>NC_058132.1:404643193-404715704 GCF_016433145.1 Gracilinanus agilis
AAATAATAAAGTTTTTACTCCTTGTACACCTAATGGAATATCTATGATAATTTCAAAGCAATGCTTTTTAAATTCCACTCTGTGTTTGTGTACCTTCAGTATTGTTTCATGGTTCCATTTGTCAGTGTATCAAAGTGTAATAGGAAACTCTTGTAGTTACAAATCCTTGCAATGTGTTGTGGAACAAGCTCTTCACAAAGAGACCATTTACAAGCTATTTTCTATGAAATTTGTTTAAAATTGTTTAAAATTTCTATGAAATTGTTTTAAAGTGGCATACACTGGTACAATGTGCATTTAAATGAGCTAAGGCAATAATCCTTAATGTAAATGCTAACCTGGAATAATTGTTTGGGGTGAGGGGTTCACATACTAATTACAGAAAACTGGTGTCTGGAAGTTGCTTCTTCATTTACTAAATAAGATTATATGATGGGGACAGCCAGGTGGCTCAGTGGATAGAGATGAAAGCCTGAAGATGGGAGATCCTGGGTTCAAATCTGACCTCAGACACTTAATAAACTATGTGACCCTGGGCAAGTCTTCAATCCCCATTCCCTAGCCCTTACTGCTCTTCTGCCTTGGAACCAATACACAGTATTCATTCTACTATGGAAGGTAGGGGCTTAAAAAAAATCAAATGACCTTTCTCTTTGTCTCTGAACAAAAATTTTTCCTCTTCTTCCCTTGTCTAAACAAAATCCATCCACTGTTCTGGGAGCAACTAAACTAATGTTTAATCATCTCACTTCATTTATATATATATGTACATATAAATATATGTGTATATATGACCTTACAGAGAGCTAAGTTGAGTTAAGAAATATAAATAAGTGATATGTAAAGTATTAGTACATAAAGAGATCATGAAGATAATGAGAGCTTATAGTTCTGGCTGGCAGAATCAGGGAAGGCTTCATGAAAGAGAAATCATTTGATTTCAGCCCGGAAAGTAGCAAGGATGCTATAGGGAGGAGAGCATTCTTTAGAGAATGGTATGAACAGAGGTACGTAGTTTGGACTAACACTTTTTTATGCTCACTGCAGGATCGAGCTCTAGACATAACTAGCTGGATGGATGGATGGATGGATAGATAGACAACAAGACAGACAGAAAGATAGATAGATAGATAGATAGATAGATAGATAGATAGATAGATAGATAGATAGATAGATAGATAGATAGACAGACAGGTAGATAGGTAGATAGATGGATAGGAGGAAGAGAAGGAAGAAATCTTGAAGGAAGCCAGAAAAACTATATATGGCAGAGATGACAGGAGAGAGTATTTTAGGCATGGAACCTATAAATTGAAGTATCATTTTCAAGGAACCATTTCTCATCATGTACTAGAATAAAATCCAATGGATAAAAAAATATAGATATAAATAAACAAATCAGAAAAGTAGAGAACTTTTTCTGCAACCATAAATAAAGAGTTCTTGATAAAACAATGATAGAATCAGCTGATAAAAAGGATGAGTTTGATTACATAAAACAAATTTTTGCACAAATAAAATCAATATAGCTAAAATGAGAAAGGAAATGTTAAAGTTGAGGAGAAAGTTATAATAGTAAATTTCTTTGATAAAGGTCTGAAATGCAAAATAAATTGAGATTTGATCAAAATATAAAAGAAATAGAAGCATTCCCTGGCAAATAAATCATGAAAGGATATGAATAGGCAATTCTCAAGGGGGAAAATTAGCACTATTGATATCAACATGTATACCCCAAAGCAAAAATAATAAAGATGAATTAAATTAGCTCTGAAATTCCATCTCTCTCCCATTGGAATGTTCCTATCTTCTCATTCGTTCAAGGGAAAATTTGTTCAAGGGTTATGAGAGGATAGGAATACAAATCTAGTTGTGATAGTGTTTTGAATTGGGAAAGTCATTTTGGAAAACAATTTAGTAATATACCCAAAAAAGTCACAAAACTCCATATGCTTTAACCCAACAATACCACTAGTAGGCCTATATCTCAAAGGGAACAAAGAAAGAGGAAAAGGCACCATATGTACAAGAAATCAAAGATAACATGGTACCACAATATGTGTGCAGCATAAATGTGTGACATATAAATATGTGGCAAGGGACAGCTAGGTGGCTTAGCCAGGTCTGGAGATGGGGAGTCTTGGGTCCAAATCTGGACTCAGATGCTTCCCAGCTGTGTGATGCTGGGCAAATCATTGACCATCATTTCCTAGCCCCTATCCTTCTTCTGCCTTGGAACCAATGCATAGTATTGATTCTAAGATGGAAGTTAAGGGCTTTAAAAATGAATACAATAAAATTATATTGTGCTTGTGTATGTGTGTGTACGTATGTATGCATGTATGTTTTTTGTCTGTGTTTGTGTAGGGGGAGAAGAATTTGGGGTAAAGTGTCCCACCCCCTCCAGCCCTCCTCAAAAGGCAGCTCCTGTCTTGCAATTTCCCATTCCTGTAATTTGAAATTTATCCAGGGCTTTGCTATTTAAAATCCTCTAAGGTATCGATAATTTGTTTCCTCAGTCAATCAAGTTGTTCCTTTTTGACTCAATCAGAAAGGTGCTGGAACTTCATAAAAGACCCACAGTATGTTACAACTTAACACATTAAAATATCACTATGTGTGACTGTATTAACTGTGCTGGATGGGAAATTTATTTGAATAATAATCACATTATAAATATCTATGTTGAATTGAATTTCAAAAACATTGCAACCATTATATATATACACACATATGCATATATATGTATATATGTATGTGTATGTGTCTTGTATATGTATGATACAAAGAAATTACAAATTCTTATTGTTATAAAAATTTTGGAAATTCTAAAAAATAAGGCATACATAATCTCAAGTATTATCTAGCTGTGTGACCTTGGATACGGTATTTTATTGCTATCCACTGAATCTCTTTTCCTTATCTATAATCTATGATTATTGGAATAAATCCATTTTCCCCAACTAGTCCACAAAACTCTTACTACCAAAGGTCTTTAATTCTTAAAATATTCATTTTAAAATAGGATTTCTTCTCATCTTTAACACTCCCACCTTCTCCCTGGGTTCAGTCTGAACTCAGCTGTCTAAGTTGTCAACTGAGGACAGAACAGTATTCAGTAAAGAATGTAGCTATTTAACTGCAAAGCTGCATAATCTGAGATGAGAAATATTGGACTCTCTAAGATCCTCTCTAGTTCTAATATTTTATAATTTTATGATCCTTCATTTTAGAGACCCACTGATGCTTAAGTAAAACAACAAGTAAATTTTCCAATATTTTGAACTTCTAATCTGGTTTACTGGTCATCATTGCCATGGGCGACTTCAGAGATGATAACAGAATATCCTCACTTCTCCATTTTTATAAGCTTATTTTCTGATTTCTAACCCCATGACTTAACTCCATCAGGCCTGGCTTCCTCCCATATAGCTTTCAAAAGGCAAAACTCTTGGTCTGAATTGAAAGCCTTCTTTGTTTTCTAGGTTTAATTTAATTTACATACTCCTGAACTAATTCATTCACATTGTCCCTAGGACCAGAAATCTTTCAGTTGACCTTCAATTTAAATTTTCCCATTTCTACTGTAGCCCATTTTATCTCTCTCTCTCTCCTCCCCCGACCCTGGGCATATACAGTTAGGAATAAAAATTCTGCTGGACAGGACGGAATTTTTTGGCTTATTATGACCTACAGACCAAATAGGGGCTTAGTCTCAAAATGGAAAGCATTATTTACCCTCACTTGGAGGAGAAGTCATTGTGAAAAGCAGTGAATTTGAAGAAGGTTTTTCTGTGGCCCAAGAATGATAGTAGAAAGGGAAGGAGATGCTAGGTTGACCTGGTCACTATTGCTGCTGCTGCTACCATGGCAGCCACACACATGAACGCTGAGAGCTAAGAAGAGGCTGAATAGAAGATTCAATTGGTCCACTGAGAATGAGAGGCAAGGACATGAAGGCTGGGGAAAAGCAGTAAAAAAAGTAGCCTCCCTTGGCTAGGGTAGAAAGTGAGTATGGTCACCATAGTTTTCATCCTATTTGGTGAAATGGGTCAGCTAAGGCTTAGCTGGGGAGATACATGAGAATGGTTCACTGACCAAGAATCTATTTACCCCCCACTTTCCCTTCTGTCTGGGAAGTAGATGTCTAATCCAAAGTTTTTTTCTGTTCTTTGTTTTCTAAGAATTTTTTTGTGTTTTTATTTTTAATTTAATTTAATATTACATATATATTTATTTTATTTATAAAAATATTATATGTTATATGTTTGCATGTTGTATATTTATTATAAAATTTGTTTTTAATTTATTATAAAATACATATATTTTATTTCATTTTTATTTTAATTTTTTTTTAATTCCTGATTCAATTCATATTTTTTGTTTGGTCATTTCAGTCTTGTCTGAATCTTCATGACCCCATTTGGGGTTTTCTTGATAAACCCATCTAGGGTTTGCCATTTCCTTCTCTAACTCCTTTTACAAATGAAGAAACAGAAGTGCCTTGCCCAGGATCACATAGCTAGTAAGTGTCTGAGGCCAGATTTCAAATCAAGAAGATATGGAAGATAAAATGATACATGATTAGTAATAAATGTTTTTTAAAACAAAAAATAAAATATGATTAATCATAACTGCTTTTGAATGTGTGTTTCATTAGTTTTGAATAAGAAGTTATGAAACATTAACTGGTCTTAATTGTCAGTACATCTTAATTGCTAGTACACTAAAAACTTAATGGAGATTTAGAATTGATAAGAGAAAGAATGATATCGATTTATTAATTTTAAGAAATATCCCAGAGTAAATCAAGCCTGGACCAGGGCTTTTGCCCTTGGGCAAAAGTGAATCAATAGTTTTTCCTGTCTGTTAGGAAAATAGGTTGTCTGATCTTATTGCCTTCTCCATCCATTGCCTCAGGTCCCCATGTCTACAGAGAATTCTTGGTGGAGTTGGGGTTGAAGTCAGCAGCTAGGGTTAGTCATGCCTAGCCCAGGGAACAGTCCAAATAATGCTCATACTTCCAAATTCCCATTTTTCACCTTATAACAAGTAAACATATGAACCCTGACAACATGGGTGACTTTGCCATGGGATTTTTTTTAACTTTTGTTTTTTATTCTGCTTTGGGATCTTCTTGAGTCTTTTAAAGTAAAATTTCCTTTATTGCTGAATGCATTAAAGATATCTTAACTACAAAGTTTAAATTTTGTTTTGATTTCCTGAATTTTAATTTTTTAGGATTTTATGTTATTTCATTAACTTTTCCCTTGTAAGGGATAAAAAGGGGTTTTGATTGGATGAATATTAAAAGGTTGGTTGCCAGGGAATTGAGTAATTATTGATCCCCAATTAAAGAATAACCTCAAGTCAAAATGACTTTTATGGAAGTTTATTTACAAATGAGGAGAGGAAGAAGAAATAAGGAGAATGAGAGAGAGGATAAGATGGAATAAGTAATCTAATACACTAGGTAATTTGCTCCTATCTCCTAGTTTAATCCAGGTAGATCTAATTAACCCTCAGCTGAGGGAAATTAGGCCTTGACCCAAGGCTGGAAAGCCAGAAGCCCAGAGGGCCCCTGAGTTGAATGAAGCAAAAGCTTCAGTCACAGAATCTCTACACTCACCATGTGGAATTCCAAAGGAAAGATTTAAGAACAGTCTCCACCAGCTCCAGAGCTCCTCCAAGTCCCAGTCATGAACCAGAAGCGCTCCTTCAGGTCCCACTCATGAACCAGAAGAGAATGGCTAAGCTCACTGAGCTCTCTTTTAAAGGAGCTTCTTTTGTGTCACTTCCTGGGCCTTCCTCTTAGTTTACATGTCCAATCACAACAGACGCTTTTCTTAGGACTGCCCAGGAGGCAGTCAGTAAGTTTTGATTTGTCACTCACTCTAGCACATGTGGGTCACAGACCACCAACTTGTGAGTTAAGTGGCAATGTTTTCACCTTTGGTGATTAAATCTAAAGATGAGTAGGGTAGATTTAATCTAATTATCACACCCTTTATATATATTTTTTATTTTATGTTTGAATATCATTCAGCATCTGGCTACTTTGTGGGGGAAATATTGTATTTCTATATTGGTTAATTAAAGTTCTGATTCCTAGAATTTTTATCTCTTTTAACATTCATCTTTTATTTCTTTTCATGTTCTTTTATTTTTCCTCTTTCTCTTTAGATGGATTTTTTATTTTGAGTGTTATCACTATTTTCAGTTTCATTCTTCTTAATTGTTTTTCTTTTTTTTCCTACTCTGATATTTATCTTTTATTTCTGACTTGTATATTTTGTTTTCTCAAATAGGATGTAAGCTTCTTGAGGGCAGGGACCGTTTTTGCTTTTTCTTTGTATCCTCAGTATTTAGTTGAGTGGTAGAACATAAATGCTTAATAAAGGCTTGCTATTTGGTTGATTGATTTGACAGTATTAATGTGAACATTTATTTATCTAATTGCATATCAGTGTACTAAGGGATGATGTCACTCCTATTGCTACTGACTTAAACAAGTAAGTATACACTACATATATCATTGGATTTTGAGAACTAATCAGCATTCTGGGATTTATAACTAAAACTAGCCTGGAGGAGAGATTTGGACTATGCACAATCTTTGAGCTAGGTGATGGAAAAGACACAAAGTCGATGAGAGAGCAGACAAATGAGATTTCATAAACTAAGCAGGAGTCATTGTGAAGCATTAGCTTTGATCAGAACTTAATGAATGAAACTGTAGAGATAAGAGGTAGTGGATGGGGAGAGATGAGCAAAGGCAGAGAAGAAAGAATAATGGGCTACCAGTCTGCTGATTATTGTCTCTTCTTCAAGGACTGAGTGAAGTTCCAAAAGACATATTTCCCCCAACTTCTGTTCCATGTGCCTGTCTGATAATATTCACCTTTTTTTGTTTTGTTTCTTTTAGTTAAGCTGCTTCCTTTATCCTGATTTCGCTTCAAATAAAAATGAATGATTGGTCACAGGCTTATGTGTTAAATGTCTATGTATTTAGTCTGTGCTAAAAAAAGGAAAATGGAGGAAATCAGGGATTAGCCAGTAATACATAAAGTTTAAATTAGGACATAGAGCTAACCATGTCTCAGTGTTGGGAGACTTCCTAACAGCATTCAGAACAATTATGATAGAAACTCTAAAACAGTAGGGAAGGGAATAACATGGAGCTGAGGGCTAATTATACTGTCAATAGTTTAGAAGTAAGCTAATTGTTATAAAAATCAGAGGCTGATTAAATCTTTAGCATCAGATGTAAAAGAGTAGGAGCAGAGAATAAAAGGCAGAGGTCAAAAATCAGTCATACCCTGACTGGTTGTGAGGAAGGTGATTAGACAAAGCCTGGGAGGAATTGTTTCTGCACCTTTCTCAAGGGTAGGAGAGAGTAGAAGAGAATGAGTATGGATGGAGTCCTCTACTGTCCACAGAGAACCTTGATGATGCTACACATATCCACTGTCCTCCATGATTATTTACTAGTGTCTATACCACTTAACGTTGATCAGTTAGTGCCATTTTCCCTTAGTAATTGGTCCAATATTGATACTGTGGATCAATAAAAATAAGTGTAGTATTGGAAAAGTAATGTCACTTTAGGAATGTTGGCATTCATAAGGGATTTCTGATATTTGGGCTTAGCTCTTGGTAGGGACCTAAAATTTCCTGAATTTCAATTCAGGATTGAATTAATTCAGATTGAATGTTAAAACAATCTTGAAGGACATAGCAAGAGTTGGGACTCTCTAGAATAGTCGATAATGGGACAATTGCCTGGCATATGGCAAGTGCTTAATAAGGGCACATTGGCTGAACATTAGTGAGACTCATTACTCAAACAAAGCTCAAGCCTTGCAGTGGGTTATCGTTGAGAAATATAAAGCCTCCATGTATGGAGTGAAGTGTTTGGTGAAGAAGGACAACAATACACTAATAGAGTTCCATCATTGCCAAATGAGATCTTGCTTTGCAGAGATGTCTGACTCTACTAGTCAGCTATGAATTCAGGATTCCCTTCGCTCCAAAAAACTAGGGATGTGCAGTGGTCTTTTCTCAAATGTCACGTGGCACTGAAATTGTGGTGATACCTAAGGAAAGAGTAAAGCTACTAGGTCGCACTCATTCTTTCATTTTAGAATCAGATAACTAAGTATAGGTTCCAAGGCAGAAAAGCAATAAGGGCTAGGCAACTGGGGTTAAATGACCTGTCCAGGATCACACAGTTTTGAAGTGATTAAGGCTAGATTCAAATTCAGGTCTTCCCATCTCCAGGCCTGGCGCTCTATCCACTGTACTACCTGACTGCCCCTTATAAAGGCCATAAGTTTGAAGAAGTTGTTACCAGCTTGTTTCCTGTATGTTTGTCTGAATTTCTTTTCCTAGTCAATTCAATCAGTTTTATTAAGCACTTATAGTGTGCAAGGTACTTTGTTAAGTACTGGGAATACAAATATGGAAAGTGGCAGCTCCTGTCCCATAGTACAATGGTTAATTATGTATAGTATTATGTATTGTGTATGCAAAAATGTCACCTATTGTAATAAGAAAAAAGTCACCATAAAAATACAGCTTCCAGGAAACAGTCTATTGTTAATACCTTCTGGGAAGTCTTAAAGGAAACGGAAGGGATGGCCTCCTACATTCTTACCTGAATGTTTCATAATCCATTATCTTTGTGTGCTGAGGGTCAGTGGCCGCAAAGATCATCTTGATCTCTCTGGAATTGGAGCCTCCATAATCTTTCAGTTTTCTTAGGATAAGTTCAATGTTGCCCATAGGAAACTAAAAATGGGGAGAAAAATATATAGATATATAATAAATATAATATACATATATAAGTGTATGTAAATATAAGTATTTAAACATAAAGAAAGAAACATACCTAAAGACTTAGTAGGGCCAATCCTGCTGATATTAAGCAAGAAAAACTCCTAATTTTTCAATGGCTTTAGGTCTCCCAGATTATTAAAATAAAAAGATAAATAACAGTCATCTATATATTACCAGAATTTTTAAAAGCAATTCACAAACCTGTGAAAATATTTAATTCTTTGAAATAATTTCTCTAGTTAATCCATTAAGATCATAAAGTTTTCTTAATAGATATTGAAAAAGCTAACCAAATATGTGAAGAAACTGATGGAGTCTGAAAGCAGATCGAAGCATATCATTCTTCATTTTATTTCATTCATGAATTTTTCTAGTGTAAGTGAAATGTATCTTCTTTCACAACATGAACATGAAAAAAAATTATTTCCTGATAGCACATGTACAACCTACATAAATAACATCACCCACTATCTCTGGAAGGGGGGAAGAGATAGGATGGAGGGAAAGAATTATTAAAATTGTATCGACATGTAATCTAGAAAAAAATTTTAGTTGAATTGAAGGCTCCATATTCCTCCAATAATATAATAACTGCCATTTATGAAGCGTTTCAAGATTTGCAATAAAATAGGGGTCATTAGCTCCATTTTGCAGATGAAAAATCTGAAGTTTAGAGAAGCTAGATCACACAGCTAGTAAGTGTCTGAGGCAGAATTTGACCTTTAGGCTTCCTGACTCCAAGTCTAGCATTTTTTCCACTGTATCAATTAGCTGCCAAGTAAATGAATGAATCCTCATATCCCATCCCCATCTCTTTTCCTTTAGTTCAACCTAAAATTCAATGGCATATATGTTGGATCTTTTCCTTTTCTCCCACTGACATCAGAGAGCATCTTTTTGCTATGCAACTGAAATAAACAGTTTGCCTTACAACAGAATTAGTCATGATAAATGTATGGCCACTCAGCAGTGTAAGACAATTATTACAATTAACCATTAGAAAACCTGTGGTTAACTTAGACCCCATGACTGAAAGAAATCAGATTGTGGTGAGAGAAGGAATTTTAATAAAATGTAGGAATCAGCCTTTCTTCCTCCCTTCCTCTATTACTTCCTCTGTGCCTACCAACATCTCAGTACACATCTTGATTTACACTAGTGTTCTGTGTGTGATGATTTGGAAGGGATCTACACAATAAACAAGATGATACAAATCTGACAGGTGTATGAATAAATCTATTATAATTATTCATGTTCTTAAGCTATTTGCAAGGCTGCTTAAAGAAACCAGAAGAGTGGGCATCAATATTTACATAATATTATACCAAATTTCTATCTTTCATGCAGTGGGAAATATGAAAAGCATGCATTTAAAAATTTTGTACAATCTTTTCTCTTTTAAAAATATTTGTATTGAAAAGAAAGGAAAGGAAAATTAAGCTCAAATTTCAGCTGTGAAAATCACAGTCCAAACTACATGTGGGGGGAGAGAGAGACAGAGACTGAGAGAAACAGAGAGACAGAGACAGAAAGAGACAGAGAGAAACAGACAGAAAGAGAGAGATGTATAATCTGACATTTTTCTATAACTCGCAAGCTAATCATCTCTGACAAAAAGAATTGATTTGTTGAGGTTTATTTTAGCAACTCATCCCACTGGGACATTTTATGACCAGATGAGGCAATACCAACAATGTCTCAAAATGCTACATTAATAATATTATAATCATGTAAAATTAACATCATCACTTTGTTAAATAGGTGATAATATAACTTTCTTTCTTCAAATTATTAAATATTTCCTATACTGTTCATGTATGCTTGACTGTTGAACTCCTCAATGCAAAGACACTATTAAACTCAAAATTGTATTATTATTAATATTTTTTACTTAGAAATTCTACAATATACTAAAAGCAGCAGCATTCCTCTGCCTCTGTTTTCTGCCTTCCCCATAGCAAGCTTCCTTTAACTCTTTCTAAATAGAATGCACTTATCTTTTCCTGGATTCTTATTTATACCAATGCCTCAGGTGATCCTTCCTATAAGAAGTTGAAGCCATAACTACTATCAGATGCCTATATGACTTCTGTTTAGTTAATATCTACTCTTTAATAATCAGTTATAAGTGAATTAACTGGAATAGCTCAATATGTGCTAAATTTTATTGCTTTTCAATAATTATTGAACCTCTTTCTGAAATAGTTTCATTGTCAGCATAAAAACTAGGAAATTTTATTGAACCATGTGGGTTTGTATCCCAACTGTGACCTGAATTCATGAGGAACCATCTGAGAAACATAAACAGACACAGACAATGGACTGGTTTCTGTGCGAGACCCAAGGCTAAGTTATGCAGGTCCATCACATGTGCCAGGTTCCTATGTGAATGAACAATAGAAAACTGGTGGTGAAATGTATGGGGCAGAGGACATACAGGGAGGTTGTGTATAGAGAGAGAAAGAATGTAGTGTGCTGAAAAGTAAGTCAAAAGGTTGAGAAGGGAAGGCACGTTCACCTCATTTGGATGCTGTTCCATATAGGAGAGTGAATATTCATCACCATTCAACAAAATTAAATTGTAACCATTGAAGGAAACACGGGCACCAACATATAGATCCTGAGCCGTGAAGTATAAAGAGGGCTCACTCTTAAAAACTTTCTGTCCAGGTTTCTTAATACGACCTCTTTCCAAGAACTTTCCACCAATTACTCCTAGAGAAAGAGAATGGCAAATAATTAGTTCTTGCTCTAAAGCAAACAAACCAAAACCGCTTGTGCCTTGCTTTTGTAAAAGCAACTCACATTTCTATAGCACTTTCCAAATGGCAGAGAGATTGACTCAGTACATCTGAGAGATTAGGTACATGGTGTGGATTGAGAAAAGAGAGACTTAGAAACATGGCAAGATGTGGTTGATTACACATGGCTTTACAAATGCTGGAATCCAGGCTTCCAAGTCCTTGCTTCTCTCCACTAATGTTCTGGTTCTTTCATATCCAGAGGGCACATAATTTAATTTATACTTTTATTTTCCATCAGTGTGAATTCAGACTAATTTTTAAGTTGTAGAAGTAAAGAGGATAATGTTGAACTTTATAGACAAGTGAGTTAAAAAGCAGTGGAATGATTTTACTCTCCTAAAATGAGGTGCTAGTTTAGTCTTTCTCCTGTCTATTCTCTCCCTAATTCAAGCAATAGTCAATTCATTCAAGTATTTATTGAGTTCTACCCCATGACTCTATTTTGGGATTCCCCCTGCAAGAAGCTTAAAATTTAATCAAGAGGCTGACTGTATCTACATGACATACTAAAGACAATATGGTGAATAATTAGAGAATGATGTAAGGTGGATTTATAATTGCTAATGACATGTATATATGATGATTGTGGTTGACTGTTTCATTGGTATGAAGTACTTCATGAGTATAGCTTAATGAGGCAGCTAGGTTGGACAGTGAATAAGGTGCTAGACTGTAGTAACAAAGACCTAAGTTGAAATCCAACCTTAAGCTCTTGCTAGTTGTGGGACTCTGAACAATTAAGTCAACCTGTTTTCCTCAGTCTCCTCAACTGTAAAATGGAAATAATAATAATACCTACATCACAGGATTGTTGTGAAGATCAAATGAGATAATTGTAAAGTGCTCAGCACATTACCTGGCACATAGTAGGTGCTTAATAAATGTTTATTTCTTTCCTACTAAAATCACAAAATCAAAGAATTTTAAAGTTGTTGGAGAGGTCCTTAGCTCTTGTAAAATATAATCTTCTTGAGGACACTTACTATTTTATTTTTGACTTTATATTGCCATCACTAAACATAATTAATTCCTTGCACATAGCAGGCACTTAATAAATACTTGATTTCAATTAAATATAGTTTAAACTTCCACCCAAAGCACCATGACAGATGGAAGAAGTAGAAAGAGAAATTTCATATAAAATTACAAAAGAATTCATAAACATTTGAGTCTCCCTTCCAAGGTATATATACAAGAACTGCATAAATCAAACTCTAAACAACTATTTAGAGAAAGACAGACCTAAATAGTTGGAAAAATGTATTCATTTCTCATAGGTATACTACAAATGACAATACTACTTAAATTAATTCATTTAGTCAAAACCATTCTAATCAAAGAATCAAGGGATTACTTTATAGAAGAAGAAGAAATAATAATAAAATTCATATGGAAGGGAAAATAGGTAAAGAATCTCAAAAAAAAGTAAAGAGAAATAAAGAGGTCTTATCAGCCCAGAATTCAAGCTATACTACAAAGCAGCTATTATTAAAACAATTTAGTACTGGTTAAGAAACAGAGAGATCAATCGATGGAACAAATTAGGTAAACAACATACAGAAGCACAAGTATCTAATAGTGTTCAATAAATATGCTAATAGAATAAGAACTCACTATTTAACAAAAACTGATCAGAATACTAATGAGTAATATGGAAGAAATTAGACCTATACCTCACATCTTACACAAAGATTAGCTCCAAATGGAAATGAGCCTATAATATAAAGGATCACATCATAAAATATAGAAAGCAATAAATAAAGACTTATGGATGACAGAAAAGTTCATGACCAAAGTAGGAATAGAGAGGATTATAGAAGATAAAATGAATAATTTTATATATATATATATATATACACATAACATGTTATGTGTATATATATAAATTATATAAAATTTTTAAAGTTTTACAAAACAAATCTCATAAAGCTAAGCTTAAAAAGGAAATAAGTAAGTGGGATAAATGTTTATACTAAGTTTCTCTGTAAAATTTTGCTCCTAAGATGAATAAAGTATAAATTTAAGAAAAGAACCATTCCTCAATTGATAAATAGTATAAGAATAGGAACAGACAGTTCTCAAGGGAAGAAATCCAGGATGTCTATATCCATATCAAAAAAAAATACTCCTAGTCATTAATAATTAGAAAAATGCAAATTAAAGCAATTCTCAAGTTCCACTTCAAACCCTTTTGAATGGCAAAGATGGCCAAAAAAATGGAAAATGATGAAAGTTTCAGATGTGCTGAAGAATCTGTGAATATGGACAACCATTTTGGAAATCAATATGGAATTATACACAAAAAGTTAACAAACTGTGTGTGAAATGATATAGCTATACTACTATTAGACCTATAACCAAAAGAAATTTAAAGAAAGAAAGAGTCATTAATGTACAAAAATATCTATAGCAACTCTTTTGTGGTAGCACAACTGAGGAGTGGCTAATTAAGTTATGGTATATGGATGTGACAGAATTGAATGGTGCTAAAAGAAATGAGGAAAGAAATTATTTCAAAGACACAAAAGATTTCTATAAAGTGAAGCAGAGTGAAGTCAACAGATTTAGAACTATTTCTGCAATAACAAACATCCTGTAAAGACAAACAACTTTGAAAACTGTAAAAGCTATGATCAATAAATGATCATTCATATATTGACATGGTTCTGTGCTCCTTGTTAGCAGCCTGCTTATTCACAGCTTTAACTGTCTTGGCAGCTGAAATGTCCAAGAGTGGATGAGTCATAAAGAATAATTTTTTCCCACGAGGATTATCTTATGACCAGTGGTTGGTAAGGAGAGAATATGTGGTGGTAGGACAGATTAAGGGCCAGACCGGGTCAGGAAGAATTTCTGACCTAAATAATTGGGGATATGTATTAATTTCTCATGAGTAGGACAAGTCAAAATAATACAAATGACAATAATACCTAAATTATTTTATTTATTACCAAGAACAATTCTCTTGTCATTTTTAATTATGTCCAACTCTTTATGACCCCATTTGAGGCTTTCTTGGCAGACACAGGAGTGGTTGGTCATTTCCTTCTCCAGCTCATTTTACAGATGAGGAAACTGAGGCAACTGGGTTAAGTGACATACAGGGTCATAGAGCTAATAAGTAATCTGAGACTGCATTTGAATTCAGAAAGATGAATCTTCCTGACTCTATCCAATATGTCACCCAGCTGCCCTCAGATAGATCAGCACCCCAGGTAGATTTCTAGAAATAGGTTGCGAAGACTTGACAAAGAAAGGAGTTTCCATGCCGGAAGAGCCATACAAGGGCTCACTCAGATCCCTCTCCAACTATCGTCTCTCAAATATTTATTTTTGTGACTGATGGTCACAAGATTAGCAAATTTTTTTGTTGTTGCTAGTGAATTACATTAATTTGCTTAAAAATTTTGTCTTGGTAAATTCTGCCCTGAGGAAACCAAAATGTCTAGGTAAGGGGGAAAGTTGCAGTTGCTGGTCTGCCCTCTATTAGGCTTTATTAATTCCAAATCAAAATGGTGCCAACATATACCTTTCATTCAGGAAAGAATGAAGCCCTCTCTACTTCTTCAACTAATAAATATTTATCAAGGACTTACTATGTGCCAAGCACTGGAGAAGCTTCTTCTCAATGAGAAGAATGGCCCTTCTCTTCAATGAGCTTACAATTTAATGGAGAAAATAATGTTTATATAAGTATTCATAAATATAAAAGATCCATACAGAGTACACACCAGATAACTTTAGAATGTAAGACTCTAGCAGCCAGGGGAATTTAAGACTTCCTGAAAAAGGTAGTGTTTGAAATGTGTCTTGAAGTAAGCTAGGATGTCTAAGACTCAGAAGGGAGGAAGTATCATCTTCTAGGCATAGGGAAAAGGCAGGAGATGGAGCATGATGAGTTTAAGTAGCAGTAAATCAGCATGGAAGAACTCTGTAGAAGCCAAGAAGCCTGGAAAGATAAGAAGAGGCTACTTGTGAAGAGCTCTAGGTACCAAAGAGGGAAATTAAGATCTGTAATCTATTCTAGCAGCCAGGATATTTACCTGAATATAATTTATCAGACGTTTCAGAAGGAGAGAGAGAAAATATTGCAAAGCATGCTAGAAAGAAATAAATGCTAGAAAGAAAAAAAAAAAGAAATGCCAGAATCAAATGCTAACATCTAGAGTATGCAAACCAGGTTTATGGATCATCCTTACCATGTTTTAGAATGAAGCATTATCAAATGTTACAAAAGAACTGTGTTGTATAAGTGGTAAGAAGATTGGATCTGATATTGTATATTAGAGTTCAAGTCCCAGCTCTGATAATTATTATTCTTATCCCTCTGGCTCAACTCAATCATCTGTTTTTTCTTTTTAAAAATATTTTTCAATTATATGTAATAACAATTTTTAACATTCATTTTCTAAAAGTTTGAGTTCTAAACTCTCTCCGTCTCTTACTCCTCCTATCCTTCCCTGAGGCAGTAAGCAATTTTATATAGGTTGTTCATGTGCTATCATGCAATAAATATTTCCACATTTGTCATGTTGTGGAAGAAGGCATATAAAAAAATTAAAAGAATAAAGTGAAAATCTTCAGTCTGACACCATCAGTTCTTATCAAAAGATGGATAGCATTTTTCATAATGAGTTCTTTGGAATTATCTTGGATCATTTGAGCATCGTTTTTTATCCATAAAATACACAGGCTGAACAGAAAAATTTTAAATTTTTTTCTGGCTCTTAATCTATTACTGAGTCTCTTACCTGTGTTTCTCATTTGAAGCTCAAACACTGAAATAGTGTCATCACAGAGATAATACGAAATGATGAATCTCCGATCCTTATCAATACAATCATCTGTGTCAAGTTTTGCAAGAAACCGAAGCACGTGACTGACAAGACCAAAGCTAAATAGGAAGGGGGGGAATGACAAAAATGAAAATTTTCAACATTTTTTTCCTCTCAGATACATTTAAACACTTTCCATTATAAGATATGTAATTTTATCTGAACATGCGAATAATAATCTCACAATTATTTGCAAAATAAATTCTCCAAAGTAAAAGAGAAGATACTAAAAAAGGAAGGTTCTTGTTAAGGTTCTGAATTTTCCAGGAGATATTCCCCACCCCCTAACATACAACACCTATTGTTGCCATATAACTGAGATTAGGGATATGAGGTACCAATAAAATAATGTCATCTAAGTCAAAGAGGTGGTGTGGAATAGTAGGAAGAAAGGTAGGCTTAGAATGATAAAGACCTGGGTTCAAACTCTTCTTCTGATAGTTATGAGCTGTGTCATCCTGAGCAAATCTTTTAACCTATCTTAACCTCAGGCTACTCTTAAGATTTACCTATTAAGTGATAAACTAGCAATCTAGAATTATGCCCAAAGAGTTATAAAACTGGGTATACCCTTAGACCCAGTGATACCACTATTGTGTCTATTTCTCAGAGTGATCAAGGAAATAAGGAAAAGAACTTCTATGTTCTAAAATATGTATAGCTGCTCTCTTTGTGGTGGCAAAGAACTGGAAACTGAACCAATGTCCATCAATTGGGGAAATGGCAAAACAAGTTGTAACATGTGATTGTTATGGACTACTACTGCACCATAAGAATGATGAGGTTAATTTAAAAAAATTAGAAAGACCTAAAAGAAATTATGAAAAATGAAATGAGTAAAACCAGAAGAAAATTATATATAGCTATAGATTTGATGTTTGAATTTGTAAATGTCCACCTCCAGAGAAAGAACCAATAAATAGAAACACAAATGATATAACTTTATATATACATTTTTTGGTCAAATGTTCCTTCTCTAATAAGGGAGGAAGATACTTGGGAATTCAATGTAATCAATAAACAAATATTTTAATCATAAACTAGTTCTGAACTATATTAGTGGTTGTGGTTTTCATACTAGATATTCCTTCCAATGAAAAAATCACAGATCTTTGGCCATATAATCACAGGGTCATAAATCTAGAGCCGGGAATGATCTTAGAGGTCATCTAACCCAATTGCCTCGTTTTACAGATGAGAAAACCGAAGCAAAGAGGGTTAAATAGCTTGTCCCTCTACTAGTATCTGAGGCTGAATTTGAACTCAGGTCTTCTATTACTCTCCAAAACAGGACCAAGAGTTAAAATCAAGCAATTGGCTCCAAAAGGGCTAGTCCCTAAGAAAATTATCATAGTCTATCTGCAGAAGTATATCTGCTGGTATATCCGCTGGCATCAACTAATGGGATTTTTAAGGAAAGTGAACAGTTAGTTCCATTACCAATGGACTCAGTCATGGGAGGTTTTTAATAATAATAATAAAGAGCCCTAAAATATATCTTTTAAGCAATGTCTTTAGCAATTTGTCCAGCCTAGAGATGATACAGCAAAATAACACAAGACCACATGATTCTCTTTCTTAGAACGCATCTAGACAAAGGCAAAAGCAGTTAATTTGCAAGTGTCCTATGTTAGATTTCATTCTTTCCTTCCTCAGAAAGGTGCAAAAAAGAGCCTCTTCAAGTCACAGAACAGAAAAAGAACTCCTGTGTCTTTGTAGATCAGCCTAGGTATGTGAGCAAAAACACTCTGTGTGGATAGAATTTACTCCCCAGGACCCTCTTACCCAGCATCTCATTTGCCTGTTTACGCTATGTGCTAACGTGGGGAGGATATATTTTGGTGTGACCCAGCCTCTTTCTCTCTTCTTCCCAGAATGTGGCTGTGGAGGCTAGGGGGAGAGCTTGGCAGGAAAGTTAACTCACGTGGTTATACTTAAGCTTTGTACTTCTGTTATTTATTTCTTCTACTTCAAATGATTACTAATAAATCTTATAAAATATAATACTTGGAGTTATTGATATTAATTTAAATCTTAAACTCTAAGTTGTTGCCTGCATGCCAGCTAAAAGAATGCTCATAAATCAGCATCTAAAAAGCCATTTCTATACAGTAATTGAAGAGCACAATAGTCAAACTTTAACAACAGGGTGGTTTCTGGTTCCACCTTGGCCTGTCCCCAGTTGGCTTATACACCAGGAACACTAGTTCCTGGTGTATATGAGTTTTTTTACAGAAGTGGATTGACTAAAGGAGACACAAGTTTTTCTTCAACTGCTTAAAAAAGCAAGTATATGAAAGGAAGTATGGTTCAAGAAAGGGTCTTGGATCTGGAGGAAGAAGATCTGAGTTAAAATCTCCATTCTATTCTCTCTCCAACTCCCTAACATTGACTAGTTATATGTCTATCAGCAAAATATCTTATCTAATCTTCAGTTTCCAGAGCTATAAAATGGGCATAATGGTATCTATAGTAACTACTTCACAAGATTGTCACAAAAATCAAATAATATGAATAACATAAAGTGGTTTGCAAACTTTAAAGCACTAGATAAAGCTCAAGTATGATTTTAAATTAAACTTTAATTTTTAATGAAACGTTTTCAATGAACAAAAATCTGCCTTTTCTCCATTCCATCCCTCCCTCCACTAAAAAAGAGGAAAACCAAAATTCTTATTAGAAAAACATGCCTAAGAAAAAAATGTCTCAGTCTGTACTCTGAGTCTATTATCTCTCAGCAGTTGATTACCATGTTTTATCATAAGTCCTAGATCACTTTGTATCAGTTCATGCATGTCTTCTAAGGTTTTTCTAAAACCATTATATCCATCTTTTTAAAGAACAATAGTATTGTCATATTCATATATAATAACCTGTTCAATTGAGGGGGCACCAGTTTCCAGTTCTCTGCTAAACCTCAGTTAATTAAATCTACAATGGCTATTCTTTAGCAGTCTGTTCTCTCATAAGATAGAGATTAGTCCTATTATGTCTAGAAATAAATCTCACACTAGTTTTACCCCCTGTGAAACATTAATGATATCTTTATGTATGTAGGTATATATGCCATATAAATTTATACTTCTAATTTATAAATTATAGAATTGTAGTTCTATTAAAGCTTCTAAGTGACTAGTTTAATCCAATATCACATGTATTGCTATTCTCTGATCTAAAACCTCTATAATATACAAACTATGACAGAATATTCTAAGGATTTCACACTCTCCAATCTAAATCAGTCAGGTTAGATTTCATCAATCAGGTTAGAACCTAACAAGACTAAATCTTTAGGAAAATTAGTGTAACTCAGTGATGAATATATAACTAATCTGACTTAAGCACTAATTTCAATTATGTTGCTTTCCTGGCCATTGAATCACAGGTTTTTAGAGCTGGAAGAAACTTTAAAGAATATCTAGTCCAGACTTCCCCAAAATCACATCGAATGTAATATAAACCAGATCCTGGATCTGAGTCAATATCCCATAGTCTCCAAATGAAGCACTCATTTACTATAAATTGTTAAATGGATCT
This sequence comes from Gracilinanus agilis, assembly GCF_016433145.1. Classification (NCBI taxonomy): domain Eukaryota; kingdom Metazoa; phylum Chordata; class Mammalia; order Didelphimorphia; family Didelphidae; genus Gracilinanus; species Gracilinanus agilis. The sequence goes on from NC_058132.1 coordinate 404,663,208, forward strand.
CTATCTCCTACATGAGAAGATTTATTTTTAATATACTGAATAATGTCTAATTCTGGGCTTTGAATAAAGGCTCAGGTTTTTCCTTCAAACTTCTTTATTCATTCCTTTTTTCCCAATGAATCCAAGGAATGCTCTTTACATTGTTTACCCTGGAACATCTTCTATCTTAGGTCAAATGAAAAGTGAGATTGTGGTTTCTATCCTGATCAGTAAACAAAAACCAGATTAGGCCAGGCATGTCTGCGAGCATCGGGGCAGTGTCCTTGAGTCTAGCATTGAAAAGTTTCAAACAAATCCATTCCTAACTGGGAAGAACCTGATTTCTTTTTAGACACTGGAATCCTAGGACCAGGCATGTGATTTTTCATTACCACCAAGTAACTGGGGAGGGACTGAGAGAATGATGGACTACCTTGTGTAAATGGAATTAGCTCATCCTCATTCATTGCTAGACTCTAGCCATCAGAAATAATGTCACCCCACCCAACTTAGTGGGGAGGGGAGATCAGTTACCCACACGTGACAATAAGTAACAAATCAAAAACAAGGGACTGCCCTTTGGACAGTCCAAAACAGTGTTGAGGCTGCCATTTGTCCACTGGAAATTGAAGGTGGATGCAGGAAGTGAGGAAAGATGGATGCTTTCTTTTAAATATGATGGTAACTTCCTATGGAAGAGTTGGTGCTTTTAACTTGGTGTAGAAGCAAGAGATCTGGCTGAGACCTCAGCTGGCTTCCCTCTGAATTGTCACGTGGGTAAGTTAGGCTGACTTCCTTTCTCCTCCCTTGGCGTTTCTGGAGGCTCTACCCTCAGGGAGGCCTCTCTGGCCTCTCTAATTGTAAAAGGCCTTGTGGCTAGAAGGCTTGTTTAATTAACCTCTGTGCTCCTCTGCTGGGGCCTCTAAATTCTCATCCGGTCTGGACCTCTGGTCTGGGCCAGAGTTTCTCTCTCTCTATTTCCCTACCTTCACCCTTCCTAATTGTAAACAAACTTCCATAAACTTCCACATAAGCCATCCTGACTTGGGTCTATTAATTTGGAAATGTGTTGATCTGATTCCTGGCGACCATACCTTAAATATCTAGTTTCCCCTTTTACAACCTCCTTATGGTCTATTCACCAATCATAAATGCCTTGGGATGTTTAGGGGAAGGTGGAATAATGAGCTTCCAAAATTGTATTTAATGTCTCAAAGAAGTTAGTATCTTTGTCTTTGATCACCAAGTGAGATCACTGACCAATTAATTTATTGGTTGTTGCTAGCCTGCTCAATAAATTGATTTTCTTACCTGGAAATTGTCTTCAAAGTTTTAATCATCACATACAATAACATCTATCTGCTCTCCATCTAGCTCTAATGGCCCTCCATTCTCCCTAGCCAAATTTTATTTCCACTGCACTTCAACAGAGACACCTTATCTCAGACTTTAGTAGCTCCAAGTTGCCTACTCTCCTGTGCCATACTCAGCCATGCTTCTGTGGCTTTGTTCTTAACTGCTTCCATCTGCAATATCCTCATACTCCCTTTTGTCTATCCCAAATACCAACTGTCCTTCAAGGTCCAGATCAAGTCCTACCCATTCTATCAAGCCTCACGTCTTTGCTCTAGCCTTCATTCATCTCCTAATTCCTCCAGTATGGGGATGCCACCATACAGTTTATCACTCTCAGATAGGGCAACTGGAAAGAATGCCAGGTCTGGAATGAGAAAGACCCATCTTCCTGAGTTCAAATCTGACCTCATACACTTACTGTCTGTTTGAGCCTGGGTAAATCACTTAACTCTGGTTGCATTAGTTTCCTCATTTGTAAAATGAGCTAGAGAAGGAAATGGCAAACCACTCCAGTAGTCTCTGCCAAAAAACTCCAAAATGGGTTCACAAAGATTCAGACACAACTGAAAACAACTAAACAAAAAAACTTGTTTATAAATTCTCTGATATTATTTGTTATTCTTTTTCATGCATTAGTTTTATCTCAATTCCTATTTCTTAGGGTCTGGAATCTATCTATATTTTTTTTAAAGTTACAGTTCTTCTGGCAAGACTAAGGCTAGCTGCCTTGTGAAGGAGGCTAAGTTGCTAAAGACACTTTCCATCTTGAGAAGTTTTCTTAGGACCAAGACTAAAGGAGCAGCTAGATGACTCAGGGGATTCAGAGTGAGTCCTAGAGAGTGGAGAACCCGGGTTCAAATCTGACTTAAATACTTCCTAGCTCTGTGACCCTGAGTAAGTCACTTAACCCCCATTGCCTAGCCCTTACCGCTTTTCTGCCTTGGAATCAATACAAAATATTGTTACTCTAAGATGGAAAGTAAAGGTTTTTAAAAATAAAAAAAAAAAAAAGAATGGGGGCAACCGGGTAGCTCAGGGGGGATTGTGAGCCAGGCCAAAGATGGGAGGTCCTAGGTTCAAATCTGGCCTCAGGCACTTCCCAGCTGTGTGACCCTGGGCAAGTCACTAAGCCCCCATCACCTAGCCCTTACCACTCTTCTGCCTTGGAACCAATACACAGTATTGATTCCAAGATGTAAGGTAAGGGTGAAGTTTTTCAGAAGAACAGAAGTTGTTCAAAGCCTTCCAAGGGACTATATAGACAGAAAATGATTAGGCTTTCCTTTAGGCACACAGAGCAGCAGCCATGGTAGTATACGTAGGCAGTTCCTCTCCTCAAACCTATACCTCTGAGGAGAGTGAAGAGACTGAGCAACTCTGCTGGATCACTAAGGGGAAAAAAATACTCTGGGAAATGTGAAGGAACTGGAGATCTTTCCATATATCTTTCTCCCTGCTACCTGTGACAAGATGCTTCATGTTTATGAACCTGTTTCCTCATGAGTAAATTGATGGGTTGAAATAGTTGGTTTTTATTTTTTATTCTAATAACAAATTTCCATGTAAATTTTCTGAAGTTATATGATGCAAATTGTCTCCTTCCCTTCTTCCCCACCTCCTCCCAGAGCTGGCAAGCAATTCAATCTGGGTTATATATGTATTATCACACAAAATATATTTCTGTATTATTCAAGAAATAGTTGATCTCAGCTCAAAGATTCTGTAAATACCCTGAGCAATATTTTTCTCCATCTGGTAGTCAAGAAGCCCTTTCTTAAGGATAAAGATCAGGATTAAAGAAGGAAGTCAAAATGGAGAGAAATAGACAGACAATAATCATAACTGTGAATGTGAATGGAATGAATTCACCCATAAAACAGAAGTGGAAAGCAGAGTGGATTAAAAACAAGAATCATACCATATGTTGTCTAAAAGAAACACAATTGAGGCAGGGTGACATATACAGGGTAAAAGTCAGAGGCTGGAACAGAATCTGCAATTGAGACAAAGAGGGCAGGAAGAGCAATCATGATTTCAGACAAAGCTAAAGTAAAAATAGATTTGATTAAAAGAGATAAGGAAGGAAATTACATCTTTATAAAAGGTAGTATAACTAATGAAGAAATATTAATATTCAACATATGTGCACCAAATGGCTCATCTGCTAGATTTTTCAAGGAGAAACTGAAGAAGCACAATTGAACCAAAAAGTAAGTAAGAAAGAAGGTAAGTGAATGAAATGTTAGAAAAATCAGTGTTAATAGATATCTGGAGAAAATTGAATAGGAGTAAAAAGGAAAATAACTACTTTTCAGTAGCACAAGGTACATATACAAAGATTGACTATGTACTAGGGCATAAAAACAAAGCAAATAAATGCAGAAAAGTAGAAATAATAAATTCAACTTTTTCAGATCATAATGCAGTAAAAATCATAATAAGAGCTCATTGAGAGGAAAATTTAAAATTAATTGGAAACTAAATAATTTAATTCTTCAAAACTAGTGGGTCAAAGAACAAATCAAAGGAACAATTACTGATTTTTTTGAAGAGAATGACAATGAGGAGACAACATATCAAAATCTATGGGATATAGCCAAAGCAGTTCTTAGGGGGAAATTTATATCCCTGAGTGCCTAAATCAACAAAATAGTAAGGGAGGAGATCAATGAATTGGGCATGCAACTTAAAAACTAGAAAAAGAATAAATCTAAAAACCCTATATAAAAACTAAAAATCAAAGGAGAAATTAGTAAAATTGAAAGTAAAAGAACCAATAAATAAAACTAGGATCTGGTTCTTTGAAAAAAACAATAAAATAAAGTATTTGTTAATCTAATTTTAAAAAGAAAGAAGAGAATCAAATTAATTGTATCAAAAATAAAAAGGGTGATCTCACTTCTAATGAAGAAGAAACTAAGGCAATTATTAAGAGCTATTTTGCCCAATTTTACAACAATAAATGTTTGATAGAATTCACTTGTGAATCCATCTGGCCCTGGGGATTTTATTCTTAGGCAGTTCCTTGATGACTATCCTATTTATTCTTTTGTTGTAATTATCCTACAAATTCTAGGCAATTTGTAATTTTATAAATATTCATCCATTTCACCTAAATTTTCCTATTTAAAGAACAAATCCCAGTACTCTACAAACTATTTGATAAAATAAGCAAAAACGGAGTCTTTCCTAATTCTTTTTATAACACAAATAAGGCACTGATTCCCAAGCCATGAAGACCAAAAACAGAGAAAGAAAACCATAGATTAATCTCCTTAATAAACATGGGTGCAAAAATTTTAAAGAAAATGCTAGCAAAGAGACTATAGCAAGTTATCACAAAGATTATTCACTATGACCATGTAGTATTTATACCAGGAATGCAAGGATGGTTTAATATTAGGAAAATCATCTACATATTTGACTATATCAACAACGAAACTAACAGAAATCACATGAGTATCTCAACAGATGTAGAAAAAACCTTTGATAAAATACAACACCCATTCCTATTGAAAACACTAGAAAGTTTAGGAATAGAAGGGCCTTTCCTCAAAATAATAAGCAGTATTTATTTAAAACCAATAGCAAGTACCATCTGCAATGGGAATAAGTAAGAAGCCTTCCCAATAAGATCAGAAGTGAAGCAAGGACGCCTAATATCATCACTATTATTTAATGTTTTACTAGAAATATTAGCAGTAGCAATTAAAGAAGAAAAAGAAATTGAAGGGATTAAAGTAGGCAATGAGGAAACTAAACTATCACTTTTTGCAGATGATATGATGTTATACTTAAGAGAATCCAAGAAAATAAACTAAAAAGCTAGTGCAGATAATTAATAACTTTATCAAATTAGCAGGATACAAAATAAACCCACACAAATCATCAGCATTTCTATATATTTCCAACAAAACTCAACAGCAAAATTTAGAAAGAGAAACTCCATTTAAAATCACTCTGGAAAAAAATAAATGAAATAAAATCACTCTGGACAATATAAAATGTTTAGAAATCTATCTGCCAAGACAAACTCAGGAATTATATGAACACAACTATAAAACACTTTTCACACAAATAAAACTAGACCTAAACAATTGGAAAAACATTAATTGCTCATGGGTAGGATGAGATAATATAATTAAAATGACAATCCTATCTAAATTAATTTACTTATTCAATGTCATACCTATCAAACTACAACAAAGAACTTTTTTATAGAATTAGAGAAAATTATAACAAAGTTCATCTGGAAGAACAAAAGATCAAGAATATCAAGGGAAATCATGAAAAAAAATATGTGAAGATGGTGGCCTTGCAGTACCAGATCTTAAATTGTACTATAAAGCAGTGATCATCAAAACAACATGGTGATGGCTCAGAGAAGGGTAGATCAATGGAATAGACTCAGGGTAAATGACCTCAGCAAGATAGTGTTTGACAAACCCCAAAATCCCAGCTTTTGGGATAAGAACTCACTATTTGACAAAAACTGCAGGGAAAATTGGAAAACAGTATGAGGAAAATTAGTTTTAGATCAACATCTCACACCCTGTACCAAGATAAATTCAAAATGGGTAAAAGACTTACACATAAAAAGGGAAATTATAATTAGGTGAACATAGAATAGTATGCCTGTCAGATCTATGGGAAAAGGAAAAATTTAAGACCAAGCAAGAGAAAAAGAACATTACAGGATGTAAAATGAATAATTTTGATTATAGTAAATTAAAAATTAAAAAGTTTTTGTACAAACAAAACCAATGCAACCAAAATTAGAAGGGGAACAACAAACTAGGAAAAAATTTTTCTAATAAAACTATCAATAATCCTATGAAAAAATGTTCTAAATCTCTCCTGATTAAAGAAATGCAAATCAAAACAACTCTGAGGTACCACCTCACACCTAGCAGGTTGACCAATATGACAGTAAAGGAAAATAGGAAATGTTGAAGGGGATGCAGTAAAATTAGGACACTAATGCAGTACTAGTAGAGTTGTGAATTGATACAACCATCCAAGAAGGCAATTTGGAATTATGCCCAAAGGACTTTAAAAGACTGCCTGCCCTTTGATCCAGGCATACTACTGCTGGGTTTGTACCCCAAAAAGACAATAGGGGAAAATACATATACAAAAATACAATATTCTTTGTAGTGTCAAAAAATTGGAAAACGAGGAGTTGTTCCTCAATTAGGGAATGGCTGAACAAACTGTGTTTATGACAGTAATGGAATATTATTGTGCTATAAGGAATGATGAACTGCTTGATTTCTATATAAACTGGAAAGACCTCCATGAACTGATGTGGAGTGAAATAAGCAGAACCAAAATATTGTGCACAGTAACTGAAACATTATGGGATGATCAAGTTTTTTCAAAAACTTTGTTAATAGCAATGCAGTGATCCAAGACAATCCCTAGAGATTAATGAGAAAGAATGCTATCCACATCAAGAGGATGAACTGTGGGAATAGAAATGCAGAAGAACAATATATGATTTATCACTTGTTAATAACGATATATGATTTGGGGGTTTGGTTTTAAAAGAGTACTCTATTACATAAATGAATAATATGGAAATAAGTTTTGAGTGATAATATACTGTATAATTCAGTGGAATTGCTTGTCAGCTCTGGGATGGGAGAGGTAAAAAGGGAGGGAGAGAATACAAATCATGTAACCATGGAAAAATACTTTTAAAAAAAGAGTAAAAAATGTTTTAAAAGAAGCTCTTTCTTAAGTCCAACTGAAATTCTTCCTCCTTCGGCTTCATTTCTCTCCAAACAAGTGGAGCGAAACTTGCTCTAAACAACAACTAAAATGTTACTTTAATCCATTTCCCAATTCATGGTTAAGCACCATGTGGTATATGTCATAGAATCTTATATTCAATAGTATATATTTTTAAGTAGATTGGTTCATCCATTAACAACCTTATTTTCTTGCACTGTGTATTCTATTTCTTTGGTTTTTACTGTTTTTAAAATCTTAGCTTATGCATAGGACTTCTTGCTGAATTGTACTGGTTACTATGGAAACAGGGTCATAGGTTTGGGTAGAATTTGATGGAGACACATTCTGGACCCAGTGATTAGTAGACATGAAGCAAAGTTAGAAATGTCTGTACCTGTAGAAGCAACTCAGCTGATAGAATAGCATTAAACCGTAAGTCATATGTCACTGGGAATGTGATTTTCATGACCACTTGTGAATTAAAACCAAAATTATACTATTTATAAGCAGGATTTTTCAAGTGGGTTTTGTATAGTACAGAAAAAATAGGAAAAGAATGCCTCAAACTAAAAAAAAAAAGTCCATTCCCCTGAGATCCAAAACCAATTTATTAACCAAGGAAAATTATTTTTTTCCAACATTGGTTTTCCAAAAGGCAAAATTTACTCCCCACCTTATTTCAAGTGACTATCCCTAAAAACAGCAATCAGCTAATATATCAAAACTACAATTCTCATTACAGAGCAATAGGAGTTTTCTATTGGAGTCACTATATCACCAATAAGAATTTATAATAACATATTTTGGATCTTTGTATAAGAGATTAAAATGCAAAGGGCTTTCATTTCAAAACATGAGCTCTTATGTAATTTCTTACCTTCATATCTAGAAAATTTATATCAATTTATAATAATTGTTAGCAAAAATACATATCAATCACTATTCACACATGTTGCATGTACCTCAAAATACTGGAAAGCATCATCCATGGATTGTGTCAACTTTACCTAATTCAATCTTTAAATAAAGGCACTCAATGGTATACAGAATTATAGTTTAATAATTTTAGAGAGTTGCTTAATATAAAAGGTTTTGCCTCATCTAAAGTTACCCAGCAAGTATCTATCCAAAGAAGGTCTTTAGATCTTCCAGATGTGCCCACATTTAGGTCTTCCTGATTCCAACAGCCATGGTATAAACTTCATTCTCCCAAACCCCTCCTACATTTCTTCTTCCTTTCTTTTTACACTTTTCCTATCCCTTTATTACCCACACAGAGATCACTGTAATTTTCATCCTGAGTACTATTCCTCACTAGTTTATGATTACATATTTCTTTCTACCATGCCTTCTTTCCTTGTGGAAGAATAAACCAGAGAGGCAATGGAAAACACTCAGTACATATGATTTTAGGGGCTGGTTTTTCCATGCATTTTTAAAATAAGTTCTTAGCATATAGACTACTCTTTAATCACTTTAAAAAGTGATGTTTCAGCAGTATAAACAATTTCTTGATCACTGAACTCAATCAAAAAATTTGTGATTCTGAATAACACTTCTAAGTCACCCAACCTTCCTATACCAGCTTCCAGGGAGTCATTATCTTTTCAGTCATATATCAGAAAAATATAATCTAAGTTAAGGACAATATTAAGTTACTTTATGAGCCTTTAGCTGATACATGTTAAAAATCAGAACCCCTGAATGAATAATTTATGTTTATTATCACATTGGACTTTAATCTAGGTGAACAGAATATTTGTCTTTGCCATGTGATGTATATCTTAAATCCTAAGAAGAAAAATTAGAAATGATTTGACTTTTTAAAAAAATCTTGTGTTCAATACCTGTCTTTTTCCATAAATTTCTTGAAATCTTTCTGGGGTGGTTTGGGCATAAGTCCTAAGCAGGAACAAAGAGAATCCTCTTCAGAGCCATATCCATGGTAAGGTGGATAAATTTTCTCTACTGTGGGAGGAGGCGGATTCTTGTATGGAATTGGGGTAAAGTCCTCTATAACAAAACATGGGAAAACAAAACATCAGCTTTTTCAGCATTCTGATTTTGACTGTTTTGAAAGATGCACTATATTTTTAAAGTGAACAAGATCTGTGTAGACTATCTTAAAATATAGCAAAACCTTGGGAGAATATTTTTCAATCATGTTTGTTAAAACCACAAAATTCCCAAAGTGGCATACATGTTCAAGGGGAGGGGAAAAGCCTAAGTAACAAAAGTAAAATAAACATTTATCCTTTGTCATCACATGCTGATATTTAGATAAGATCCCTTTTATCTAGTTGTTTTTCCTCCAATTTACTGAGAAATAGGAAGTTATGCTAAAAAATGTGGAAAATTTATCACCCATATCCACATTTTTAACCTGTAATTTTATCTTTCTTCTGCCTTCAGCCAGAACTACTATATAGATTAAAAATATTTCACTAAAAGAAGAAATTGACTCATTTAGCTTACTTTCAATCTCTCTTTTCCCATCTTTTTTTCATATATTACCTGAACCTCCTGAAAACCCCCATCAATCATTCAATCAACAAGCATAAATGATCTACCAATTGCCAGGCACTATGCCAAGGACTGGGGATAAAAAAAAGGGAAAGAAAAAAAGGGGAAACAGCCCCTGCCCTCAGGGAGCTTACAAAGGGAGAGACAACAAGCACATAGATCAGATAACAAGGTAAACTTAGAAGAGAAAGCTCTAGCAGCTGGGGGCCTGGGAGCAGAATTTTAAAGAAAGCCAAGGATTCTTAAGACCGAGGTGAAGAGGGAGAGCTTTCTAGGCTGGAAGGCAGCCAGTACAAAAACAGGGACAAAGGAAGAGATGATACATGGAAAACAGCAAAGGAAGCCAGTATGGCTGAACTATAAGGTGGGTAGAATGTGAATTAAATTAAGTGTAAAAAATCTGGAAAGATAAGAGGCCAGGCGCAAAGATACTGAAATGCTGGAGTTATTATATTTGATCTGAGGAGTGATAAATAGGCATCCACTGAATTTTTTGAGGGGGAAAGGGTTTGGGCATGGTCAGACCTATATTTTAGAAAAATCACTTTGGCCACTGTGTGGATGATGGGTTGCAATGGGGAGAGATAAGGCAGAGAGACCAATGAAGCTATTGCAATAGCACAGGAGAGGCGATGGAAGACCTGAACTAGGGTGGCACGAGTGCAGAGGAGGGATCACACGGGAAAACAGTAAGATTTTTGATGGATGTAAGTAACAGTAAGATGATGGAATATGTCAGGAAAATGAAGGCAAAGTCTCAAAGTTAATAGTTTGGGCAACTGCATAGAGAGAGTAAGAAATATACACACACATGTCTGTGTGTATTTTTTATTTATAACATATATTTACATATAATTAAATATACTATTAAGGAATTATTAAATTATTAAATGTTATTAGATAAGTCTACCATCTTATTCCCTTATTACTGTAGGAGAAGTTTGGAAGAGAATGTCTCAATTTACCATTTCATTTCACTATCTTAATCAAAAGATTTCATTCTTTGTGTCAACTGCCATACCAAATTCCCTCTTTAAAATTACCTTAAAATTAAGACTACTTTAAAATTGCACTGCAATTGTATGTACTAAGATGTAATGGATTTTTTTTTAAGTTTGAAAATAGCCAGCTGCTTACTCTCTCAAAAGAAATAAGTTTGTGTTGAATGGTCTATAATGCTGCTTTCATTTATTTATTCTTGGTCTGTGGGAAAGCAGAGGAATAAGAGGGAAGAAGAGGAGAGTGAATTGGTAATATTTTCTTTTTATGGTCAGACAACTTTTAGGCAAATTTCTATACAGCATCTCTAAAAAATAAATGCTTATTTAAATAAATAGAAAGTAATAATACTGTGCATGTTTGCATGGTTCTTTTCAGTTTACAAGTACTTCTCTCAAAGCCACTATAGGAGATAGGCAGTGCAAATATAATTCCTCATTTTTACAGATGAGAAACTATGGCTTACAAATGATGGCAATCACGGGGCTATTAAGCATTAAAATGGAGATGATAGAGTTGCTTACTGTTTTTCCTCCATATTGTTATGCCCACCACAGAATATTTTTCCAAAGCACTCTTCATTCTAAGCTGGATTACTAGGTCATAATTCTTTCCAATAACAATTAATGAGAAGAAATTTGCTTACATAAATTTACCTCTTTTGTTGTCAAAATTCTGACAAAGAATAGTCAAATTTGAACACATACCTCTATAAAGTAAAAGTATGCTTCATTTTTTTTGCCCAAGGCAACCTTTTTAATAGATAGTGACAGAACAAAAGCTTAAAAGTTAGAAGCTATTTATAACTTTGGAAGAGATTTTTTTTCAACTTCTATTTCTGTTTGGATCATACCAGTATCCTGTGTTTGAATCTCCCTAAGCATAATCCCTAGAAAAGCCTTTTCCCCATTCTTCCACCAACAGAAACTGTCCATAGAAGACATATTGACTAAGAGAAGGTACTCTAGGAAAGAGCCATCTAGTATCTCTCCCTGGCTCACCCCTTCAGGGGGCTGCCAGCAAAGACAACTAGCTCAAGTGCCTAGAATGCTGGAAAAGTGTCTTGTATAGCTGAGTGGCACTGGGCAAGTCACTTAGCTCCCTTTTGCCTAGCCCTTGCCCTTCTGTCTTAGAGTTGTTACTAAGAGAGAAAGGAGAGGAGCACCTGGGTGGCTCAGTGGGTCGAGAGCCCGGGGTAGCTGTGTGACCCTGGGCAAGTCACTTACACCACCACCATCCCCAGTGCCTAGCCCTTTCCACTCTTCTGCCTTAGAACCAATACAAAGTATTAATCCTACGAGGGAAAGTAAAGGTTTAAAAAAAAAAAAAAAACAAGATAAGAATCTTTTTAAAAGTGACTTGTGAGTCTCATATTAGAGCTATACCTTTTTGTTGGAAAGGTATAAAGACGAAGACGTTTAATCTGTCACTGACTGCCTATTAAAAGGGTCAGGTTGCTCTGAGCAAAAACAATGGAGCAGCCATTTTCTCTATTATACAAGTGGACGATCAACTTTTACTATTCGGGTCAGAATTTTTTTGACAATGAAAGAAAAATAATTTGCACGAGTGATTTTCCATACTTGTGGAAAAACATTATGGAGTATTAAGTCTTAGGAGAGATAGGAGGGACAGGCGTGGGCTGGGAGGAGAGGGGGTCAGGGAGGATTCTTTATTCAGAATTGCATCAAGGTAAATAAACTTTGTAGTTTGCTCTGCTGGGTCAGCAGGAAACAAAATTTTTCAGCTTACCTAAAGACATATACTTTTGACAAAAACTATCACTATGACAAGTATCACTGCTAATTTTCTCTCTCCCTCCCTCCCCGCCTCTCCTTCCTTTCTTTGTCTCTGTCTGTCTGTCTGTCTCTGTCTCCTTCCTTTCCCTGTCTCTCTCTGTCTTTGTCTCTCTCTCTCCTTTCTTTCTCTGTCTCTGTCTGTCTCTTTCTCTCTGTCCCTGTCTCTCTTCCCCTCTCTCCTGTCTCTGTCTCTCTCTCTCCCCTCCTTCCTTTCCCTATCTCTGTCTCTCTGTCTTTGTCTCTCTCCTTTCTATCTCTGTCCCTGTCTCTCCTCTCTCTCTGTCTCTCCTTCCCACTTCCTTTCCCTGTCTGTCTCTCTGTCTTTGTCTCTCTCTCTCTCCTTCCTTTCTCTGTCTCTGTCTGTCTTTGTCTCTCTGTCTCTCTATTTCTCTCTGTCTCTATTTCTCTGTCTCTCTATTTCTCTCTCTATTTCTCTGTCTCTCTCTCTCTATTTCTCTGTCTCTCTCTCTCTCTCTCTCCTCTCTCTCTCTCTCTCTCTCTCTCTCTCTCTCTCTCTCACACACACACACACACACACACACACACACACACACGCATGCACGCACTGTTTTGAACCTTTGTTTCTGGGAGACCACCTCGGGAGTAAGGGATGGAGAGAGATGGCTGGAAATTCATCATGGTTTATAGGAAATGAGTTACAAAAAACATTTTCCAATAATAACAGAAGGTGTACTCTATAATACAATGCACACTATTGCAAGCCCTGGGTGGGCTATAGGCTCAATTGCAACCTAATCAAATACGCATTTTATAACTCCAAAAGAATAATGAGTTTTGTAACACAGGTTATTTTCTCAACTACATTTCTTTTGTAGCAGCATTTATGCAACTGAAGAACATTGTTTAGTACTCTCTTGCACTCCAACAGTGCCACCTAGTGACCCCTCAGTGAGGAAAGAGTTTCTTTCTACTACCATGATTTCTCAGTATCATATTTAATTTTAACATTTGCAGCCCAAAGAGTGAAGTATACTTCACTTGAGAAAATCCCTAAGAAACTAATAAATTCACAGAGCTACTGGAGCTCATGTGAATATCCAAGATCCCATTTTATGCTGCCATAAAGTTCAAGTTTCCAAGCCTTACCACCTTACCCTTTCAAGTACAATTTCAGCAGTTGCCCTCTAAAATTCCCTAATGGAAGGTCTACTGGATCCTGAAGCTCTAAATGCTTTGATATCTCCAATATTTAATCCATATTTATGAAAATTTTAATAAGAGCCTTTTAATAATAATAATTTTAACAATAACTTTTTAAAGTTAAAAATATCCTTACATATTTGCTAAAATTTTCCCACACACACACAAAAAGTCAAACCAGGTACAAGCTATAACCAAAAAAGCCTAATACTCTTCTGCAGTGATCCACAGCTGCCCAGCCCTAACAAAAATATATAGGAAATGCCTTCAAAATTGTCTAATATTGGAACCATGACAAAATGCCTTTCTTTTTTTCATTTCTAAAATTCATCGCTTATTTGTTTTTAGGATTCTTTTCTTTTTAAATTTAATTCCAAATTCTCTTCCTCTCTCCCACCCCTCTCTCACCTGTGAAGGCAAGCAACAAAATCACACAAAACATATTTCCATAGCTATATTGCAAAAAAATAAATAAAGCAAGAAAATTATACTTCAATTTATACTCAGAGTTCATCAGTTCTCTTTCTCTGGAAGTGAACAGCACCTTTTCATCATGAGTCCCTTACAACTGTCTCAGAGCAATCAAGTCCTTCATAATTGATCATTACAACATTATATTGTGTACAATCCTCTCCTTGTTCTTCTCACTTCACTTTGGATCAATTCATACAGATATTGCCATTTTTTTTCTTTTCTGAAACCACATCCCCCTTGACATTTCTTTATAGCACAATAGTGCTCCATCACAATCATGTGCTAGTTTTTTTCAGTTATTCCTCAATTGATAAGCATCCCCTCAATTTCTAATTCTTTGCTATCACAAAAAAGAATTGCTATAAATATTTTTCACATAGAGGTTCTTTTCCTTTTTCTTTGATATCTTTGGGATCCAGGCCCAGTAGTGGCACTACTGGGTCAAAGGGTTTTATGGACCTTTGGACATAGTTCCAAATTGATCTCCAGAACAGTTGGACCAATTCACAACTCCACCAAGAGTTCACACTGTACTTATTTTCCCTCATCCCCTCCAGCATTTGTCATTTCTGTTAAGTGTGAGATGGTGATTCACAGTTGTTTTAATTTGTATTTCTCTAATCAATAGTAATTCAGAGCATTTCTTCATGTGACTCTAATAGATACCTCTAATTTCTTCTTTCTAAAACTGCCTGTTCATACCAATTAGGGAATGGCTCTTTTTATAAATTTGACTCAACTCCTTACAAACGAGACCTTTATCAGACAAACTCACTATAAAATCTTTAGAGATTAATTCATTGTCTATTATACCTTTTATCAAAAATATAGTTTTGCTTATCTCTTATAATTAGGTCTATCTTGGCTTTTGCTTTATCTGAGATTATGATTGCTAATCTTACCTTTTTTACTTCTGCTAAAACTATAGATTTTGCCCCCCAGCCCTTTATTTTAACTCTGTGTGTGTCTTTCTATTTCAAGTGTCTCTTATAAACATGTTAGTAGAGTCTAGTTTCTAATCCACTCTGCTATCCATTTCCATTTTATGAGTAAGCTCATCCCATTCACATTAATCTCCAATTTTACAGATGAGTAAACTGATGCCTAGAGAGGCTAGATGATTTTTGCAAATTGGTGGCACTATTAAAACTAGAATTCAAGGCCTTCCCAACTCCCTGGAAGCCTTCCTCTAATTCTTTTAATATTTTCCAAGTATTCAATGTGTCTCTTGGGCTAGTTATCTGTTGTCCCTCCTTTTTGCTCCATGACCAATCTACATTCTTTTCTGGCCATCCATATCTTTTATACCATTTCTCACGTATAAATTATTAGTTCAGTCAAAGTAAAAGTTCCAGTCTTATCAAAACTCTAGTTTTCTCTGAATGTTTTAAAATGTATAAAATAAAATGGAATCCAATCTGACCATGGACCCCAAGTTAAGAACCCCTGATCTGGTCCAATCCATAACTGAGCATAATCTTATCCTATATTTGTTTCTAGAAGGAGGAATTCAGAGATTACTACAATTATTTCCATATGTGCCATACGAATCTATGAAAGCAACATGAAGAGTTTTCTTACCAGTTTAATACATTTGCATATATAAGAGTCAAGATTAGGAAAGTCACATTTTTCAGCTCAGTAAGTCAATAAACATATAAAATGACTATTATGTGCCAGGCACTGGACTAAGCTCCAGGAATTGAAGAACTCCAAACTGCAGAAAATCATGGGTAGATCATTTTGAACCAATACTTCTATTGCTTTGATAGCAAAAAAACTATTTACTACACTACGCAAATCATTTCACAGCAAACATTTAATAAGAAACACATATTTCTTCCTTTCTCTCTCCTTCCACCTTCTAAAAAGGGGAGAAAGAAACAAAAGATGAAAAAAGAAAATTTCCTAGAGTAGAATGTGAGCCTAGGGGTGGATAAAAAGGAAGATTTCTTAACAGCAGAGTTAGTAGTGTTAGTTTGTTAAACAGTAGACTAAGACACTAGGTAGGAGGTGGGGCAGTGCCTTATGCAATTTTCTTCTCTGAGGAATCTTAAAAAATGCAACAGATTCTCAACTATGACCAGGTGTATCTATTACATAGCCTCTGAAAACTCCCTTTCTAGCCCTATATTTTTTTGTCATAGAGTTACATTTTCCCTATTCCTAGCCTCCTCTTGAATTCTTTTTCCTTCTCTTAAGTGTGTATGGCATTTCTCAAAACCATCACTAACAAAAAGATGGTGGGAGGATGTTTTACAATAACACAAAACTATCATTTTCTAGTGGTTTTAATAAATTCTTGACAAGTGGATGAATAAATGAATGTTCTCCCTATTAGCATTCTGAAATTTTGCCCCTGTTCCATATTGGGAAAGGACTAAATGGTGCAAGCTGCCTGTATCTGTGTTGGCTTCTGCCTCTAATGATTGAAAGGAAGTGCTATTTCCTGTGGTGCTAGATAGGAGTGATGAAAGAGAATCAACGATTTCATTGAGATAAAGAGTATGAGGTAGTAGAGGTGGCAGAGAGATTATCTGAAAACTCTTTATTATGTTGGTTTGAACCTGAACGGAACTGGAAAGAAGTAATATAATTTCTCAGTCCTTAGTAGATCAGGACTAAATGGGTAACTTTATTGAGAATTACAAATATAATAAGAATGTCAGGGGGAAATATGCATTGGAAATAATTAATTTGATGATGTTATAAAACTAAGGAAAATAAATATAAAGATTTCCTGAATAAAAATAACTTGCCTATTTATTATATGTAATATTTTAAATTATTGGTTAAACCTAATATTTTAAAGCTCAAAAATGTTAAATAATAGAAACTATTAAATGTGATGTTTTAATGTTATGTGAAATGTGAGGCAATCAATGTGACTATAGGAAACATTTTTTTTCCATTTCTGCTTATGAATTTGATCTTTGACCTACAGTATCTTTTATGACAAAATAATTTATATAAACAGAGAAATAACCTACTAGCAAGGCATTATAAACTTTAATGGTCACATTTAAATGGAACACAGGGATTTTGAATTTGATGCCTTAATCTAATAAATTGTCATTTTTAAAGACAGAACAATCAAATAATTTTTAATTCCTAATAAAACCTCTAAATTATAAAAATTTAAAATTTAAACCAAAATTAATCATTTAAAGTATTCAAACATCTATATAAGGAAAGAATTCAATTTGGTTTTTAGTCTATTCTAAGATCAATAAAAATGATTTGCCCTATAAATAAAATTATAAAATTATGAAGGATCGAATTCTTCTTTTCTAGGATAAAGTGAAGGTAGATATATTCCTTTAAATAATAACAACGAATGGCTGGTTTTCCTCTGAATTTAGGTAGTAAAAGAAACATATGGTTAAAAAGGTGGTATCTATGAATAGGATTTAAATTTCTAGACCACAGTTTTAAATACTGGCATGATGATCCTTTATACAGACAGAGAGTGCATCAAATGAGGGCTTGGACCCTTGAGAATCTGAATTAAAAGCCTTTTTACAAAAACAGAGAGGGAGGTAGGAGAAAACTGCCCACATATATCTACTGTAGTAGATACCACAAAGAGTTGTAGATTATATAATGATGGACGAAAACATCAATAATTCAGAAGGTCCAAGAAGAGAATGAATAATAAAAATCTTGGCTTTAGTCTTCTGTGCATAACTGCATAAAATATGTGTTAAAATGACCTTTCTTCAGCTCTTAACACTATTTCCTACTGTAATAATTAAAATTTGGTGGCTAAATGTAATAGTTAAAAATTTGATTTGACAAAAATAATAACAGTTAAAAAAAGAATTATTGTGGTTGCCATTTATAAAAGTTAAACTATGAATGAGTAGGCTGTTAGTAGCTTTATTTACAGCAAGGCAGAGATAGTAAATTAGGAAATATAGGAAGGAGGTAGAAAATATCACCTAACTAAAAATACCCTAAGTCCTAATCCTAGAACCTCCAGACCGCGAATACGAATCCAAATCCAAATGCGAATCTCACCAGAATCCAAAGTCTGGATCAGGAAGCCAAAGTCTGAAGAGCCAAAGATGCTGAAAAACTTCTGAGAACCTTCAGAGCACATGAGGCCAAGACTATCAAGAATCCCACCAGCGCTCACCCTCCCTAGGCTAAAGGCTGCCAAGAATGAATCCAAGAATGAATAGCCTCCAGAGCTCACACTCTGCCAAGAATGAAGAGCCAAGAAGAAGCCTCCTCTTCAGCCAAATTCCTCCTAAAATGCCTCCTCAGGAGTCCTTGGGCTGGCTTTTTATAAGCAGTTTCTCCACATCACTTCCTGTCTCTCTCCCACTTCACAGGAACCAATCGCAGCCTCCCATTTTGCCTAGCCAGGGGTGGGGAGTGGTGCTTGTGCCCTTTTAGGGCATGAACTTTCTTTGTTAGTGATGTACTAAGTGTTAAGTAGGGGTACTTTTAAGTTCTTGACTGATTAACTGAAAATAGACAAAGGGAATAAGAATTCCCGTTCACACTAAGATATGATCCTAGAAAATCTCTCATTTGTTTTCCATGCTGCTGCTCTTTCTTGGTTTTATGCCTGTCTGATTCCTTGGTCTCTTTTATTGGATCATCATTCTTTTTCTATCCATTCCTATCCAATAGGACATCCCCTAAAGATGTTATGTTAGATATTCTTCTCTTTGCTCTCTACAATATTTTTCCTTATATGATCAGGTCTCATCACTCCAAATTATCACCTCTAAGCATATGGCTCAAATACAGAGAGGGAGAAATTAAGGATGTACATGTGCATATATAATAAATGTATACATACATATATATATTTACATATGTGTGTATATATAACCTCTCTCCTGAACCCAGTCATCCATAACCTATTGGCCATTTCTACCTGGATATGTTATCTCAAACTTGATACATTTAAAATGGAACTCGAATCCATCTCCTTCCTCCAAACTTTCAAATTTCTAGTGATGACGCCAATCATAGTACTAATCATTCCAGTTTTCAACCTTGAAGTCATCCTTTATTTTTCTCTCCTTTTCAACTCTCATATTTATTAGCTGCCAAATGTTTTCAATCCTACATTCATACTTCATATATCTGTTCTCTTTTCTACATTCACACACTCTCCCCTTGTTCAGATCCTCATCATCTTTGGCCTAGACTACTACAAAAACTTACTATAAAACTTACTTCTCTCACTACAACTATCTTCATATTACTGCCAAAGTGTCATTAAAAAAACAGATCTAAAGATGTTACAAAAATCTTTAGTGGTTATTTATTGTATCTAGAAAAAATGCAAAACCTTAGCTTGACTTTTAAGGTCCTTCACAATTTGGTTCCCACCTACCTCTCCAGGTTATTTCACATTATTTCCTTTCGTGCACTTTCCATTCCAGCCAAACTGGCCTTCTAGCTATTCCCATAACATGATTCAGGAAATATATCACAAAGTATTGTTCCAGCTATCCTGGAAATAAATTTCAAATTTTATGAGAGAAGGTACTAAACTACTCATACCCTATGCCCCAGCAATCTCACTGCTAGGCATATACAGGCACACCTCAGAGATATTGTCAGTTAGGTTGCAGACCACCATAATAAAGGAAATATTGCAATAAAGCAAGATTCATGAATTTTGAGTTTGTCGGTGCATATAAAAGATGTGTTTAATATACTGCAATCCAGTTAAGTATACAGTAGTATTTTGTCAAATATATATATATATATATTATGTTTACATATATACACATACACATATCTTAACTTAGAAACACTTTATTGTTAAAAATGCTATCATTTGAGCCTTTGGTGAGTCATAATCTTTTTTTCTGGCTGCTAACTGGTCAGAGCTGTGGTTGCTGAAGGTTGGGGTGTCTCTGGCAATTTCTTTAGAATAAGATAATAATAAAATTTGTTCATTGATTGATTTTTCCTTTAACTTGTACAATTAAAGGCCATTAGAGGGTTATTAATTGGGCTAATTTCAATATTATTGTGTCTCAGGGAATAGGGAAGCCAGAAGAGAGGGAGAGAGATGGTAAAACAGCCAGTCAATGAAGTAATCAGAATACACAAAATTTATCAATTAAATTCACTGTCTTATAGGGGAGTGGTTATTCATTACAATAGTAAAATAAAAATCAGTGGTCACAAATCACCATAATAGATATAATAATAATGAAAAAGTTTGAAATATTTTGAGAATTATCAACATGTGACACAGAGTAATGATGGGAGAACATGCTATTGAAAAGATGATGCCAATAGACTTGCTCAACAACGAGTTGGCACAAAACTTCAATTTGTAAAAAATGCAATATCTGTGAAGCTCAATAAAGTGAAGTTCAATAAAACAATATATGCCTACATACTAAAAAAGATTAACGATAGAAAGAACTGAAATATAAAAAGATATCCATAGCAGAATTCTTTGAAATAGCAAAAAGCTGGAAATAAAATGGGTAGCTATCAATTATGGAATTATGGTATATGAGTACAATGGAATAGTATTGAATCACAATATATGATGGATATGAGAGATTCAATGAAGCATGGAAAGATACAAAGTGATGCAGAGCATAGAAAAGAGCATCAAGAGAACACTATGAGGGGCAGCTGGGTAGCTCAGTGGATTGAGAGCCAGACCTAGAGACGGGAGGTCCTAGGTTCAAATCTGGTCTCAGACAGTTCCCAGCTGTGTGACCCTGGGCAAGTCACTTGACCCCTATTGCCTACCCTTACCACTCTTCTGCCTTGGAGCCAATACACAGTATTGACTCCAAGACGGAAGGTAAGGGTTTTAAAAAAGAGAGAGAGAGAACACTATGCTAGGGCATCTAAGGTGACTAGAGACCTGAATTCAAATCTAGCTTCACACATTTCCTTGCTGTGTGACCCTGGGAAAGTCACTTAACCCCAACTGCCTTGCACCCTTACTGATCTTCTTACTTGGAACCAGTACTTAGCATCAATTCTAAGACAGAAGGCAAGAAGTTTTTTTTAAAGAGAAGAGAAAGAACACTATTCACAATGTTTTTAAAAATGTAAGTTATAACACCAAGAAGCCATTGAATCTTTAAGAGTTATAATGAACCCCTTGTTCCTAGGGAAGTGATAGGAAACACTCCTGACTCTTTTCTGTAGAGAGGAGGCAATTTTATGTAGGTTAAGTGCAGGGGGTCCCATCAGAAGAAGTCACTTCATTGTTGCAAGGAAGGGTTCAATGATAGAGATGAAATAGGAATTAAAGGAAAGTGACAATGGGATAAAAATTAAAAGATTTCATAAAACTAGATCAAATAGGTCAAAAGTTTGGCATAATGGCATGCTAGAGTTGTAATGGAGGACTTTTAACCATCCATTTATTTTTCTGGTCTCTATCTCTGTTGAAAGCTGAGCAACTGATAAAGTCTTGACCTGACAATATAACTTATTTCTTCAAATTGTGGAAGCAAGAGGGGGAAATGTTATTTTACCTGGTTCTGTACGACAAGAAGGAAGTGATTACTGGAGTAATTAGGGGAAATAGTCAGTCCCTCTTAGAATTTATGATAGAGAAGGAAAGGGAAGTTAGTCAGGTCTGATATCCTAAACTTCAGACAAAGGACAGTAGGATCCTAAAGCCTAAAATTCTACCAGAGTTATCAGCTGAAGAGAAGTAGTAGAAGAAGAGGAGTAAGAATGTTCTCAATAATGAAATTTAAGTAGAATTTGTCTGGAATTATAAAAATTCTCGAAAGGAGATGGAACACTGCAACATGAGCTTGCACCATGCCTTGTATAAAAAATAACAACAACAACTTAAGATCCAAGACACAGTGACCAATAGGCTTCAATGGTCAATTGTAATGTATGGCCATTTGTTTGAGTTTTCTTTCACAAAAAGAGTAATAGTGAAAGATGACACTATTACACATATAAAATATGTATCAGATTGTTTGCCATCTCAGGGAGGTGGGAAGAGAGGAAGGATGAGAATTTGGCTCAAATAAGCAAAATAGAGGTTTAAAAAGTGGGGTTTTTGACCTAATTGAAGAAAAAAATAAAATATTATTTTTTAAATTTAGAATATGTTTCCATTTTTTCCAGCTGACAAGCAATTCCACTGGGTTATACATGTATCATTGTTCAAAACCTATTTCCACATAAAAATAAAATATTTTTAAAAGAAAACATATGGCTATAATTAAACTTAGGCTTAGAAAAGTGCTTTTAATATCTAATGTAGGGGGCAACTGGGTGGCTCAGTAGATTGAGAGTCAGACCCAGAGATGGGAGGTCCCAGGTTCAAATCTGACCTCAGACACTTCCTAGCTATGTGACCCTGGGAAAGTCACTTAACTCCCATTGCCTAGCCCTTACCACTCTTGTGTCTTAGAACCAATACCCAGTGTTGATCCTAAGATGGAAGGGTAAGGGTTTAAAAAAATGTGTGGTTTCATGATGATTAAGGAACATGTGTCAAGATCTTGTGAAATGAATGCCAAAGCAAGTGACTGGCAACATGACACCATATTATTGCTGTTGTGTTGTAAGAAATTATGAAAGGAGTGGTTTCAGAAAAATATGGAAATTTATATGAACTAATACAAAATTAAATGAGCAGAACCAGGAGGGCAAGCTACACAGTAAGATTAATCTTTTAAGGATAGTCAGCTGTGACTTAGTAACTCTGATCAACACAATGAGCCACCATAACTCCAAAATAATTTTGATATAAATATAAAATATTGTTTACCTTCAGATAGAGATCTGATGGATTCATAGTATAAATTTGAAGCACATTTTCCCCTTTATATTTCTTGGATTTTTTCCCCAAAACATGCATGGCTATATGTATAACAGGTATCATATATATTGCCTTCTCAACAGGGGAGGGATGGAAGGAGAGAGAGAATATGGAATTGAACATAAAAGTAAAGTATTTGTTTTGTTTTGTTTATTTAGAATATTTTTCCATGGTTACATGATTCGCTCCCCCCCTCCCATCTACCCCCACTATTCCTTCCCCTCAAAGCTGACAAGGAGTTCCACTGTTATTCATATTTGCAGTAGAGTGATCTTTTAATGTCAATACCCCAATCATATCCCCAACGAACCATGTGATATTCTTCTGCATTTCTGCTCCCACAGTCCTTTCTCTGGATATGGATAGCATTCTTTCTCCTAAGTTCCTCTGGATTGTCCTGGATCATTGCATTGCTGCTAGTAGAGAAGTCCATTACATTCAATTGTGCCATCATGTTTCAGTCTCTGTGTACAATGTTCTCCTGGTTCTGTTCCTTTCACTATGCATCAATTCCTGGAGGTCATTCCAGTTTACATGGAATTCCTCCAGTTCATTATTCCTTTCAGCACAATAGTATTCCATCACCACCAGATACCACAATTTGTTCAGCCATTCCCCAACTGCAGACACCCCCTCATTTTCTAATTTTTTGCCCCCACAAAGAGTGAGGCTATAAGATTTTTGTACAAGTCTTTTTCCTTATTATCTCTTTTGGTTACAAACTCAACAGTGGTATGGCTGTGTCAAAGGGTAGGCATTCTTTTAAAGTCCTTTGAGCATAGTTCCAAATTGTCCTCCAGAATGGTTGGACCAATTCACAACTCCACCAACAATGCATTAGTGTCCAAATTTTGCCACATTCCCTCCAACATTTATCACTTTCCTTTGTTACCATATTGGCCAGGCTGCTAGGTGTAAAGTGGTACCTCAGAGTTGTTTTAATAAAAATAAAAGTAAAGTATTTGTTAAAATTTTTTTAAATGAGACCATATTGAATATTAACAATTTTTTCCAAAAGCTATAAAAATCGGTAAGGTTTATTCTATGACAATAAATTTAATTATTTTACTTTGAAATAATTAATTTGCATATCATCACAGTATACTAGATTTTATCAAGGTATTTGAAGACATATTTCTTCCTTTCACTGGACAAGATAAAAAATATAGAAATCAGATAATAATGGTATTAAAACAGAATGAAGACAATAGAATAGTGATTAATGGGTCAATGTCAATTTGGAAGAAGGTATCTAGACCATTCCCTACGGATGTATTCTTGTCCATTTGCTGCTATACATTATTTTCAGAGACATAAGTAAGGGCAAAAACGTCATGTTTATCAAATCTGCAAGTGACTCAAATGTGGAAGCATTATGTCCAGAAAGTTTTCAACGAGCTAGAATGATGTATCAGATTCATAAAGATTAAATTTAATAGGAACAAATTCAAGGTCCTATTTTGGGATTCACAGGGTCAATTGTACAACTATAGGACAGGAGTGATATGACTAGACAACCGTTTCTGTGGGGAAAAAAATTGGGGGCCTTTAATGGATTGTAATTTGAATCAACAGCACAACAGAAGCAAAGCCAGCCCAACAAAAACACTAACTCAATATTGGGATACATTAAAAGATTTATAGTGCCCAAACCAAGTAATATAATAATCTATCTAGTCATAGATGACTATATGTATACAGTCATAATAGTCATGCTATATTTGGAATATTGTGTTCATTTTAATGTAACATGTTTGAGGTTGAACATCAGTAAATTCTGATATACTCAAAAATAGAGCAACAGTGATTTTTAAGGGGACTAAAAACGACTACCAGATGAGCATCTGCTGAAAGTAGAGATATTTAGCCTAGAGAGAAGGTTTAGAGTAGGCTTGATCAATGTCAAATATATGAAGAGTTATGTGGAAAAGAAATTGGGACTTTTTATATTCTCAGACATCCTAACTAAGAGTAATGTGTGGATCCTAGAGAAGGGAAAATTTTAATTCCATTAAAGAAAAAACTTCTCATAATTTAGAACCATCCAAAAATGGAGTAAGTGACCTGAGCTAGTGAATTCATATTCATTGTATGACTTCAAGAAGAGACAATGAATAGTCACTAATTGGGGGTGTTAAAACAGATTTTTCTATAGATAGTCATTGCCTAGAGTAGGCCTATATAATCTGGAGTCCCTCTCAACTCTGAGATTATTTTCTTCTGTATTATGCAACCTTATGCAAGGTAAATAAGTGTGATCTTGTGCCAAGAATTCAATTCCATTGCTGAAAAGCCCACTGTGATGTCAAGCATGGCTGTAGAATTTCTATTATTTCACAGTAAATGTAGGCATGGTTAGAAAATAGAAAGTAGAGTGTGAGTTCCTTAAGAAGAGGGATTCTTACTTTATAATTATAACCCCAAAGCCTGGCACACAGTAGGTGCTTTTAAAATGCTTGGTGATTGACTGATTGATCTTGTCCTTCTCTAAAAATAAAAAGGTAAAGGTCTATGTATCTTTTCTCTTTTCAAGGTAGTTACAGAATTTAAGTCTTAATGAGACTCACAAGATAATGTTATTTCCTTACAAAGAAAGTTTTATTTAAAGACATGAATACAAGTAAGCTGAAGTCAGAGAGGCAAAGTGATTTGCTTATGGTTTTATAAGTGGCAAATGGCAGAGCCAGATCTTGAATCTAAGTTTTCTATTGCATTTGCCATCTGGGCTAAGCAAACTAATCAAGGAGCTGACACACATCTCCATTTCACTTTGTTCTTTACAGATAAGACCTACATCTCAAATTTTTCCATTGCTCAATCTAAAGAATGCATGATTTCACTTGACTACATTTTAACTTGGAAATGGCAAAAGATATCATTAAATGTTTTTTTAATTGTGCACCCTTAAAGCAAGTTTAGGGTTTTTTTAAAGTGGAAACTTAGAAGAGGACATGTTTGCAGTCACTAGCACAAACAGAAGAAAGTAAACTGCATATTAAATCCCAATTATTATATTCACAATGAGATGCAAGATAGTCAGTGAAAAGAACTGTACTTAGATTTCAGTTTCAATTATCTCAACATAATGCTTCAACTTGCATATTCAGAAATTTAAGCTTACAAAAGAAAATCTTTACTAAAAAAAGGAATTAAAGATTTTTCAAATAATACTTACCACTGGAAAATAATGTATATATATCACTTACCAAGTCCATACTTAGTCCTATAATATGCCTTAGTAAACTCATCACAATCACAAAGTAGTACTTTTCTCCCCCAAATATTGATAATGTTGCCTATTTTCAGATCTGAGTCTTTGTAAAATTCCTGGTTTAGTGCTCCTGTCTAAAAAATAAATTAAAAAAAAAGTAGGGTACCACTGAAACATCAAAATAATATTGCAGCTTCCCAAAGAAAAATACAAATTATGTAAACTGTTATATCCATTTCCAAAACCAAATGTTAATTTGTAACATTAAATGGTAGCACTTAAAAATATCTCCTTAGCATTAGAGCATTTGAAAAGCAATTCATGTAGCTCAAAGAGTTTGTGACTCTTCAGTGATATATATTTAACAAAATAATAAAATCCTATTTTCTGCTAATATTTAACTATTTATCAATATCAGATCCTAGAAAATCATTATAAGAACACATCAATAAAGTTTATCAGCTCTGAAGTTTTACAGGAAAGTAAAACCTGCAATTCTCTTACCTTACAGTTATCCAATAGATATCGGCCTCGGTTTCCCACAAGTCCACCAAACACATTGAGAATTGTTCGATCTGTGATTTGGCCAGGGTGATATAGTCCAGTTGGAGCACACTAACAAGCAAAAAGGAGAAGACCAAGTAACAATAGGCACTAAATATGTGCTGGCCTTGGAACACAAAGACAGGGAATGTAACCCAGCTTTCAGAAGCAGAAAATATATTTTGAATTTTTTTTTCCTTTATGGCCAAGGATATGAACCCATTTTGTAAAAATGATTTCATCTCTGTGCCTTCTCTTAGGTTAGGTGTCTCTCCCATCCCCTATTTGGAATGTTCTCCTCTCTTACCTTCACTTTTCTAAATCCTACTCTCCTCCCTCCAAATCCTAATCCTATATATTTAATGAAAACTTCCCCAAGCCTCATTCTCTTAACTTTTGGAATCCTTCCCTTCTCAGCACTCTGGCCACTCTTCTAAGAACTGCCAAAGGTATGGGATCCATGGACATAAGTTTTGAGAAAAGAGGTAAAGCATTAGAAGATTATTTTGGTGGCAGACATAGATATCCATCCATCTATCTATCTATCAAACGTATTTCACATATATTATTTGAGCTATATATTTTATTGTATAAGTATGTGCACATGTATATATATATTTACATCTAAGGTATGTCATTGTTCACATCACTCCATGCTGAGTTAACTGATATTCATTCTTTTAATAACCTCATTAATCAATGAACAAATTAACAAGCATTTATGAAGTATCTATTCTAGGTACTGGGAATACAAATACTTTTTAGATCATTATTCAAAAGCATAAAGAAGTAGGGGTTCTCAGCTCAGAGGTTGTTATGGACCAACAGACTAAATTCTGTTTCTGGTGGATTTTAAAATATGTGGTTCTTACTTCAAGTAGCTGTCAGCACTGAAAAGTAGACCTCAAATGTGAAATACAATACCCGGGTTTTAGCAGTTTAGTAAGTTTAGTAACAAACCTTCTAGAACTCTATCTTCATGCACTAACCAGCTCAGTCATTTTGAATGATTTGAATGATCATTATCATTTTTTGATCCTAATAGTCAACTAAAAAATCTCTGATTAGCAAGTAGATAGGAACAGATCAATCCCCTCTAAAATGGTTAAATCTGTTTATATGTGTAGACAGGGCCAAATGGCCTCTAATTTCTGCAGAAAAACTGTAAATGTCAAGTACAGATAAAGGTTGTTGAATCATAAATTGAACTTAAATTACTATGACTTGGGAAGCACCTTTGAATTCTACTCATTTTGTTATATAAACCTGTGTAAAAGAAGCTGCATAGTTTAAAAAAAAAAAAAGGACAAATCTATAAATTCCACCTGAATTCTTTCCTTACTAGACTTGAAGTTGAGGATTTCCAGAAATCCAATTTTCCATATTCTTTGCAACATGTATTATATCCAAAGATATGTAAAATGAAATTCACACAATTACAGTGATTTCAACACTCTGGCTAATGCATGGCAACTGTCATCATGTTCATAACAGATGACAATTGAAATAATGAGTGAAGTATTTAAGGTAGAAAAGCAAACTCTAATTTGGTATGATTTTTTATTTTTTTACCTTAGGTAGTTTTCTCCTATTAAGGAACAATGGAATAGCATCCCTGCCTGAGTTGGCCGGTATTACTTCTTTCACTTCAATGGTATCATCGGACAAAAAATAGTGAAGAACAAGTTCTCTGGGGTCACCAAACATTGATTCTGTGTCATCCCACAAGCAGTAAAAACGCAAAACATGCCCATCGTGCTCCAGGAATTGTCTCAGGGTATCAAAGCGCTCATAAGGACGGAGGGGGTTCATGCGGTCTAAATTCTACAAGGCAAAAAAAAGATGAATAAGCATGGCTGTATATGTTTATCCTGAACTGCAGGCAGACAAGTAAACCAAAGGCATTTTCTCCCCTAGACTGCTGTGAGGAATTTTAAATAACTTTACCTTGTTTTTTTAAAAAATCATAAAATAAAGCCAGGCGTGCTTTGAAGAAAAGTGTCTGTTGAAAGTTCTTTGAAACAAAACTTATGCAACCTTCTTGAAAACATAAATTTCTAAAACCCTGAATAATTCTTATTTGTCCTTTGGCAAAAGGACATTCTTATAACTTTATAAGCTTCTTGCTCATTCCAAAACTATATCATAAAGACATTAAATGTTGAGGAAAATGAAAATATTCAGGGTTTTTGCCATCTTAAAAATAATACTCTTTGTTTATTTTTATGTTGGAGTTTCACTTGCATCCCAGAAGCACCTGCCACCATAATACCATGGTTATTGCAATAGAGAACAATACAGACCATAAGAAGAGAGGAAAAAAAAGATAGCAGTGAAAGCAATGAAGAGAATTCACTGGAAAATGGAACATGGAGTTGACCACATGTAGCTGGGCTAAAAATCTGTGTGTATACATGCATGTTTGTGTGCCCACAGAATACATGAGTTAAATAAAAAGAATTTTTAATCAAATCCACTACCATATTGTTTACTGAAGCCTGAAGCTCAGCTTTTTCCTCTCTTTTAGTTGCATTTGACTATGGAGCTTCCTGATTTGGTCCTGGTTTCTAGCATCACTTACCCCTACTGACCCACTAGTGACCCTATCACTCTGCCCATTCACTCATCCTAGCTTCTGTGCATAATGATTATGCTTGCACAAGTACTTCCTAGATGTCAGCCCTGCTGGTCTCCTCTTCTCCCATCCTCCACCAGCTCCCTGAACCAGAATAGTTTTAATCAGCGCCATGGGGACTGCTCAGTTGGTCTCTAGAATAGGACTGGAAGAAACAGTACAGCGCAGTGCAAATTAACCTAGAGAAATGGAATATGACTAGTTCCTTTTCATTCTCATATCAGCATTTCAGTTTTGACTATTCTCTTAGAAAAATTCCCTTCAGAGAAATACAGTCTTTTGGACATATAACATATATCTTGTATTTTACCTGTAAATTCCCTCTCTAAAATAGGGATTCTTACCTGGGTCCAGAACCTTTAGAATACAGACATACAGGCACAATGTATAGATAGATAGACAGAGGAGGGGGAGGGAGAAAAAAAGAGAAAGAGAGAGAGAGAGAGAGAGAGAGAGAGAGAGAGAGAGAGAGAGAGAGAGAGAGAGAGAGATGGATAAATAGGTAGATGGATGGGTAGATCAAAAGAAAGAGAAAGAGGAGAGATGGGTGGATAGATGGATGGATAGATCAAAAGATAGATGGATGATTAATAGACAGACAGATAGATAAAGATACTTATAGAAACACAGATACACACAGAGATAGATAGACAATATTTCAATATGACTGGTTTTCTTTGTAATCCTATGCATTTTATATTATGATTTTAAAAACACTAATCTAAGAAAGTGTCCAAAGAGGATTCATTAGACAGCCAAAGAGGTCTGTGATGAAAAAAAAAAAGGCTAAGGATTCTTGACCTCGAGAAGCATTAGATCATCTCAGAAAATGTCCTACAGGTAGTTTGTGGCTGGGTCCCTGGTGTTAAGACAGCTGGATTGATCCTACCTATGTCTGGGCTCTGTTCTCTGCTCAAAGGTGAAGGGACTTTATAGAGCTAAGAGGAATGCAAGTAAATCTCATACTTCCTGGTTCCACCCTTCCTTTCCCCCCAGGCTATAGCCCTTTCAAGGCTGCAACCATATAACCTCTGATGTTTCTGTGGCTTGGAGAAATAGGTAGTCTCAAATTCAATCCTATAAAATACCTGTCCTTAAGGTTTACAAAGCTCTTTACATATGTCATCTCATTTGGCCCCAACAACAACCCTAAGAGGGAGGAGCAATTTTACAGATGGGGAAACTGAGGCCAAGAGAGTTTAATTGATGAATCCCCAAGAGTCACACAGCCAAGAAGTGTCTGAAACAAGAACTGAACTCAGGCCTTCCCAATTCCAAGCCCAACATTGTGCCACCCAGCTGCTCCTTATGGGCCCACTAGTTCTCTTGCTTTATTAATTCACTCATTCTTCCTACCCCACCCATGGTGATCACCAGGTCAAGAATTTTGATAGAATTTCCCTCATTATTTCCTAAGTTTCAGGAAAATAAGTGGTAATAGAGATAAAAAACCAGCACCTCAAAGGATCAGGTTAAAGCTGACATACACAAACTATTGAATAAAGTTCATCTGACTCAGATATTTTAGGAAAATAAAAAAACTACTTTTTGACTGATTAAATATGCAGATATCCCTTTGGACCTGGCCTCCACTCACCAAAAGGAGCCCTATATTGAGTATAAGCACATTTGTGCTGGAGCTGATTACTAAATTTTAAGTGTAGGCATTTTTACCTCAAATCATTCAATGCTACAAGTTAGGCTTTTATTTATTAGTTCCCTCATTTCTAGGATTAAGAAAGTGATGGAGAAAATGTTAATTATGCAGATGAAACTTAAAAGTGTGTCCTTCAGACATTTCCCAAACCCCACCCCTAAGACAATTATTAAATTTTTCCCAGAACATATCAGAATATGTGCTAAACATAAGTCAACAATGAATTTTTTTAAGTTGCCAGGATCCATAAAAATATATATTATGTAGGGACTTTGACTTAATCTTCTTATTGTATTCAGCACTGGTCAGTCTAAAGCAATGCTCAAGTCTGGATCTCAAAATTCAAGACAAATACAGAGTTAGCAAATGAAAACTCTAAGGAATAGATTATTGCATACTAGGAAAAATAAACTGATGGAAGTTTATTCAAGTCTATTAAGGGTTACTTTACAGAAAATGATGACAAGTTTTCCTTGGCGAGAGGAAAGAGGGGGCATTTAATCCAAAGATATAGAATATAAGATCAAGATGAGGTATTAAACTATAAACAAGATTCATCAATGCCCTGAATACCTTTATCAGATATAAACATCCCTTTGATTGACTATGTAAGGGTTAAGTTGGGGTTTTGACTAAATAAGAGAGTTATAAATTCAATGTTGTGATCACCAAATTCAAAATATTATCCCTAAGTCAGAAAAAACTGTTAGCAGCTTTTATTTATAACGAGGAAGAGAAAGAGTTGAAGTATGAAATGTCAAAGGGAAAGAAGTAAGGAGTTGACTAGCCTATCCTAAGTGATGATCTGATGAAATTCAGCTCGCTCCAGAAAAAGTTCCAATCTCCACGTGGAAGTCCGAGTCACTCACCTAGCAAACCTACGCAGGATCCAGGGAAAAGGTCTCCTCCAAGCCAAGGCAAGAATCTCTGGAACTAATCTTTCCAAATGCCAGGAAGGGAATCAATGCTAGACCATGTTGGTCTCTTTTTATTTTCTTTTTTTTTTTCCACATCTCTTCCTGTCACTTCCTGTCATTTCTCCTTCTTCGCAGAAGCCAATGGCAGTCTTTCATTTTGCCTAGCACTGCTCAAGGGGAGGTGGGGGCAGCAGCCTTAGGAGTAGAGTAAGTGACTTGTGAACTCTCATACTTAATGGCAAGTTGGGGTATTTTAAGTTCCTGATTTGATTAGCTAAAAATAGAAAAGGGGAAAATCCTGTCTTCACAATTCAAAGTATCAACCAATGTAACCAAAAAGAAATCACAGTTGTAGTTTTTTTAAAGGATTTTTCCTACATTTCCACAACTATGATATTCTTTCATGATTAAGTTATAATGTAAAAGCATACTTCAAAAGCTGTGATCACTCTATGAAGGGAAAATTCTTCTAGTAAAAAGGGTCTATGAAACAGGTCATGTATAAAAACAAGAAATCAGTTCAGAAAGTTGCCCGTCCACCATGGAAGATTCCAAATTTGGGGGCAAATTTGTGGAGGTGACCACTGCCCCTAAACCAGAGGCAGAAAGGTAAAGAGTGTCAAAGATGAAATGTTATACTCCTCTTTCCACTCCCCCTTCCCCTACTGACCACATCACCAGAGTAACTGGACCTGTAACTGGAGGACACCAAACCAGGAACCACTTAGGAGAGATGGATTTGGACAAGAACTCAAATACAAAAAAAGTTATCGCTAGAACTTCAAGTATAATCAGTCATCACTTGGGGACTCAACCTTCAAATGTAAATTGGGGAAGTAACTCAAGATAGAGTTGAAACAATATTAAAATCCCATTTATCTGGGATTTACAGAAATGGCATTGTCTGACCAACACTTATAATACCTGTGTAACCTGGGCCTTTGCTTGTACTTTCATCTCTTTGAACTTTTTCCCCCCCTCTGGACCTAAGAAGATGATTCATGGGAAAAAAAAGAACATCATCATCTTCATTAATAGTAGTTATAGAGCACTCTAAGGTTTGCAAAAGTACTTTAGGGATATGATCTCATTTTATCCTTACAACAGTCCCAAGAGATAAATGTTATTATTATGTTCATTTTAGAGATGAGGAAATTGAGGCAGACTGAGATTATATGACATGCCCAGAGCTATGTAGCTAGCAAAGAGCCAAGATAGGATTTGAACTCATCTTCTTTACTAGCTCTAGTACTCTATCCACTGCTGCTTTAAAGATACAAAGCAGCATTTTTTTGTAAAAGAAATGGAAACAAAATAGATTCCCATTGATTGAGGAATACCTAAAGAAATTGTGTTATAAGAATTATAATAGAATATTTCTGGCCTGTGAGAAATGATGTGATAAAAACAGAGAAGCATGGAAAGATCTTTATTGGCAAATTCAAGCAAGCAGAGCCAAAAAGAAAACACACACATTGACTATGACAATGCAAATGGAAAGAAAGCCCACACACCAAAAAATCAAATGGGAATGTTACAAAATTAGAAAGATCTAGCATGAGTTGAATAAAGATATCTGAGAATATATCCCTTACCCACCCCTTCTTGGAGCTAGAAGGTCTGTGGATGTTATATGTGGCACAGGTTTTTAGACTTTTTCAATATATTGATCAGTGGTGCTGACATTTTTTCTTCTTTAAAAAATACTGTATAGGGGCAGCTGGGTAGCTCAGTGGATTGAGAGCCAGTCCTAGAGACAGGAGGTCCTAGGTTCGAATCTGGCCTCAGACACTTCCCAGCTGTGTGACCCTGGGCAAGTCACTTGACCCCCAATGCCTACCCTTACCACTCTTCCACCAAGGAACTAATACACAGAAGTTAAGGGTTTAAAAATATTTAAAAAAAATACTGTATGCCATTATGGGATGGTCTTCTGGAAAAAGGAAGGAATGTTGAGGATAATGATGATAAAAAAATTTTTAACACATCAATAAAAATTTGTTTTTTAAAAAAGGGCACTGAAAATTTTCCGATATGATCCCAGAATCCCCATTCAATGGAAACTGATTACTATTCTCCCCTTCACCCAAGAACCACAATCAAGAATTATATAGTAGGATGAAAAATGTTTTATGTGATGAACTACACTTTTTGCTTCCTATTTTCCTCCAGCTAACTTTGTCATCAGGACTTCCGAGAACAGAGTAGAGAAAGTGTAGGAGAGATTGGAATTGACCATATAGAAAGGTACAATATCCACCCCAACCCAGGAATATCAGTAAAAAGCTATTATACCAGGAGAAAAGGTCCTAATTTTGTTAAAGAGATAGGGAGCAAGAGTCTTGAGAAGAAAAATGACACCTTTTGTGAATTTTAGTGACCTGGTGAA
Source organism: Gracilinanus agilis (assembly GCF_016433145.1). Taxonomy (NCBI): domain Eukaryota; kingdom Metazoa; phylum Chordata; class Mammalia; order Didelphimorphia; family Didelphidae; genus Gracilinanus; species Gracilinanus agilis. The sequence goes on from NC_058132.1 coordinate 404,697,384, forward strand.
CTGAAAAGATGACATTTTTTTTATTCCATGATTCTTCAATGGGAAATGAATACTTTTCCTAGTTCTTCCCCAAAAGGTACAAATGACTGTGGTAAGAATTCTTCCTAACCATACTCAAAGATCCAGCAGAGTTACAGAAGGTCAGGGACACAGAAGAAGGCAAAGGTCTCTCTGTATGTGTACTGGGCATCTTTTCACTTCCCTCAGAGTATGTTAAACTGTGAGATCATTATATGTTAAGTCTGAATTTATCATGCAAGCAAGAATTGAACCTAGAAGGAGTTAGAGCTCACTAGTTAGGCATAGACGGCTGATTTAATGCTTAAATATTCTGAGCAATATTCCATTTCATACCCTAGATTAATTTTAGACCTGGTCAGCAAGAAGTTAATTCAAATTGTTTAGCACCATCTCATGGTTGCACCATGTGGTGGGGAGTGAGGAGGAGAGAAAAGCATCTTAGAAGTAACTCATAAGACCACTGGGCTAGTGTTTCAAGTAGAGTACCATCTGATAAGCAATTCAGAACTTGTACTTTCTATCCAGGTAATAATTAATGAATTACATGTTGCCTTTCTATAAGCTTAAGGAAGGAAGCACTCAAGCCATGGAATCCTGGGTCACAAGGTATTTGTGTATATTTTTTGTTGTTCTTGTTGAGGGTTGGGGGTACAGGGTGTGGAGGGCAGAATAGGCAGTGTTCTGAGTGTCTTATATGAGAGCAAATAGGCTCCAACATCATGCTGAGCCTTATTTAATCATTCTTCCATGACTCAGAAAGACACTTTCAGATCCTGTAGTATGTCAGAATTGTCAATTTCACAGTAGGGCCTAGAGATGTAGAAAGTGGAGATTGGGCTGATTCTGCATTTGATTTAAGACCTTAGAAAGTCATTTTTAAAATAAACTCCTAGCACAGCAGACATTACAGTCATCTCTCACTATATTACGGTTTACTTATTGTGGCTTCATTGTATTGAAGGCTTTTTAAATATATATATATATATACATATATATATGTATATATATATATAATTCTGTATTGCGGGATTTTTAAATATATATATATATTTAAGGCTTTTTAAATATATATAATTCTGTATTGCGGGATTTTGCGGATGAATACTGTACTGTACACAATGGAAATGCAGTACACCACTACTGCTTATGCAAGTTTGCCAACATGAGACTAAACACATCACACTGTTGGCTGATGGAAATGAAAAGCAACCACTCAGTGCTGTGTTCTGTATCCTGGGCGCTGACTGGCTCAGTAACTGTACTTCATGGATTTTCGCCTATCCCTAGGGTCTGTGGACCATAACTCCCACCATAGGTGAGGGATCACTGGATATACTTACTGATTGGTACTTGTTCATGTGTCATGGATCTCTTTCTCATAAATGAAAGGAACAAAAATGAGGTGGGGGAGGCAGGGATAGGGAAATGTGCACTTAAACTTTATGATCCCAGAAAAATGGAAGATATCATATTAATTTTTAAAAATGAAGCAAAACATATTGAAGTCAAGTTATATAATTTTTAGAAGTTCTTGCCATATTCTTACCCGAAGGCAAGGAATGCCCACTGTATTGTCTAATATTCAGTTGATTAAACTAATATTAATGTGTCCTTTTGGACCAAACCTGTGATTTCCTTGGCATGGGGAACTCTTAAGGAGAAAATATCCTCTACCAATGCAGAAGAGCACCTGCTCTCAATTTGCAACCATTAAAAAGTCAAGGAGGTTGCCCAAGGCCACCGAGATAATATCTGTCAGAGGCAGGGCTAGAACCTAGGTCTTCCTGGTTCCAAGGCTGGATCTCTATCCACCACAGCATGTAGCTCCATGTTAATTAAAAGTCTTTCTTTTTGGTCTCAAAACTGCACCAAGAAATGTATTATTGATTACAGTCTAAAGACAGCTTAAGTTAAATTGCTTAATTTTAACTGCATTTTCGATAGCAGGCAATGGAGAAGAGAATGTACAAAAGCCAATACAACAAATTTCTATTACTAAATTCCAACTTTTCCCATAAATTGCTACATTCACTAAGGGCTTTTTTTTAAATCTGAATACCCTCTGAAAGTAAAGTATCTGAAACATTTTCTAGTTATTCTCAGAATTTATTTAGTTCCAGGGCTCAAAGAGATTTCTTTCTTATCACCTGTTCAGTAAAGAAGAGTATCAGTCACATACCTCATGCAATCCATCATAATTCACATTCACTTCTGTCTAACAGGCACTAGGTACTATTAGTTAACGAAGGTAAGGCATCCACAAAGGTCAAGGATTCATATGGATTTAAATTTCTTTTTGGTTCTACCTACTGACCCTAAAAAGTGGCAATAGGAATAGTTTATATTTTATCTAATCTCTCATTCAGAGGATTCACAAACACACACAAAAAGCAAATGAATCAACACACACACACACAAAAACATATACAAATCTGATTCTACAAAGATTTCATATTATATGTCCCTCATTAACAATATATGTGCCTTGGGTGAGATGTCTGTGTGCGAACATCCCTGATGAATAATAATACCAGTGGGATGTGTATGGAGAGGAAGGGGGCGGGAAAGATAGTGATAGATGAACAAGCCTATGTAAGATGACTTACAGTTACAGCTCTTGACAGGAGATCAAAGTATAATAACAATAGAATTTGTATTCTAAATTTAAATTTTTTTCTCTAAGTTGCTAAATTATAAATGTTTTTAAAAGATGGAACTGATTCTCCATTGCTTTCACCAAAACTAGGCTTTCTTGAAAGAAGCCTTTTTTTTAAAAGCCTTACCTTCATTCTTAGAATCAATACTGCTCCAGAAAGAAGCCTTATATTTAAAAAAATCATAGAATCTAAGAGTTGGAGGGAAATTAACTCATAGGGTTTCTAATTCAACACTTCTCATTCCCAAGTAACCATCTAAATAACTAACTAAACTTATTTGAAGAATAATACCAGGGACATCTAGGTAGTTCAGTGGATAGAGAACCAGGCCTGGAGATGGAAGGTCCATGGTTCAAAACTGGCTTCAGATATTTCCTAGCTATGTGACCCTGGGCAAGTTAAATAAGCCAAATTATCTAGTCCTTACTGCTCTTCTGCCATGAAACCTATGCCTAGTATTGATTCTAAAACAAAAACAAAGGTTTTAAAAAAAAATAAAACCAGAAGTCTAAAGCCTTTGCCAAATGCTTTCTTCCAATGTAGGTAAATTATGTAATATCAGTTTATTAGAAAAAGCAAAGGAAGGTGCCTTGCGCATTATCTGTTCTTGAGAAAGCCAAGAACATTTTATGATCACTGCCTCCCTTATAGATTTTCAAGAACCATAAATTTGATAGTATATTCTAGAATTCTGCCAGGAATCTGAGTTAAGCTTGTTAGCTTATACTTTTTTGACTCCATATTATTTATTTTTTAGAAAATCTGTATTATTTGCCTTTCTCTAGACCTTAAATACTCCTCTGATTCTTATCAATTTTACAAAGAAATCTGACAATCAAAATCAATATTGTGAAATTATGAAGTTCAGTCTCAAAAAAAAAAAAATAGATGAAAAGACACTCCACTCTAATCCCTTGCAAAGAGGGGTGGAGAATGTCCAGAGGTATAAAAGATTATATATAAAGTCAGGGTTGGGTTGGTTTGATTTTGCTTTTTAGGGTATTGGTCTACTTTGCTCAATTTTATCTTCCCTTCTTTAAAAAAAAATTTACAAGCTTTTTAGGGGAAGTCAAGGATGTAGGAGAAAATCGAAAAGATAACCTTTTTTAAATCTTCATTTTTAAAGGTGACTAAATACAACTTGAAAATCACATTTAACATTTATTTCAGTACTACAAAATGTAGTTTATCTGAGTCTTGTTACTTGAACTGATAAAAACCATCCAGGTGCTCTATTCCTACTTATCCTCGATTCCAATACCCTATGAGCCATTCCTCATATGGTTATATCTTCTTAATGTTTAATACTGTCCACTCTCCCATCCCTTTTGTCTCTCTTGCCTATGACTAAGAAAGTATTCCCTTGGAATAGATAGTCAGGCCTGGAGACAGGAGGTCTTGGCCTCAGACATTTCCTAGCTGTGTGACCCTGGGGAAGTCATTTAACCCCAATCACCTAGCCCTTACTGCTCTTCTGCCTTAGAACCAATGGTTAGTATCTTAAAAAAAAAAAAAAAAAAAAAAAGATAGTATACCCTCCCAGAGCCATATTCCAATCATGAGTCCATTGAGCATTTATTATGTGCCTACTCTATGCCAGGCACCATATGAGATAGGGATACAAAAACAAAAGAGAAAAATTTCATCCCTCATGAAGTTTACTATCTAACCAGTGGAGAAAGCATGTACATACATTGTCATATTCAGACTAGATACGGGGTAATTCAGGGAGAATGGTACTGACTATTGAAAAGGCATGTCGAATGTGGGGTTTGGAATAACCCCTGAAGGAATCTAGGGACTCTGTGAGATGGTGGTGAGAGGAAAGAACATCCCAGCCATGGGAGACAACATATGCAGATGATACTGGGCTGCAGTGGCTAGGAAACAGCCAGATGGATTTCATTCTACTATGTCTCAAATTTGCCTCCCTGCAAAATAGGGTTCCCAAACTCATCAGTTTTCTTTTAGTGTCCAGGGGTCTTTGTGCCTATCATTTCTGTTTCTTTGTCCATTGCTTTTCACCGTGCTTCCCCACTTGGATATCCTTGTATTCCCTCCCCTAAATCTTAATAGACAATATTATTCTACCTCCCCCCACATTTGATTTATCCTATTTCTTTGGAATAAGGAGCCATCTTCCTGCCATAGGTCCCATTTCCTAGACCTCCGGGCAACCTAGGTCTGTCACACCTATATTTTGATCTGTGATCCAGAAATGCAAATCCAGTTCTCAGAGATCATCCTGGTAATGAGCCGATCACTTCCCGCGTGTACCTTTCTCTTTAGAATTCTTTTACCCGTACAATGACGAAAATGCCACCTTTGCTCCTCACACTCTTGCCCAGCACTGCCATCATCAGCATGCTTTCAAGATTCGGCCCAGCAGGAGTATGTGTATCATGGATCAACAAAAAATGGTTCATAGCCATCAATCTTGGGAGTTCTCATCACATTCCAGGAACATGATTTAGAAAGCCTAAAGATGTTTCTATTGCTACTGCCAGGCATACACTACTTGAGGACAGCACTACTCATCTCTGATACTTACTGTATGATTTCTCACCTAATGGTATCTATGACTCTTTATCAGGATTTCTTGGAGGACAAGCAGCAGTGTCTGTATCAGTGTTTCGCTCCCTCTGTGGAAGGAAGCATTCCAGGGTCTTTCTATTTCTTCTGTGTCACATTCTTTGAGTCTCCAATCTCCTGCCACAGGTTATTATTGGTCTCTTTTACTCTTCAATCCATTTTCCTTTTTTTCTTCTTTTATAATTCAATTATTCAATAAACATTTATTAGGAATATACTGTGTGCTAAGCACTGTGAAGCTCTCCCATTTTTTTAAAGGAACATTTCATTCTCTCTGACAATCTGGAGAATGGAAAGGTAATCCTTGAACCTATTTTATCTTTCCCTACAGGGAGAGACCAGCCCATACTCTGAGCATAGATAATTGTGACCTGAGTGGCCCATGGTTCAAGGAAACTAAGGAAAGGATTTGAGGTTTAAAAGGACTCAGGTTAAGTTCTCTATCCTGCTCTGCTCTCATCCTGAAGTTTCTCTAGAAAAAAATCCCTAAAACAAGGCTTAGGCCTTTGTCATAGCCCTCCCCAAAATGCAGGCAAAAGGGTCTCTTCTAAAAAAGGTACTCAAGGTATATATAATACAAGTATGAGACACAGAATAGTTTTATTTCCTTCATATAAAACGCTTAAGATGCAAAAGATTCACAGGCATATGAATATAGAAAACAAAATAACAGCCTTTTACTTCCCCTTGTAGGACTGCTGAACAAGAATTTTTTTTATTTGCCTTGGACCCACACTATATGAGCAACTCACAGTGTCCAGATCTCCTAACCAGCCCCACATAGTTATGGGATGATCTTGATGATGGTCATGTTCCCCTGCAAGAAGCATGCTATTAAGGGACCTCTTCCTAATGGATTGTCAGCACCTGACTCAGGACCTCTTGAACCCACAAAGGAATTGCTGAACTAGAAACATCCATTTCTTAGGACTGCAAGTTGCTGACCTGTAGTTAGGAAAGGAAATAGAAATGTACTCAGAGACTTAAGGAACCAACTTAGGAAAGGTAATGCCAAGGTAGGTGCGCCTAATCCAGAAAAGCAGAGTTTTTCAACCTTGATTAGAGTTGACTGTATCAGAAAAATCACAGACCACTCAGGACACTGCAAACTCTTCCTATTCTCCATACCTGCTGGAATTGAGATCTTTTTTCTTTTCTCATAGCTCTTGTGGTCAACTTCCTGAAGGGCTGCTGTAGTGGGTCTTTGACTACAGAATTGTCCCTTTTCTTCTTCTCATTTAATTGTTAGCAGCTGGGAAGCCATATCCATCTTCTTTTCCTTACCCTTCTAATTTCCTACTCCAGAGAGTCACACATTTTCCCCATTCAATGCACCTTGAGAATCTCAGTAATTTTTTTCAGAATATCCCTAAGCCAAAAGAAATACCTAATAGTTGCATTTATCAATGAGGACAAAAATGTAAAAGATTCTCCTTTGCCCTTGTAAGTCGGCTGAGGTGCCTGGGGATATCACAATGCATGGTTGGGAACGATGGTCCTCCATCATTTAACTTTTCTTCCCTTTTCTTCTTTAGCTAATATTCTAGTATTCAAAAAGGAACACTCAATTCTTTACCCCCAGAGTTTCTGGAAGCCCAGATCAGTTTACTATATAAAAGATACTCAGTTAACTCTGAAGTAGTAAAAGAAAAAATGGACAATAATAACCAGAGTTATAACCAGCACAACCAGGCAATTGAGTGGAAGACAAAAGGAATCCCCTTAACCAGTCAATGTTAACCCTACAATGGGGAAAAAAAGATGCCAGGCCAAATCCTGAATCTTTCTGTCCCACAAATTTAAGTATAGGCTGCTATATATAAATTTTCCTAACCCCAAGCTGCCTGCTGGTGAATCTATGGAGCAGAGGTTTTCACTAGAAGCTATCAGGCTGGCTCTTTGTGAACTTAGTAGGATATCCAAACCAGCAGCCTCATGAACAAAAGGAAAGGTAACATTCAAGTAATGTTTAACCTAAAATGCTCTTTTCTAATTTGCCTGAGTTTGCTATATTTTCCCCAATAAAATGTTTTTGATATTAATACAATTCAAAACTTTGTCACCTCTCACCATTTTCCGTTCTTTCATGTAAGGATCAGGTGGACAAGTTCCTGGGGGATTTACTGGAATACCCATTTTCCTCAGAAAATTTTTAGTGAAATGATCACAGTCATAAATCTTGAATACTCGGGAATAGAAGACAACTTGTGTGTTAATATTAAAATTATGAATCGTATAAAACTGATCATCATTAGGATATGGGAGTGGAATCCGATGACGTCGGATGAAAATTCCTGTAAAAAGAAAAAGAAGTAATCTTTTTAATGATTATGATAGCTGACATTTATATAGTGTCTTAAGATCAGCAGAGCACTTTTACATAGAATATCTTATTTAATCCTCACAAAATCCATGGGAGAATAGATACTTTTGTGGTCCAGTTGTTTCAGTCATGTTCAACTCTTTGGGGTTTTCTTGGCAAAGATACTGGTGTGATTTACTATTTCCTTCTCCAATTCATTTTACAAATGAGGAAACTGAAAAAAAAATGCATGTCCTTTGATCCAGCAATTACCACTACTGGGTTTGTATCCCAAAGAAATAAAAAAAAAGGGGGGGGGAAAGGTTCTGTTTGTACAAAAATATTTATAGCTGCGATTTTTGTGGTGGCAAAAAAATTAGAAAATAAGGAGATGTCCCTCAATTGGGGAATGGCTGAACAAACTGTGGTATTTGAAAGTGATGGAATACTATTATGCCTTAAGGAATGATGAACGGCTTGATTCCTATAAGAACTAGAGAGACCTATATCAGGGGTCAGCAACGTATGGCTCTTGAGTCATATCTGGCTCTTTTGAGGGCCAGATATAGCTCTTTCTGCAGGAGCTATAAAGTCAATTTTTTTTTCAGGTGCTGTTACAGGAGCGGCACTGTGAGCACTGTATGGCTCTCACGAAATTACATTTTAAAAAATGTGGCGTTTATGGCTCTCACGGCCAAAAAGGTTGTAGACCCCTGGCCTACATGAACTGATATGGAGTGAAAACAAGCAGAACCAGGAGAACATTGTACACAGTAAAAATCATTGTGGGACAACCAATTGATATAGACTTTGCTAATAGCAATGCTCATCCAGGACAATTCTGAGGGACTTTTGAGAAAGAATGCTATCTACCTCTTGAGAAAGAACTATGAGAGTAGAAATACAGAAGAAAACATATGATTTATCACTTGTTTATATGGGTATATGATTTGGAGTTTTAGTTTTAAAAGATTACTCTAATACAAAAATAAATAAAATGTTTCCATAGGATTTGAGTGATAAAATATGTATAATCCAGTGAAGTTACTTGTTAACTCCAGGAGGGGGGGGAGAAAAAGTAGAGAGAGAAAACAAGAATCATGTAATCATGAGGGAAAAAATTTTTAATGAGGAAACTGAGGCAAACAGGATTAAGTGACTTACCCAAGATCACATACAGGTAGTAAGTGTCTGAGGCCACATTTGACCTCACAAAGATGAGTCTTCCTAACTTCAGGTCAGGCACTCTATCCACTGTACCACCTACAGATGTTAGTATCCTGATTTTACAGGAAAATGAAACTCAGAGTTTCAGTGATTTCACATAAAATTACTAAGTGTATGACCCTGGACAGGTCACTTAACCCTGTTTGCCTCAAGTTTCCTCATCTGGAAAATGGACTGGAGAACAAAATCAAAAATTACTCCAATATCTTTGCCAAGAAGACCCCAAATAGGGTCATGAGGAATCACAAACAACTGAAAAATGACTGACCAACAACACTGACATAACAATTTATGCCAACTCATTCTGTATGTGCACCAAACCACATTTTGAGGGGAATCAATGGATGAACAAATAAAAGAGCTACTAGTGCTCTGAATAATCACTGCCAGGATAGTGGCTCAATTTTAGGGGGTGGCATGTGTGTAGATCTATATGTTTATTGTCACATGAGAAGAATGTTATCAAAAATATCATAATTTTCAAGTTGTAGAAGCAAAATATTCAGGTACTGAATTCATAAATAATTGAAATTAAGTAAAGCCTAATACTCAATTGCATTTATTAGCTCTATAATCAAAACTAAATAGCATATGGGAGGTCCTGGGTTTAATCTGGCCTCAGACACTTCCTGGGTATAAGACACTAAACCCTCAATGCCAGGCCCTTTCGACTCTTCTGCCCTGGAACCAATACATGGTATTGCTTTTAAGATGGAAGGTAAGGAAAAGAAAAGAAAAGAAGAGGAGGGGAGGGGAAGGGGAAGGGGAAGAGTAAGGGAAAGGGAAAGGGAAAAGGAAAGGAAAAGGGAAAGGAAAAGGGAAAAGGAAAGGAAAAGGGAAAGGAAAAGGAAAAGGTAAAAGGAAACATTTATTATATGATAAGATACATTTAGAATGATTTTGTTATTGTTGGGTTTTTCATAACTTATAATACTTATGTCTCATCCTGAAGCTAAATTGCAATTTCTATCATAATCTAACAAGAGAAATACTTATTTGTCTTATTTTCCTCTCTGATTGATAAATATTGCTCTTAATTTTGTCATTTAAAAGTAAATCTTATAGTATAAGGAAATTTTTTGAATTTTCTAGAACTTTCTGGAATTATTTTCATAAAAGTCTCCAGAGGCCAGATTTTTTGTGCTTAAAGACACTTGGCTGATAGAAGGGTATTTCTTTCCTGGATAACTGTCCTCCAAATAGCTGTTTTAAAAAAAAAAGTCTTTATAGCAGATCTGATCATTAAACAGAATACTGACTCAGTTTATTTGCTCTGACAAAGTCCACAGGTGGTTTTCAGCTCACACTACATATAAAATATGATAAGATAGCTAAGAGAGATTTCTACAAACCATATTGGTAATAAGTTTTATTTGTTATTTATAATAATATAATTATCACACATAATTATATCTAGTATACAATTATAATATGAAATATAATATGTATTTAAATAATAATTATGAATATAATTATTATAACATTTATTTAATACTTGATGTCCAAAACTCTGAAGCTCAGTGATTGATTCTGTTGTGTTTTCATTTGATGTTTGTTTCGTATTGTTTGAGGAGTAGAGTGTTATAATGATTTTCTAACCCTTATAAATTATTGGTATTGGTATAGGTATAATATTTCCAATACCTGTGTTCTGAGTGGACAGGCTATTGTTTTGACTGTTGAGAAAGATGACTTCTCTAAACAGTACCTAAAGAATTCCGGTTCAGGCCAGTTATATAAAAATATATTTATTGTTGGTAATAAAATTTTAGAAGAAGGGAGAATACAAGAAAGATAATTCTTATGATTATGTAGGTCCCTATGCTAATAAATCTTCCTATATCCACCAACCAATCTGGTCTGCAAAGACCATCTTCTCCTTCGACCAGAGTTGAAGCTAACCTCTCTTCCTATTCTATCTAAAACCCCAAAAACCTTGTCTATTCTATTCTAATTATAACCTTATAAACAAGAAGAATAAATCAGGTTTCTCTTTCCTGCTGCTTAGATGAAAAACAGCTTTAGAACCTCCAAAGACACTCTCCACTAACACAGCACACTCTCTTCTGCCCTTGCTGGGGCTTGCATTGGTACTGCAACCAACAATCTTCACTCCTCCAGCCTGATAGATGATCTCTTTTGATGTGAATTCACCAAGATTTTGCAACCTCACAGAGCTGCTCTTTGGACCTCCTTCCTTGGACAAGGTCACCCCAGAGAGTGAGTCATTGGATTAAGTGCTTTTCTCAAAGCTCTCTGGGAAAATTCTTTTTTACCCATCATCCATCTCTGAGATTCCATTCAGGTTTAAAGAAACCCAATTTATTAATCTCTCATGTATTTATAAATAAATTATGCTACTTAATACTATTTCCTAATGAACTTTTAATTAATGAATAATTCTCTACAAGAGGACAAGCGAGGTAGAGGGACAGGAGGGGAAGAGGATTGGGGCATGTAGCAGAGGAAATTCTTCTGCAATCTCCATGTAATTTGTCAAACCAGTATGAATTATATGTGTGTGTGTGTCTATGTACAAGATAACATATGGTGATCGTTACTATATGGCTTATCACCAGCATTATTTCTCTTGTTGTAGGCTCAACCTAGCCAGGTTTGTTATATCAACAAGGCATTTGTTAACAACACTCAGGATTCATGACATTAATTTAAATGCCATGTGAACCAAAAGATATGCTTTTGGTTTTTTCCTAAATATACATGTACCCTTAAAGAAGCCTTACTTTGTCAAAATTAGCCCCAGTGATGCTTTGTATTTTTTGCTTTTCAGCATGAAAGTTTTGACTCGCTCCATTCTGAGGCCAGTTGACCTTTCCTTAGGCAGCCTCAAAGAGTATATAAGCCATTTAGTGATCATCCTTTGGTTCTTCTTTTTCGTTATGTTTTTAAATGGAATGCTTTGATGCTTTATATTTTTACTTAGGATGGTCCCACTCCCCTGTTTATCAGCATAAAAGCTTTGGCCTGCTCCATTTTGAGGCCAGTTGGCCTTTCATAGGCATCCTCAAAGAGTATATAGGCCAGTTAATAATCATCGTCAGGTTCTTATTTTAAAATGGGATGGGGGGTGGGGTGGGGGCATCTGGGTAGCTCAGTGGATAAGAGCCAGTCCTAGGTTCAAATCTGGCCTCAGACACTTCCAAGCTGTGTGACCCTGGGCAAGTCACTTGACCCCCATTGCCCACCCTTACCACTCTTCCACCAAGGAGCCAATACACAGAAGTTAAGGGTTTAAAAAAAATGGGGTGGGTTATGGAGTGAGCCTTCCCCAACTCCTTCCAAATGATTTACCACATTGGTTCTGGATTTAGTCCAGTCACTCAATCAGCTTTGGCCCTACTAAAGCTTACTAAAAATACCTTCCCAGGTTCAGGAATTACAGAGGGTCCACCATTGCATGGTCTGGTGGGGTTTTTTTTCCTTCTGAAAAAGAGAGAGAATTTTAGGCTTTTTTGGAGTTTCCTATCCTATGTTCTCCTAATTGCACCCAGTTTGCACTCCATCCCATAGTAGTTCTTCATTCAGTCTTCTTTATGACTGCAGTCCCTAGGCAAAAGATAGAGCAGTGGGCCTGGAGTCAAGAAGATCTGAGTTCAAATCCAGCCTCAGACATTTACCAGCTTTGTGACACTGGGTAGGTCAGTTCATTTCTACTTGTCTTAGTTTCCTTGACTGTAAAATAGGGAAAAAAGCACCTCCTTTACAAGGCTGTGAAGATTAAATGTGATAATATCTGTAGAGGCTTAACACAGTTTCTGGCACAGGTCTAATCTAAATGCTTACTCTCTTCACCTTCTCTCCATTATTGTCACATTTCCTACTCAGAACCAACACATGGCAATATATTGATAAAAGGCTCTAATGTTTACTTATTTTACAGACTGATTGACTCATGTTGTAGACCTACTGCTACTCACATGAAGCTAAATCCATAATTGGCTAATTATGAAAACCTAACCCCTTTTAAAAACAATGAAAAAGAAAAACCAAAGGATTCTAATTGTTTAAATCCTCTTTGACCTGTCAGTTATTATGATATTTTTAGAGAACTGACAATAGTGTCTTTCTCCATACCCCAAACTGGATATAAAATCTGTGAATGCTGCAATAAAATTTGTGAATTAACTACAAAATGCTAAACATTTCTTCCTTAACTAATGTAGATGTTTCTGTTGCTCTTGTTTTACCTCAAATAATTTTCTTCTTTTTTTTCTCTTGTAACATATTTTTAAATTACTTGGTGCATTAAATTGAAATAATAAAAAAAAAATAGAACCTGCCTGGGATGTTTAAAATGTACATAAAAAGATGATATCATTTCATTGCAAAAATGTACTTCTATTAGCCTTCAATTCATGGCACTGAAATGTGCAAATTATTTAATTGTTCAAGATTAGATATTTAAAACAAATTGCATATTTAACCATTTAGAAAAAGATGGGCACTTCAGGTGTTTTCAGCAACCATTTACATGAGTAGTATAAAGGAAACCACATATTTTGACAGTTTTAGAAAGATACATAATGAGGATCTCCAGAATTTTTACCTATCTCTAACTAGTTCGATGTCATAAAAATTCAGATAACAAAGATGCTGCTTTCTGTGTGCTAAGGACTATGAATACGAATGAACTACATGAATTCCTCTATTAGAAAGAGCTTCCATTCAAGTTTCCAGCCAAACATTCTCTCCCAGTTCCCCAGTGAGTTTGCATTTAGGTCAAAAAATGCAAAAGATGAATGAAGTGGGTTAGGAGCGCCTGCAACCACTATCAGAGTAAGATTGAGGGGGCGGCAGGTGTTATTCAGAAAGACACTTGTCCTACCTCCCAAGGCACATGTCTGAGGAAGCCACATCTGCTAAGCCCGCAGCTTCAGTATCTATCACCACTGCCTGTTCAGTTATATCATGCCACTTCCTAAATATCTACTACATACAAAGCATTTTTCCAGGTACTGGAGATCCACAAAACATCAAACACTCTCTGCCCTTACAAAGCTGGTACAGGGTGTTCCAAAAGTCTTGGTGCAATTAGAGCTCTTAAAGCTTAAAACTTACACTGAGGGAGCAAGTAGGTGGCTCATTGGATAAAGAGCCAGGCCCAGAGACGGAAGGTTCAAATCTAGCCTCAGACATTTCGTAGCTGTGTGACCCTGGGTAAGTCACTTAACCTCCTTTGCCTAGCCCTTACTGTTCTTCTGACTTAGAACCAATACACAGTATTTATTTTAAGACAGAAGGTAAATGTTTAAAAAAACACACAGAAGAACTATGCAAGAAAGATCTAAAGATCACTGATAACCAAGAGGGGTGGTTAATAATCTAGAACCATACTTTCTGGAAAAGTCAAGTCAAGTGGATCTTTGGAAACAGTGTTAACAATAAAGGTAGTGGAGGAGACAAAATTCCAGCTAAACTAATTAAAAATCCTGAAGATGATGCTATTAAAAACTCATTATGCAGCAAATTTGAGAAACTCAATAGTGGCCACTGGATTGGAAAGGATAAGTTTGCATCCCTAGAAAAAGGCAACATCAAAAAATGCTCAAATTACTGAACAAATTGTTTTCATTTCATATGTCAACAAGGTTATGCTTAAGAGTCTGCAAGCAAGGCTTTCGCAATATGTAAACTGAGAATTACCAGAAGTGAAAGCTTTCTCAAAAAGGCAGAGGAACTAGATGCCAAATTGCCAACATTTGTTGTAGAAAGCAATAGAGTTCCAGAAAAACATCACCTACTGCTTCGTTGACTACACTAAAGCCTTTAACTGTGTGGATCACAACAAATTGTGGCAAGGCCTCAAAGAGATAGGAGTGCCAGATCATCTTACCTGGCTCCTAAGGAACCTTTATGAAGGTCAAGAAGCAACAATTAGACCCAAACAGGGAACAATTGACTGGTTTGAGATTGAGAAAGGAAGACAACAAGGCTGTATATTTTCACCTTATTTATTTAATTTATATGCAGCATACATCATGCAAAATGCCAGGCTGGATGAATCAAAATCTGGAATCAAGGTTTCCAGAAGAAATAACAATATTAGATATGCAGATGATGGTAGACAGTGAAGAATTAAGAAGTCTCTCTTGATAAGGATGAAAGAAGAGAATGTGAAAGCTGGCTTGAAGCTTAACATCAAAAAAATTTAAGATAGAAGCAATTGATCTCATCACTTCCTGTCAAATAGAGGAAGAAGAAATGGAAGCAGTGTCAGATTTTATATTCTTGAGCTCAAAGATCACTGTAGATGGTGACTATAGTCCTGAAAGTAAGATACTCCTTGGAAGAAAAGCTATAGCAAATCTGGGCAGAATACTAAAGAAGACATCATCTTGCTGACAAAGATCCATAGAGCCAAAGCTATGATTTTTCCAGGAGTAACATATGACTATGAGTGTTGAACTATATATAAGGAAAACTGAGCACAGCAGAATCAACACTTTTGAATTGTGATGCTGGAGAAGAGTTTTGAGAGCCATTTGGATAGCAAGAAGATCAAATAAGTCAATACTTAAAGAAGTTAAATATATTCTTTGGAAGAACAAACACTGAAGCTGAAACTTAAATACTTTCACCACATAATGAGAAGCCAGGACTCACTGGAAAAAATCCTAATGTTAGGAAAGATTGAAAGCAAAAGGAAAAGGGGAAGGCAGAGGATAAGATGGATAGATAGTGTCTTGGAAGCAATGAACATGAGCTTGGACAGACTTCAAGAGATAGTAGATGACAGAAGGGACTGTCACGCTATGTTCCACAAGGTCACAAATTGTAGGACACAACTGAACAACTAAACAACAATAAATTTTCTTCTTGTTCTGCTCACTTTACTTTACATCGGTCCATATAAATGTTCTCCAGTTTCTCTGAATTTGTCACTTTGTTCATTTCTTATAGTGCAATACTTAATTATTTAATGTTTTTCCCCAATCAATGAGTAGGTATTAGAAAAAAATTCCTCTCTTGAAAGAAAAAGAAAAAAAATTATAAAATATGCATAGTCAGGTCAATTGGCCATATCCAAAACTATGTCTTACTTTGCATCTTGAGTACAATATCACTTTATCAAAAGGCAGAATATATCTTTTTTGGATCCCTAGGCTAGTAGTAGTTGGTCATATGTTCTTAAGTCTTTAAAAGTTAATTGTTTCTACAATGTTGTTATAGTAAAAATTTTTCTGACTCTTCTTACTTCACTCTATATTAGCCTATAAAAATCTTCCCAGGTTTCTCTGAAACCCTTTTTCATCATTTTTGTAGAACAATAGTTTCTATTAAATTCAGATATTAAAATTGTTCAGTCCTTTCCCAGTTGCTGGCCACCGCTTTAGCTCCAATTTTTTTGCCACTGTAAAAAGAACTGTTATAAATTTTTTTAAAATATGAGTCCTTCCGGGGGCAGCTGGGTAGCTTAGTGGATTGAAAACCAGGCCTAGAGATGGGAAGTCTAGGTTCAAATCTGGCCTCAGACACTTCTCAGCTGTGTGACCCTGGGCAAGTCACTTGACCCCCATTGCCTACCCTTACCACTCTTCCACCTATAAGTCAATACACAGAAGTTAAGAGTCTAAAATTAAAAAAAAAATTATATAAAATATGAGTCCTTTCCCTCTTTTACTTCTTTGAAATATATCATTATCAGACATTTGGTCAAATAGCATGAGCGTTTTAGTGATTAGGGGGATATAGCTCCAAATTACTTTCAAGAATAGTTAGGGCAACTCATAGCTAAACCAACAGTATACAAAACTATGCCTGTCTTTTCACAGCATCTCCAACAGTAGTTTTGTTTTTTTTTAGCATAGTCATCACTGTCAGGATGATAGATGTGAGATGGAACCTTGCAGTTATTTTATTTACATTTCTCTTATCACTAATGATTTAGAGCATTTTTTTTCATTTAGTTGTTGATAGCTTGCTTTTCTACTTTTCTGCCTCTTCTTATCTAGTTGAGAATGGTTCATATTCATTTATGTCTGAATCAGTTCCCTATGTATTTTGGATATCAGAAATTTATCAGAAAATTTGATGTAAGAATTTTCCTGTTTCAATTCTAATTTTAAATGCATTGATTTTGTGAAGAGGCCTTAAATTTTGTATAATCACTATTATCCACTTAATCTCTTTTGATCTTCACTATCCTTTATTTGGACAAGAACTCTTCCTCTAAGTGTGGGGTTCCTTAGTTGTGAAAAGTGGAATTCCTTTCTTGCTGTTCTAATTTCTTCATGATAAACCCTTTAATATCTGGGTCTATTTGGAGTATATGTGATGATATAAGAAGTCTGTCCAAACCTAACTTCTGTCAAATAGCTTTACAGTTTTTCTAGAAGTTTTTATAAAACAATGAGTTCTTTTACCCAGTAACTGTTATTTTGGGGTTTATCAAATATTATGCTATCATGTTGGTTGGTTTCATTATGTTTTACACTTAATTAATTCCACTTGATCAACTTTTTTATTATCATCAGTATGAGGTGAAATTTGGAACTAGGCTACTGCTAGGTAGTTTAGCTTAAGATCTAGTACTACTAAGAACCCTTTTGTCCCATTCTTTTTATGATTTTCCAGATTAATTGTGATAGTTTTTCTAGCTTTCTTCCCTTTGTAGGGCTTTTGATTTGTTCGATATGGCAAGTAAATTAATTAATTAATAATTAATAAAATTTTTTTAAAAATATTTGTCTGTATTTCTATAAAAGTACTTTGTAGTATCTATGGGTATAATTATTGTGTTGGTCTTGTTAGATGAATTCCCAAATATTTTACATATTTTGTCTTTACTTTGAATGTGATTTCTCTTCCTATATCTTATTCCTGGGTTTCATTAGTAAGATAGAGAAAAATTGTGATGTATGTAGCCTCATCTTATTTCCTGTACTTTTCTAAAATTGTTTCAGATACATTTTTTCAATGAATTTCTAGGGTTCTTTATGCAAACCATAGCACCAACAAAAAATGATAATTTTGTTTCCTCTTTTCTTATACTTATTACTTATTATACTTATTACTATTTTTTCTTGGCTTATTGATATAGCAAGCACCTCTAGAATTATATCAAATAATAGTGTTGGTAATAGATATCTTAGATTTACCCGGATCTTGTAAAGGCCTTTAGCATTAATCCATTTGCAATAATGCTAGATATTGGTTTTAAATGGTATTTATCATATTAAAAGTATTTATCTATATCTAAACTCTTTAGTGTTTTTCTTACAAATGAGTATTGTATTTTATCAAAAGATTTAATAACACCTCTAATGAAGGGGAAATTAAGGCAATCATTAAAAACTATTTTGCCCAATTATATGGCAATAAATATAACAATTTAGGAGATATGGATGATTATTTACAAAAATATAAACTGCCTAGATTAACAGCAGAAGAAATAGAATACCTAAATAATCCCATATCAGAAATAGAAACTGAACAAGCCATCAAAGAACTCCCTAAGAAAAAATCGCCAGGGCCTGATGGATTCACAAGTGAATTCTATCA
>NC_058132.1:404716104-404792638 GCF_016433145.1 Gracilinanus agilis
GGGGGTGAAGGGGAAAGTAGGAGCATGAATCAGGTAACCATGTTAAAAATGTAGATTAATAAATGTTAAAAAAAAATAAAAATAAATAAATAAAGATTTAATAACACCTTTTTATGAAATCGTGAGTTTTTTTGGTACTAATATAATTTATAATCTTTTAGAACCAGGTCTCCATTAGTGGTATAAACCCAGTCTGATCAATGGTATTTACTGGTTTAATTACTGGTATAAGCCCAATCTGTGTATTATTAAAAATATGTAACTATAACCTCTTAGCCAAAAATTTTATATTGGCATTTATAAGAGGATATTAGTCTGTATTTTTTCCTTTTCTACTTTTTCCTTCCCTAGTTTTGGCACCAAGACCATATTTTTGTTACAGAAGAAATTTGGTAGTCTGTCTTATTTTCCTGTCTTTTACAAACAGTTTCAAAAAGATTGGAATTAAATTGTTCTTTGAATGTTTGATGGAATTTAATTACAAATTCATCAAGGTGTGGTTCCATCTACTCACACTCAATTTGGGAGTTCATTTAGTACTAAATTTATTTTTCTAAGAATAAAATAACAATATAAATAAATAAATTAAGAAAGAAAATTTTTATTCTTTGTTCTGCTAAACTAGCTATTTTTTTTAGATATGAATCCCTTTTACTTTCATTTATCAGTTTGGGGTACATATAATTGAGGAAGGTATTTCCTAATAATTTTCTTTATATCCTCTTCATTTGTTGCAAATTCTCCTTTTTTCATTTTTGGTATTGGTAAGTTAGGTGCTTTATTAGTTATACTTTTTATTGCATTGTGTTCAGGAAGAGGTTTTTTTAACTTATTTATTTTTACAAACATTTATTTTCTCTCTCACTATAGAAAAAAAGTTTTAAAGGAAAAATAAAACTCATTACATATATGCATAGTTCAACAAAACAGATTCTTGCATTAGTCATGTTCAAAAGCATATGTAAGAGTTTACATTTTAAGTTTATCATTTCTTGGCAGGAGATAGGTAGAATATTTTCATCTTCAGTCCTCTGGGTTCATGATTTACCATTAGAGTTCTAATGTCCTCTGAAGTTATTTTTTCTTTTTTATGTTTACATAAAAATCATTCTGGAAAGTAATTTGTAATTATACCTACAATGTTACCAAAAAGTACATACTTTTGGGCCCAATTATATCATGATTGGTCCTATATTCCAAAGAAATAAAGAGGGAAAAGAATCCATGTATATAAAAAATATTTGTAACTCCCTCAGTAGTGTATTAGAATGTCTATTTTTCTGCAGCATTTTTGCTATTTGTAATTTTATTCTATTGTCATTTTTGCCAATCTAGTGGTCATGAGGTGGAATATCAAAGTTGCTTTTCATTTTAAATTTTCTAATTATTAATGCTTTAAAGTATTTCTTACATATGGCTCTTGATAGCTTGGATTTCTTCCTCTGAAAGCCATATGTTTATATACTTTGACCATTTATCTGTTGCATGATAGCACTATTTTCCATAAATGTAAGTCAGTTAGTAAGAATTACATTTAACATTGTTGCTTTTCTGCATTTTTTAACAGTATAGTATGTGAAGATAATGGCACCATGTACAAGGGAAAAATATTGAAACTCCTCTTTCCTTCCATAGTTACCACAGGATAGTTGCTGGAAAAGCATTCCTCGGAGGATAGTATGAGCTCTTTTTAAAGCATAAATTAAATTCCCTCTAAATTGGGCCTTCTTTGCTTCGGGCAGGTAGAAACATATTGAAGTTAAAATAAACAATCAATTAATGGAAGATCAAAATAAGAAAATACGGCCACAGAAAATTAACCCAACAAGTGTAAGATGGAGCAGAAATTATTCTGAAAAAAATATTGATAGGGAGAAAGGAGGAAAGGGGATGGACTACTTATAAAAAATGGTGTCAGTAATACTAAAGAACAGAATGAGTAATAGAAACTAAGAATAACAGTGGGTTTTTTTTTCTTTTAAAATTACAATGGAAGAAAAAGGAAGAAATTAGAAAGGAGAAGTTTTCTTTGATAATTATGATAACTACTAGCCATAATAATTAACCAACAATAGAAGTTAGAAATATTTAATTCTTTCTATTTTCTCTGCAAGGCAAAGTGACCTGCCTGTTAGAAAAAAGGAACAAGGATGACTAACAGAGAGCTGATACACAAAATTGCTAAGGAGATAATAAGAGAACACCTAGGTGTCTTTGATGGCTTCAAGTCACCTGGCTCAGATGAACTATATACCAGAATCCTGAAGGAATTGGTAGAGTGATCTCTGAACCATTATCAGTGATATCCAAAAGTTCATGAAAAATGAAAGAGGTGCCACAAGATTGGAGAAGGATAAATGACCCAATTTTCAAAAAAGGAAAGAACAAAGGCTGCAAAATATAGACCAGCAACCTGAATGTGGAAAAATTCTAAAATACATCATTAAAGAGATGATTGGTGAACATCTAAAAAAGGAAGTGAAGATTACAGAGAGCCAGTATAGCTACATCAAAGTCATGCCTTTTTTAATAGGATAACTAAACTATTAGATGAAAAGAAATGATGTGGATATAATTAACCTAGTATAATAAATAGTATATCATACTATTTTTGTGAAGAAATAGAGAGGTATGGATTAGACAATCATAAATCAGATAGGTTCACAAGTGGTTGAATGGCCAGACTAAGACTGTTAATGGTTCAGTGTCAAAGTGCCAGTAGGTTTCCAGGAGAATACCCTAGGGATCCATGTTTGACCCTGTGATATTTATTTGACAATGATATGATACTGATTGTATGCTTATCATATCTTCAGATGACACAAAAATAGGAGAGATAGAAAACATACTTTATGACAAATTAGGATCTAAAAGTGTTATAATAGGCTAACGCAGAAGTCAGACTATAAGAGTGATATGGCAGACCCTGTTCCCACCAAAAAATAAAAATAATATAATCTTGAGCTAAATGAGGAGAACTATAACTTCCAGAGACGTGAGTGATGGTACCACTATATTCTCACATTGTCAGACTTTATTTAGATCATTTGTGCAGTTCAGGGAACCATTCCTAAGGAAAACCATCAGGAGTACATCAAAAGTGGTTGGCTCCAGAACTGTAATAGCTGTTTAATCTAGTTACCCATTAAGACTTACTAAAGGCTCCACTTAGCCTGATGCTTATGGATAGTCTTCCAATATCATATCCTCTATAGAATCATAAGCCTGTGGATCAGTGCACTTTAGATGGGGCTTGTTATAAGCCCTAACTTGAAAGAAGTGGATGCCAAATCTCTGTTCCTTTAAGCATCTCTACTAAAGGACCACACCTCATTCTTGTGTGAGATTTGAATGTTCTCTCTTACCTTCATCAGACATGCTAAACTGCCATGAAATCACCTAAAAGAGAGCCCCTTTCTCAGCTTAATTCATTGACAACATGATCATAAAAAAAATTGTTTTATCTCCTCCATGTCATTTTTAAAAGGCACCTCCTAATGATTCCATCTCCTGGTCCCCTGAACTCTTTCTTTCTAGTCAGTAGTTATCTGAACTATCCCAGGTAGAAAAAAACACCTTTCATTAAGGAGACACTGAATTTTTTAGTCAGGTTGTAGGCAACATTTGGAATATTTCCTACAGAAATCTAAAGGCCTACAGTTGGTTCCACACAGAAAAAAGAAAAGGGCCAAAAAAAGGTCAACTAGACTTATCAACAAAAGAAGTCCATCCTAATTAGATAAGGCTTCCCAAAAGTGGGTTCCAAGAAACTGCTAGAGTGTAGAACACTCCCCATTTTTGGAAAAGATGCTTCCTCAGGAATATAGGACGAAGCACCAGCATTTCCTGATGAAATTTTTTTCAGTCTCAGCTTCCCTGGCACAGCTTCCTCCCTTCTACCCAACCTGACTGGCTCCTAGCTTTCCTAATGTAGCTGCCTTGTGCAGGGGCATTAAAAAAATTGTAGTTATGCAAAGTCTATGCTTCTCAGGTTTGGTGGGTTCCTGAGACTGTGTGAGTTGCCACTGCCTGATGACTTGTTGACCAGATGAGTTTCCAGATGGATATAAAGGGGCCCACATCCAGAGAAACTAGGTGCCACTATATCCTTGTTGCATATTCTTATTGTGTTAAAGGCAAAATAAGCCTTTTTTATTAGATTTTCAGTGTCTTATAAGTGCCTCCTTTTGTCCCAACACTGAACCTATGATCAGATGGTGCTGGCACTGGAGCCATGCTTTCCAATAGACAAAGCTTTTAAAATCAAGGATAAGATGAAGCCATCATCTTAAAAGTCCATCTCAGCACTTTGACAAAACTAGTTACCTGAGGATGGCATGGAAGATGGAAAGCCCCAGTGAATGTGATGGTAAAAAGCCTTAGATTTCATTCACAAAAATTAATAAATTAATTAGTTAATTAATTTAAAAATGGGTCCCGGGTAATACAGGAGAAGCCCAAAGGAAGAAGGATGTGTTCCGTCAGGGTTCTGAGAATGACTGCCTTCCTTGATAGTACACTAAAATGTTGCTGCAATATACCATATCATGAATAACTATTAAATGTAGCAAGAGCCTGAGATGGAAGAAGGCCAATATAATCAATCTGGCATTCATAAGCAAGTTGAGAATGTGATATGCATAGTGATTCTGGGAAGGTGGATCTTCTGATTGGCAAGAGGAGCATAACTGTATTATCTTTCATTAAGGGAATCATATCGCCCTATACCTACTACAACATAGCATTATCCACACCCAGTCTTATGTTAGACCTTGTCCTCAATCTATAATATTCTGGCAAAAGCATCAACTCAATTATTCAGTTCAGCCAAAGCTGTATAATGTTTATGGGTACCTACATGCCCTATAAACTTTATTTAGTGGAAGATATAGGCAAAATAAAAGTGGATAAGCATGTAATTGTGAAATTCTGGTCTCTTCAGTTACCAGATCATTCGGTCAGAACCATAAGTATAAAAATTAGAATCTAGTCTGTCATGTCCCTCAGGAATCTCTAATAACCAGTAAAGAAGTTCACAGGATGTTCCACTAGGAAGATTTGCCTGCATCTCTGTCTCTCAGAATGTCCCCAATTCCATCATTAATGGCCATGGTGGTCCAGTTGCATATGTGATACAGATGAGCTATCGGTGAAATAAGCAAAACAATGTTTCTCAAGTGCTATGTCCAAAGGCAGGGGTCCACTGGGCTAATGGAGAAGGCTAACAATTGCCTCCAGCAATATCACAAGCATTCTCTTGGATATATCTTTTCCATTAATGACAAAAGATTATTGTGCTGAATCCATCTTGTTAGAGGATCCCTCTTACATCATCCAATCCATAATTGATAACTCTAGACAAAGATAATAAGAAACTAAGATCCAACAATATAGATAGGCAATTATTTTTCAAAAGTGGCATAATAAATGGCCACTTCAGGGAGATTAGGGTTCCAAAAATCTAATGGCTATTTAATCTAGTTACCCCTCAGTACTTGCCAAAGGCTTCACTCAGCTTGATCCTTACAAAGACTTTCAAGAGCATAAACTCCATCAGATCATAAGACTGTTGGAGAAGAGTGACCTTGAGGTCTTCCAAAGCTATACAGCCTCTTCCAGGCACCATTTGAAAGAAACAGATTTGTGAGATAAAAGCCATCAAGATATCCAGGTGGGGAAAACAGATGCTTTAAATCCTGAAGAGTCCAAAAAACCTCTGGTCTTCCTTATTAGTCTCTGGGAGAGTGAGCATCAGTAACTACATCCTCAGACAATTCTCACTGATCAACCTAGTGGAATGCATTCCAACAGTCCCTCAAATTCAGATGCAAAGACTCAGGTGTCTGAACATCTAAACAAAGTAGGGAATGATCAGGTAGGGGTGGGAAGATTTCAGAGAAATACTAAATTCTGCTGGGGCATAAGAACCCTTACTTTTCTAGTCCCAAATATCCTTACAGAATCTTCTCACAGCCCTGTAGTGCAACCATCAATCATCTTGTTCATCTCGTTTTAAAAGCCACACTTAATGATCCTTACAGGAAAGACCATCATTGTCTTCCACCCAATGAAAGTGGTGATAGTCACTCCTCCCATCATCCTTAGATTGCCTTGTGTAGACAGCACTATTTTCCCTGGCATTTGATGAGGCTGTTTCAATCATCACCAATTAATCTGCCTAAGCTAGCAGTGTAATCTGGCAGGAAAGATCTATACCATATCTAAAGCCTGATGCTTCAGCATCTGTGGTTCTGCCCAAAATACAGCATCTAATTGAAGCCTAAGATTGCCAGTTTTAAGTAGTGGCATGTCATGGGAAAGGGACGTAAATCCTGTCCATCGAAGGCATTTCAATTTAAAATTTCACCCTATTCCTTTGCTGGAAAGGTAATGAGCTTCCTATTTTATCCATTTGAAAAAGGACCATCCTTATCTGGAGCTTACAAATGATTTATCTGACTTGGCAAGAGCAAATTCTCTATAAATTCTCCCAGATGATTGAGCTCTGTAATAGAGAAAAAAAAAATCTAAATTTTCCCCATTAGATTACACCCTCATTGGCCACTGTTTGAATGGTTAATTAGTTTACTCTTTTTAATTTTTCCTTTAACTATGTCAGTTCCTTGGTAGTGAAAGTATACTCATTCTCTAACACTCTCATGGAGGAACAGGATTATCATAGAATAATCAATAGGATAAGCCCAGAATTTTCTCAACCCTTCCAGAAATTCATCGACACTCCCACTTCTTTCTATTCTCTTCCCTTATAACCCTAATCTTGACAAGGTTTAGTAAAATCCCAGAGAAACCTCTGGAGAATGCATTCTACTTGTAGCCCATTAATCTTCTCCTCCAATAATATTCCTCTTTTCACCTACATTATGGCTATATCCATTAACCACTCTGCTACTTTAAGGAATGATTTTTAAAGAACAAAAGCTCTTTTGCCTCAGTTTCCTCAATAGCAAAATGAGAATGACTGCACCTATATTTGCAGAATTATTGTACGGTTCAAATGAGATAATATTTATAAAGTGCTTATTAGCACAGTGCCTGGCACACAGTATGTACTATATAAATAATTATTCTCTTCCCATTCCCCTCTACCTCCAAGTACTAATATAAATGGATAATTTATCTTCACTTTCCTTTAGTGACAATCTAGCCTCTATTAAGCTTTGGATAAAAGTCAGGGAATATTTTTACAATCTCTGTTAAGCTCTTCAAATATCCATCATGCCAATCCCAAAAGGCAATTGGTAGCTTTTTCTTTAGCCTACCAAAAAGGTTCCACATAAACCCCAAATACTATGGCCATAAGAAACAAAAATGTTGTATATCTGGTTATTCTATCACACAGCTCCCAATACTATTCCCCCACGTAAGAAAATTAATTTTACCAAAAAATAACCCCTGCCAACTAACTACATCAAATATTCTGGGCCAGGCCTAACCAAGGCCATTCCAGTCCATTTAGGCTCAAGAAATAAAATACAATGGAACACAGAATGCAAGCAAAACAACTCTAATGACAAGAAATTGAAAGAATTAATTTTCTACACTGAAAAAGAATATATACAAAAAGCCCTATATTCTTCTGCTCTGTATTTACAACAGCAATATAGGTCCAGTCACCAGAAGGCAGCAAGAGTTCCAATAAAAGTTCTGGCACTAACCCCTACCAAGCTAAGCCATTTATGCTTCTGGAAGCAAGGAAACCAAATGTTCTATACCCTCCACCTTAGAGAACTGGCCTAGCCTAAAAATACCATCTGTTGTGTATGGTGTTGGGTAGAATCAATATGGAGGGCAGGAAAGGGAGAATTTGGGGCCTAAGGACAATGAGAGGGGAGGAAGCAATTCCTCCTCATTGACAGCTCTGGTGCCCAGCTCAAAATCCATATCCCTGGAACAGGTACAAAAAAAAATAGTAGTGGAGGTAACTAGGTAACTCAGTGGATTGAGAACAGGGTCTAGACATGGGAGGTTCTGGGTTCAAATCTGACCTGAGACACTTCCTAGCTATATGACCCTGGCCAAGTCACTTAACCCCCATTGTGCAGCCTTTACTGTTCTTCTACCTGGGAACCAATGCACAGTATTGATTCTAAGATGGAAGATAAAGGTTTATTTTAAAAATGAGAATAATAATAATTAAAGGAACAGCAGCAGAGCAACAATGTCAGTTGTGCAAAATAGATCATCAGTTCTACCATATATCCCTTACATCATTCTTCCAGTTACTCTTCCATAATCTCTGTAGCAAAGTCATTCTTCCCCCATCCTACCCCACCCCAAACTCTGCTGTAAAGTTACTCTCTTCTGAGTTTGTCTCTTGGGCATCTTTGAACACATAATGTTGCTTCATAGTATTCAAAGTCTTATGTTTACTCAAATTTCAATCTCAGTTCCTGATTTGAGAATCAATGCCAAGACCTGTCCCCTCGTCCACCCTTTGATGGGGCACTCAGAAGCTGTTGAGTCCTGTCTTTGCTTGTCTGGGTTCCTAACTTCCAATGCAGCACTGGCTTCTGCTTTCCTTAATGGGTCTGTATTCAGAGAACTAGAAGATTTCAGGACTGCTTACACAGTCTGAGGCCAGAGCACCTTCATCTTTTTCTTTTTTTAATGTTGTATGTTTTCCCAATTACATGTAAAAACAATTTTTAACATTTGTTTTTTAAATTTTTGAGTTCCAAATGCTCTCCTTTCCTTCTCTCATCCTTCCCTGAGACAGCAAGCAATTTTATATAGGTTATACATATGCAAAACATTTACATACCAGTTATGTTGTGAAAGAAAACAGACCAAAACAAACAAAAATAAATTAAATTTTAAAAAGTATGCTGTTATCTGCATTCAGATTCCATAAGTTCTTCCTCTGAAAATGGGTAGCATTTTTCATCATTAGTCTTAGGGAACTGTCTTGGATCACTGTATTGCTGAGGATAACCAAGTCATTCACAATTGTTCATCATACAGTATTGCTGTGACTGGGCACAATGTTCTTCTGTTCTGCTTGCTTCACTCTGCATCAGTTCATGTAAGTCTTTCCAGGTTTTTCTGAGAGCATTCTCCTAATCGTTTCTTATAGCACAATGGTATTCCATCAAGATCGTATACCATGACTTATTCAGTCATTCCTCAATTGATGGGCATCTTCTCAATTTCCAATTTCTTGGCCCCCAAAAAGAGCTGCTATAAATATCTTTGTATATATAGTTCCTTTTCTTTGAGATACAAACCTAGCAGTGGTATTTCTGAGTCAAACAGTATACAGTATGCAAAAGGTCAAAGTGTATTATAGCCCTTTGGGCATAATTCCAAATTGCTCTCTAGAATGGTTGCATAATACTGCAATCTTTAGGGCCATCTGAAGCATCTCAAGTCAGAGTACTATTGATTTCCCAAACTTTTCAG
Organism: Gracilinanus agilis; assembly: GCF_016433145.1. Taxonomy (NCBI): domain Eukaryota; kingdom Metazoa; phylum Chordata; class Mammalia; order Didelphimorphia; family Didelphidae; genus Gracilinanus; species Gracilinanus agilis. The sequence goes on from NC_058132.1 coordinate 404,725,525, forward strand.
ACAACTCAGACAGAGTATTGTAAACTCTGGCCACAGTCAGAGTACTATAAGTTTCCTCAATATTCTTTTAAAATATGATGATGTGATGATGAAGCATGGGGGATTGGAAAAATACTATTAAAAATCTTTCCTTTTAACTTCATAACTCATGCATAAGATACTTCTTAATTCTTCCAAGATATTAAATTGGTCAAGGACCAATGGCCTAAAAAGAAAAGCTGTGGGGAGCAAAATTGTTTACCTATTCAAATAATGTTTGGCAGTTAGGCAGACTTTATATTCTTTATGGAACTTAGAAGGTTTTAAAATTTAGTTTTTCTATATTAAATATTTATTTGAAAACTTTCTACATTTACTCATAAATTAAAAAAAAAAAACTTTTAGATAGTGCCTGACAACTTAGAGCTCTGCTCCATTTCCTCTGCAAAAAGGAATACTCTTAACAAACCTTTTTTAAAAAATTAAAACCAGAAAAAGATCCCCTGCCAAGATCCCCTGTAGGCTAATCGGTAAAGAATTCAGAAGTGCCTCATTATTCCACTCATTTAGAAAGGATATAACAAAATCCATTTTAGTAAACAAAGTGAGATTCTTCCAGAAAGTACCAATATCTGGGCAGCTAAGTAGCTCAGTAGATTGAGACCTAGGCCTAGAGATAGGTGGTCCTGGGTTCAAATCTAGTCTCAGACACATCCTAGCTGTGTGACCCTGGGCAAGTCATTTAACCCCCATTGCCTAGCCCTTACCACTCTTCTGCCTTGGATCCAATACACAGTATCAATTCTAAGACAGAAGGTACAGATTTAAAAATAAAAAAGAAAGTATCAATATTTTGAGCTTGAGACTTATAGGAAATGGTTCAAAGGGCTTCCCTTACCATTCTTAAGTTGAACACTACTCTGATGGTAAAACCAAGAGAAGTCACAGATTGAGGCATTTGGCAAATATAATTGGGCAGCAATACCAAAACAGCATGAACTGGGCACTATTAATCTAATGCAACAAATTAAAAGCAGATGACAAGTTCTAGCTGATTTTTATTTACACTGAGTATCCATTATCTCATTTGATCCTCACAACAACTCTGTGAAGTAGGTAGTGTAGGCATCAACACCCCTACTTTCTAAAAGAGAAAAAATGCAATACAGAGAGGGGTGAAGTGATTAAAAACTGCCCAGCTAGTAGTTATGGCTAGACTATAACTGGAGCCATCTGACTCCAGAGCAGCACTTTTTCACTAAACAGAATGCTTCTATATAAAAGGAAGGAAGGAAGGAAGGAAGGAAGGAAGGAAGGAAGGAAGGAAGGAAGGAAGGAAGGAAGGAAGGAATAGAAAAATCTACATGAAAAACTTGGAAATTCAAAGTTGAGACTAGTTTTATGAATAAACCAGGGAATAAAAGACTCATTTTTCAAAGTAAAAAAGACTGGCACTCATATATATGTTCATATACATAAACATGCACACATAATATGTAATATATGTGAAAATCATTTTCCTCATTCATAAGTAGCTTATATAAACAAAATAATGCTAGTGCTATAAATCTCAAGAGTCATTCCTACGAAGGCTTTCATGAAGACAAAAAGGAAGTAAAGATGTACAATTTCACGGCTGATTTAAATAGATACCTTGTGGCATCCCACTATTTTTCAGCTGTGGTTCAAGTACTTGAATTGTGTCATCTTCAAGGTAGAAGTAGATTCTACAGTGTCTTATCCTATATAACTCTTGGTTTTTATCTGGCACTTCATCTTCAAAATAGGCATCAAAAGCTAACACCTGCAGAATAAATGTAAATAAAACAGCTCAATAAATGCATGTATTTACTTTTAAAATCTCTCTTTTACAAATTAGGTACCTTTTAGTAATAACACCTAGTATTTTGGATATACACTCAAAATGACAATATGTGAGTATTATTTGCTTTCATCATTATCTGAATAAGAAAAAGTCATTAGAGCAGTGAGAAAGTCATTCGAATGTACCATAGACCCAAAAGCATACTTCTTTAGGCAGCACACAGTGAACTGCCAGCAGTGTGTATTTTAAAGGTAATACGCTTCTTCCTGGAGGTTAAGAAAGCCTTCAGCAATACATTTCACTACATAACCTCTCAAAAAGTACAATAATTAGAAAATATCCTGGGTTTAAGTAAATATTCATCTGGCTCAATGGCCCACAACTCCATTTCCCAAAGCATTTTAAAGAGGCCTAAATAGATTGTTCTTTTAACTAAACTGAAGCTCTTTGAAGGTAAAGACTGTCTCTTACAGTTCTCCTAAATCCCTACAGCACTGGGTTTGGAGGGGAGGGACATCATTGATGCTCCAAAAATAACTATTAATGGAAGGGTTCACTGATTGAAGGAAAGGAACAATGTAAGAGAGAGAAGAATCAAGCATATAAAGGGAAAATTCCTAGGAGAGAGGTGAACAGTTGCTGTTTTGAATCCCAATAAAACATGGGTTAGTTATTCCCATGTAATCTCCCAGAAGATTTTACTACATCCTTCCCCCCAAATCAGGTGATGACATTTATATAGCACTTACTACGTTCTAGGCATCAGGCTAGATTTGATCATTTGATCCTCATTTCTCACCATAATCCTAGGTAGTAGGTGCTCAATAATCCCCAGTTGAGGAAACTGAGGTAAATGAGGGTCAAGCAACTTGGCCAGAGTCACACACTTAGTGTCTGAGGCCAGATTTGAACTCATATCTTCCTGAATCCATGCTTGGCACTCTATCTACTACACCATCCCTAATAGTATATCCTCCAAAAAAATATTCAAAGAATTGTATGTTCCACAAATATCTCAAATTCAAAATATCCAAAACAGCAATCATTATCTTTCCTCCAAAATCCATCCCTCTTCAGAACTTTCCCATTTCTGTTGAGGGCCCTACTATTCTCCCAGTCGTATAAGTCCACAAGGACAGGGTCATTCCTTCCGTCTCAGGTATCCCAGGGATAAGCCAAATCTTGTCCTGTCTACTTCAACAACTCTTCTTGCATTTGTCTCCTTATCCTAGTTCAGGCCCTCCTTAGTCCTCATCTGGTCTATTTTGATGACTTCCTAATTGGTCCCCCTGCCTCAAGTCTTTCCCTACTCCAAATCCTTCTCCACACAGCCTCCAAAGCACAGGTCTGACTAGGTCACTCACTCAGTGAATTTCATTAGTTTACCCATTGTTCCAAGGATCAAGTATAAATTTTGCTTAGTAGTTAAAGTACTTTAGAGGCTCCAGAATCATATGGCCAAGACACAGAAAGTTTTTTCAGGTCCCACTAAGTCTCAAAAAAAAAACCCTTTAAAAAAGGAATTGTGTGACATTTTTTGTTGTTCAGCCATTTTTCAGTTGTTTCTGATTCTTTAGGACCTAATCTGGGGTTTTCTTGGCAAAGATACTGGAGTGGTTTTTCCATTTCCTTCTCCAGTTCATTTTACAGATGAGAAAACTGAGGCCAACAAGGTTAAGTGACTTGCCCAGGGTCACCCAGCTAGTAAGTGTCTGAAGCTAGATTTTAACTCAGGAAGATGAGTTTTCCTGACTCCAGGCCCAGCGCTCTATCCACTGCACCACCTAGCAAGCAATTATAGTTGTCTCTACGTGAAAACAAAAATCCCAACAAGGTAATGAATGAACTGTGGAGAGAGCTAATCCCTAGTGATGCTTTGCTCAGCACTCCCCTACCACACTCTACAACAGGATTCACGACTCGGCCCACTGGCTCATGTCCTGGAACCACTCTGCAATTTCCCTGATGCTGCAGCCTCTGCCAGAACGTTCTACTTCTGCCCTCCCCACCCGCATTCTGTTGCAACAAGCAGTGGGCCTCGACTCTGGCCAGCCACATGAGGATAGCGGAGGGGCGAGAGACCAAACTGGCAGAGAACTGCGCTCTGCTTAGCCCCTAACTGGAGAACCCCAGGAGGGCAGAAATGCTGCCCAGAGCGCTCACTCTACCCTCCCCAAACGTGTGAAAAGTGGCAGATGCTGAATCAGCTCAGAAAAATGAAGAAAGGAGGGAACAGTGGCAAGGAGATAAGGGTCCAGGGTTGCACAAAGTCTGAAGAGGAATGGGATGCACCTGTCTACTGAGAAGTTATTTGGGATGATAAAGTTACTTTCATGAGCCACTGGCCTCTGGGTCATTGACAAGTTAATTTCCCAAAGTGGGAAGAGGCTAAGATAGTTCTAAGGCCTAAATTCAGAGTTCAACCCTTCATCCAAAGGGAAGGAATGAGAAAGTGGATGACAGGAGATTATAAAGGGAAAAAAGACTGAAACCACCAAAGATCTCAGAAGGAAGAAGATGCAGTTATGAACCTGAAGCATAAACAGATAACTGATTAGAGAAGATGCTAAAATAAAAAAAAGAGTATCAATAAAATCTAAAAGATTAAAAATGTCTCTTGAAAGACAAGAAAATAAACAGATCTAATGAAACACAGAACTTTATGGATTCTCAAGCCATGGAATTATCATAGCAACGGAATATTTTTTAATGACCAAAGACAAATCAGAACCTTGAGAGATTTAGACCAGAACAAATGGCAAAAAGACTAGAAGAGGAGGCAGCAAGGTGGATCAGTGGATTGAGAGCCTGGCCTAGAGATGGTAGGTCCTGGGTTCAAATCTGGCCTCAGATACTTCCCAGCTATGTGATCCTAGGCACGTCACTTAGCCCCCATTGCCTAGCCCAGTGATGGGCAAACTTTGTAAAGAGGGAGCCAAAGGAAAGGAAATGTCTGTCAGTCTGTTTCTAAGGCAACTATTTTGAAGTTTCATTGTATTGTATCCTACTCATTGTATTTGTCAGATTAGGAATAATGTCGAGACCAGATAGAACATTTCAGGGGGCTGCATCTGGCCCATGGGCCCATAGTTTGCCCATCACTGGCCTAGCTCTTACCACTCTTCTGCCTTGGAACCAACACATAGTATTCAAAGACAGAAGGTAAAGGCTTTAAAAAAAAAAGAATACATGATGTCTATATAAGCAATACATATTGATCATGAAAATAGAAGGTATAGGGACAACTTAAAGATCATAGGTCTCCCAAAATAACATGACAAATCAAAAGTGTGAACATTATAATGCAAGAATGAATAGAAGAAAAAACTGCCTAGAAATTCTCTAAAGTATAGAAACAAAGTACCCAGGATTAGAATCCTGAGATAACCTTCACGCCAAAAAAAAGCCCTATGCTTCAAACTCTAGCACATAGTTGTTATATATCATAATTCCATTGCCAAACAATAACTTCTTCAAAAAAAACTTTAAATATAAAGGACAAGAAATTCAGGTAACAAAAGAATACTCTGCACCCACCAGAAATCACAGGAAAAAACGGAATAATATATTTAGAAAAGCAAAAGAGCTCAAGATGCAACTTGAAATAATATGCCCTGAAAACCTGAGCCTAAATATCAATCGAAAAAGACATGGACATTCAATGGGACCAACCAGATGGGCACTACACGTGGCTCATCAGATACAGGGCCTCAGGAAAGTGTGGGGAGGGCAGAGAGAAAAGAGATAGGGAGAGAGAGATGTGTGAGGGAGGGAAAGAGAGAGAGGAAGAGGAAGAGAGAGAAGAAAGTGGAAAAGAGAGAAAGAAGAGACAGAGACAGAGATAGAGAAGGGAAAACAACAACAATAACAAAAAGAGAGGCTACCTGGTCTAAATCTGACAATCTCCTCACAGGTTAATCAATGTATTTTATAGGATAAAGTTACAGAGTGGAAGGTTACATAAATAAGGAGAGGGAAGGTAAAATATAGAGCAGAATAGACATATCCTTTTCAAATTCATGGGCAAAGAGGGAATGAATGATGCCTCTCAGGCACAAAATGGCAGGATTGAAACTGAAGGAATAAAAAGGTGGAACAGGGATTCCTCCTTAACAGTGAGTAGAGTTACTACTGCAAAGTACTCTAGACTCTAGTAGGGGAAGAGATATATTAGCAATGGAAGATGAGGGTCTCATGACATAACTAATTGAGGGAAACTGGTATCTGGAGAGAATTCTTTCTCTGAGAGTGTTGTGCCAAAAACAACATTGTGGCCCAAGGGAAATAATATTTCAGCTCTGTGAGGTGATATGGAAATTGCAGGTGGACCAAGACTGTAGTTGGGAAAAGGACTCAGGGATAAAATGGCATAGATGACAGGAAGGTGATCATGGAGAAGAAGTCCACGGATAAATATGGACCACCACAATTGGGGACACAATAATTATTACCATGGACAATGCTTCTATTCATATAACTCACAATATAAGTTTAAGGCACAATATAAAAAAAGGGACAAAGAAGATCTGTAAAGGTAATATCACACAAATTGGTTAGAAAGAGGAACTTACACCCAGTACTTCAGAAACACTAAACTCATGAAAAACATAGATTAAAGAAGAATAAATAAGAGAATAAACCATGAATCAGAATGAAAATTCAGAATAGAAAGATAAAAATTAAGTGAACAAAGCAAAAAATTTGGAAAATGGCACATTAAAAAGAAAGCAAATACAAGAAATGGGAGGTAAAGAGAGATGGGGAGATTTTTAACTAACTACTTACCTAAGAATAGGAAAGGAAGACCAAAAATGAAAGGAAAATAAATCAACAACTTAATTAAAACTACAAAACTAGGGAAATGTTTGACAAGTGGGAGGAGACTAGAAAAGAATAGAGCCTCTGGGAATAGGGTTACATCAAAGGAGTCTAAACAAAATTAATGTTAGGGTTTAAAAACAAAAAGCAATCATAATCTCAGATTTTTAAATGTGAATGGAATAAATAATCCAATAAATTAAAAATCTTCACAATCTGTAGTTTATAAGAAACATCTCTAAAAAGTAAAGTGAGAGGTGAGAATCAAAATGAGAGATTAGAATAAAATTCACTATGCATCAGTTATATCCAAAAAAGCAAGAGTTACAATCATGCTTTCAGGCAAAACAAAACTAAAAATTCAAAGGAAAGTGTAGATTTCTCAAGGAGAGGAAAGATGCAATATATCAGATAGTGAAAATGGCTGGATCTAGTAAGGGAGATGTGGGAGATATGAGTATGTTAAAAATTCATCTGTAAAATAAGGATGATAGCACCAGAGTTGTTGTGAATATAAAATAAAATATAAGCACTACATAAAATGCTACCATCATCACCATCATTATCATTGTTACTGGCAACAAATAATTTGCCCTTCTTCCGAAGGACTGAGTTTAAAGAAGCCAATTTAAAAAAAATTTTACCCTTACATTCCATCTTAGAATCAATACTGTACATTGGTTCTAAGGAAGAAGAGCAGTAAGGGCTAGGTAATAAGGATTAAGTGACTTACCTAGGGTCACATAGTGTCTGAGATCAAATTTGAACCCAGAACCTGTCTCTAGGCCTGACTCTCAATCCACTGAACCACCCAACTGCTCAATAAATTCTTAAGTATCTTTCCAATTACCCTAGCCAGGATTAGCCAAAGACAATGAAACCTAAAGTACCTTTCCAACTACCTTAGCTATTGCATCAAGGCTACTCCCACCACCCTAAGCATTTGTGACCTCAAGTAACCATTCATTGCCCTTCCCTCTCTGTTTCCTAAAAAATATATAAGCTCACTACTTTTTGTAGATCAACAGGTCTTCCAAGTATTACAATGCTGTGTGTCTTTTCCAAGATTATATTGCTCCTAGGGCAGAGGATCTGTGTTTTTTATCATAATCTCTCATAGTTCTCTGATTTTTTTCAGGTTGACAATTCCATGCAAAAATATGTGAACAGATGGAAAAAAGGCAGATTGTTGGAGTAAGGGTGGGGTTTGGTAAGGTGTAACCAGTGATAAGACAAAGGAGCAAAGAATTTGAGGGATGAAGATAGTATGTAGTTGAACCAGTTCACCAAAGGATTGAGATAGATAGGGAAGATAATATAGCTAGTGCAAGACTGATAATATGGAAAAGAACTGAGGGGTAGAGGGAATAAAGGTCCTAGTGAGAATGAAGAACAGAAAGGTATAAGGCGAGAGGCAATAATAAATTTTTAAAAAGTCTTTCATAAAGTATGACCTTCATTTATGCTTTTTAAAAAGTCTACAAAGCACAAGTATAGAAGGATCTTTTTTTTAATTTAAAAAAAAATCGAAACCAAAAGCTAGGATTAAATGCAACAGAGATGCACTAGAAGCTTTCCAGTAAATACCGGGATAAAGCAAGGATGTCTCTTTCCCTAACTATTATTTGACATATGCCTGGAAATGTGAGTAACAACAATAAGACAAGAGAAATAAAGGTACAGTCACTAAGGAAAAAGAGGAGAAAACCTATCCCTATTTGCTGACAAAATGACAGTTTAAATGACGATAAAAAGATAATAGCTTTAGTAAAGTTGCAAATTAAAAAAAAAAAACAACCCACAATTAACAACACTTCTAGATTCCGCTTCTGAAGCAATATATCACTCAGGGCCTGAGCATTTAAATAAATATTCCATTTAATAAGAACATATTAAATTTTCCCCACATAAAATCAGTGTGAAGGGCAGTTATTAATACTCTTTTTTTTTTTTTTTATCCTGGGACTCCATTCTAGGAGCATAGGGCCACAACCAGTAGGCAATGGGACACACAGTCGCTCAGGGTCACCCAGCTGGGAAGTGTCTGAGCCAGGGTTTGAACCTAGGACCTTTCATCTCTAGGCCTGGCTCTTAATCCACTGAACTAGCCCAGCTGCCCCTACTTTAGGTTGCAGTTTCTTTAGCAGATGTAGTTTTTACAGGGTGGGGTTGCTAGCCCCACGCCCAACCCTCCTCCTTTTTCATCCGGGCTAGGGACTGTCCTTGGCCCAGGAGTGGTAAGGGTGGGCAATTGGGGTCAAGTGACTTGCCCAAGGTCACACAGCTGGAAGTGTCCGAGGCTGGACTTGAACCTAGGACCTCCAGTCTCTAGGCCTGGCTCTCAATCCACTGAGCCACCCAGCTGCCCCTATTTATTAATACTCTAGGAAAGGAAAAACAAAAGTAAAAACCACTGGCAAGAAAATTAAAATTATCTGCCAAGGATTTTCCATAGGGTCTCAGGAGAGTCCTATCAAAGTCTAAAAACTTTTTGATTTTCTTGCCCAAAGGACTCACAGGTATGTGCCAGAGTTTATTCCACCTGGGGAAAAAAATTAAATCAAATTGTTCCAGAACTATTCCATTGCCTCTTCCCTCACAACAATCTCAGCTGTTTTTAATTGCCTCTGGAGCGTTATCTCATGCCTCCCTAGACCCACAACTATCTTGGTCTACATCCCTTTAATCCTTGACCCCCTCCCTGCAAATAATATAGGTAGGCAGGTTCATGAAGATCAGCTACATAACAAAGCAGCCCATACCCTTCCAGACTCCTTGTCCTTGAAGTGAAACCTAGGGGACGCCATCAGAGCAGCCAAAAAAGCCTCCATGGTCCTACCCTGACTGAGGGCCAGCCCTGACTAGGGGCCAACCCTGGTTGCAGGCCTACCCTGGCTGCAGGTCTTCCCAGCATACACTAGAACTCTTGAGGCTTCTGGGTCTTCCTAGCTAACAAGGAGGCTGCTCTGAGACTGAACTCTCCCATAGCTGCTTTTCAACCCTGTTACCACTGAGTACACTAACATCGTCCTGGTCATTCAGGGTTTCATCCCGGTGTCATCTTCCCCTCCATCCTAGCTTCTCTTCTGTGTCCTTTCTATTCAAACAGCCACTACCCTAGGTCAGGCCTTCCTGGACCCCTGCCTAGATGATGGTAAGGGCCTTCAAACTGGGCTCTCCCCAGTGAATAAATATTCTCTCTGCCATGAAGTAACATATCCTTTGACATTTAAAGCTCTTTACAACTGTCTCTTCCTTTCTTACACTTTACTTCCCCCATGTTCTCTTCAATCCTGCCATTCCTCAAAGCCATTCTCTGCGCCTTTCCACCAATCTTCCATGTCTGGAATGTTCCCTCTCCTCTTTTCTATTTCTTTAGATCCCTGGTTTCCTTCAAGACTCAATTCAAAGATTACCTTCTCAAAATTCCTTCCTCAGTCCCCCAAGCTATTAGACATCCACTTCCAAGTTTATCTTTCATTTATTCTGAATCTAACATGTACCTTTCCCCCCCTTAACATACAGTCTCTCCTATTAGACTATAAGCTCTTTGAGAGCAGGAGATACTTTTGTAATCTTTGTATTCACAGCATTCACACAGTGCCTCATAGAGAGTAAGAGCTCAATAAATAATTGTTGATTTTTTTTAACCTTTGCCTTCTGTCTTAGAATCAATACTGTATATTCAAAGCAAAAGAGTAGAAAGGGCTAGGCAATGAGGGTTAAGTGACTTGCTAGTGTGTCAAGTGAAATTCTGGGGGGCTCATACCCCCAAAATCACTCTAATGAGCAGACAGGAGATTTGATGCTGGCAGAGTTCCCATGCCTTTATTCAGAGATGTGTGGTGGGGATGGGTATAGAGTAAGGAATGCTGCCTGGGTCTATACATAGTCCTCAGGAGGTGGGAGTTTGGGGGGGCTATGGGTGAGGGAATTCCTCATAAGGGGTTGGGGAACAGGGTGAGGGAATGTCAGTTGGGCATGGCCAGTATCTGTCACAAGGGGTCGGGGTGGGGCTGAGACAGAGACAGAGACAGAGAGAGACACAAGGGGTGGGGAACAGAGACAGAAACAGAAACTGAGGGAGAGGGAGAGGGAAAGAAGGGGGGAGGGAGAGAAAGAAAGAGGGGGAGAGAGAGAGACAGACAGACAGACAGACAGAGAAAGAGACAGAGAGACAGAGAGAGTCAGAGACAGAGAGAGACAGAGACAGAGAGTCAGAGACAGAGAGAGACAGAGAGAGAGATCACAGCTCCATAGTCTTAAGTCCCAGAAACAGTGGGGCCTCAATGCCTGGGTTTACTCAGATTTTATAGGGATCCAACACAATGCTATCTCCATTTTCCCATCATCTGTAGCTTATTCTACCCTCCTTCTTCTATCCTCCTGAATCTTTTCCCAGTGCTTCTGATGTTTCTAAGCATATGAGAATATTCCTTAGGTTTGCAGTTTTTAGTTGAGTCAGGGTTTTAGGCCTGTCCAAGGATTTATCAGATTGCAACAATTCAAGCTAAAACACTCTTTGAAACATTACTCAGGACATGTAGTCGAGATTATAACTTGTAACTTTTAAGATTTGTCTCATAAGAATTAGGTCACCCCTAAACTTCTTCCCATGGGAATAGAAGAAAAGGAAGGAGGCAATCTCTTAGCCACATTTGAAAAACAGCATATTAAAGGCCTATATTAATATATATGTATAAAGCTGCATGGGGAGGGGGTTTCTTCTCTTCAAAAGGAGAGATTGATATCTCCTAGTGGAGGGCACTTCATTACTTTACTATAGGAATTTGCCAATCTATAATTAGTAATACTAATCAATGTATATTGGGGAATAATGCACAATTTTCACCCCACACATTAGTAAGTGATTAATTTCTGATTGACTAGGAAAGAACCTCTATTTGACAAGAATTCCTGGGAAACTAGAAAGTAGTCTGTTAGAATTTATATTTAGACCTACATCTTTAAATATATACCCCAACAACTATACATAGACTGAATGTTAATGTCATAAAAAATAAGAATATAAATAGATTATATATTTTTTACACCCATGGCTAAGGAATGAATCTTAACCAAACAAGGCAGAGGCAATTACAAAAGCAACAAAAATAGATGATTTCAGGAAACTATAAAGCTTCCACATGAATAAAATCAATGCAAGGATTAAAAGGAAAAGAGCTAAATGAGGAGAAGTCTTTGTATTCAATATCTCTCATACAGGCCTGATATCTGAGATATATGTATTATCAATAGAAATATTTATGACCAAAAGGTATTCCCCAAAACATAAGTGATTAAAGGATATAAACAATTCTTAAAATAAGAATTGCAAATTATTAACAATTATAAGAAAGCTCCAAATTACTAAATAAAAGAAATGCAAATCCAAACAACTCTGATGTTTCACCTCCCAACCCACAAAGCTGACAAAAGATGGGAATAGCCATTGTTGGTGGGCTTGTGGAAAAGCAGGCACATTAACTTCTATGCATTGGTACATTCACCATTACATTGGTAAAGTAATTTGAAATTTTTCTAAGTGTCTAAAATGTATATATCTCCTTTGACTTAGAGATTCTAAACCTAGATCTATTAAACAAAAAGGTCAAGGAAAAAGCAAAGCCATGTGTACACGGAAATGCTCATAGCAACTTTTTTTTTTCTAAAACATTTACCTTCCATCTTGGAGTCAATACTTTGTATTGGCTCCAAGGCAGAAGAGTGGTAAGGGCTAGGCAATAGGGGTTAAGTGACTTGCCCAGGGTCACACAGCTAGGAAGTCTGAGGCCAGGTTTGAACCTAGGACCTCCCGTTCCTAGGCCTGGCTCTCAATCCACTGAGCTACCCAGCTGCCCCCCATAGCAACATTTTTGAAGTTTAAAAGAACTAAAAATAAAGTAGATGGTCATTGATCATTGACTTGAGAATGGATAAACAAATTGCAATAAATGAATGTAATACTACTGAGCTAAAAGAAATTATAACTAAGATGATAAAAAGAAGCACATAAAGACTTACATGAACTGAATGTGAAGTGAGTAGAACCAAGATAAGAACATATACAATAATTCCATCAATGTAAAAGGAAACAAAGAAAATGAAACAGCTAGATGACTCAGTTATTAGAGTGCTGGGGCTGGAGACAGGAATGCTTGAGTTCAAATCTAGTCTCAGAGATTTAAAGGCTTTGTGACCCTGGGCAAGTCACCTAGCCTATGTTTGCCTCAGTTTCCTCAATTAGAAAATGGGGATACTAGCATCTGTCTCTCAGGATTTTTTGATGATTATATGAGACAATATTTACAAATCACTTAGCCCAGAGCCTGACATATGTGTGCTTCAATTCATCTGCAAAATGAGCTAAAGAAGGAAATGGCAAACCACTTTTGTATCTTTGCCAAGAAAACCTCAAACAGGGTCACAGAGAGTCAGACATGACTGAACAATATATGTAATGAGATTTATGGCCTCATATTCAATATGTTTTCCTGTTCTTTATTAATTCATTATCAAATTCAGGAGAACAAAAATAATAATATAAAAAAGAAATAACACAAAACAATTATTTATGCATTAATTCAAAATATTTAGGAACTATGAAATTCTTACTAAGTAAGCAATCTATGTGATTACAAACATGAACAATACAATAACAGGGGCAGCTGAGTGGCTCAGTGGATAGAGAGCCAGGCCTAGAAATGGGAGGTTCTGTGTTAAAATTTGACCTCAGAGGCTTTCTAGCTGTGTGCCTCTGGGCAAGTTTTACTTAACCACAATTGCCTAGCCCTTATGGCTCTTCTGCCTTAATAATATTTAACACTGATTTTAAGGTATGAGTTTAAAAAAATAGAATACAATAACAATGCATGAAATATGCCTTTTTCCCTATTTTACTAGGTTAACACTGTTCACATAAAATAACAAATTAATTAAAGCAACTGCACTAAGTTGGAAAAAAACCAAGAGGCATTCTGCATAATATTCTATTATCTGAAAGTTTCTATATTATATCTATATAGGCAGCAAATGATTATGGAAGCACTGTTGTGCAGCATGAATGCTGAATTTGGGACGAGTCACTCATTTTCTCTGGTTCTCAAATTTTCTCCTCTAAAGTCAACTGACTAAATGATCTCTAAGGTCCGCTTTTAGCTCTAACTGTATGATCCTGTAACTGTCATGTGTGTCTATAAAAGCCAAATATCATAAAGTGCCAAACTTAAACTGTTAAAAGAAGCCCACTGTTGCTCTCCAGGCTCACTAAAATTGCATCCTGTCTGTGAATCTGCAGTCTGAACAATGGATTGGAATGGAGACATTAAGATCTACTGAAAACTGGGAGAAAGATCTTCCTTTATGTTTAAGTTACTGGATTTTATAAATGTGGCAGTAATTCTAAATAGGAAGCTAACATCTGAAAGTGTCTATATTCCCCAGGGTATGAGTTAGGGGTGAGGCTAATTTCAAAAAGAATACAATTAACAGGTCTTGATTTGTTTATGGAAGCCCTAATTTAGAAAGTGCCTAAATATTTGTCCTGGGTATTAACTAAGATGCAGTATGTGGTTCACAGCCTCATTAAAGGAAGTAAATATTTCATAGCCTTCGTATCTGATCTCAACCTTAATGAATATTTAATAGCAGCTGACCAACAACAACAGCAAAAACCTGAAGGAATTATGTTCCATTTAGTTAGAAACTGAAGTCTCCAAGCTACTAAAGCAGCTTCTCAAATAGTCTAAAGCTAAAATTATACCAGCCTCATAAAATATTCTACATGATTTTATAACCAACTAAAAGACTACAAAATATGGTTTGAAATCTATAAATTAAATATTAAAAAAAGGAATTTAATACAACTTGCAATCTGAAAAAAATGCAAGAGAATAGTTTAATGCATTTGCATTACGTATGCAGGAGAGTATGCTGTCTGAAACACTGCTGGTACTCCCTCATGAAGCCAGGGCTAAGAAACAGAATCTCTTATCTTTGGGCCCTTCACAATTTATTTATTGTGGGACCACAGCACACAGTTACCTTTAGGGGAGAGGACAACAAAAAACTACCGCATAAGACCATCTAAACACATTTTTTAATCATGTATTTATGGGCATTTATTATGTAGCAAGGCCTGTTGAAAGTACCGAATCTAGAAAAATATGAGGAAAAAAATCTATAACCTAGGACAGGAACACAAATAATTTCATAGAAATGGGAGCCCATGGACCAATTCAGAATTTTGCATTAATGTTGGCTAGAGGAAATCTCCCTAGGATAGAGTTATATGCCTCAATTTATCCAATAAATGTTTGCTGATTAGTGGTCTAAAGGTGAGAAAGAATGGAGAGCAAGCAAAACTTAACTCCTATTTCTTCTCCACATCCACACAGCTATAATACCTGCTTTCACTGTACATGGAATATGAGATAAGACATTTCTACTAAACAATATTATCTCGTATTATGCCTTTAAGGGCAAGAATTTAAGACTACTGACTAAAACTTCTTGGTTTGTTTTGGTTTGGGCTTTTTAAGTTCAGGTCTCTTAGAGTAATATCAATTGTGCTATTGAATGGGGAAAAAATGAAGTTATGATATCTAAATGAAAACTTGATTGGGTGACTGATTTTCTAACAAAATTCAAATATTCTTGTGGTGAATTAATATGGCCTAAGATTTATAATTTGACCTAAAAAGACACTGTGAGGGGAAGGAACCAAGATGATGGCGTGGTAATAAGCAAAATGGTGAGCTCATCTCCATGGACTTCTCCAGACTGATTTCGAGGCAGGGCAATGGAACAGGGAAGGGGGCCAGACGGCAGCTTGGCTGCCCACTCTGGAGCTCTGGATCACAGAGCCAGGCCAGACTGCCAAGGAGACCCATAAAGGGGAATGGCATTCCCATGCAGGTAAAGGAGAAGAAAAAGTTCAAAAGTATATATAACAATGGATGCTCCCAGAAAAACCTGGAAAGACTTCTATAAACTGATGGGAAGTGAAGTGAACAGAACCAGAACAGTGCACACAGTAATTGCAATATTGTTCGATGAGCCACGGTGAATGACTTGGCTATTCTCAGCGGTATGATTCCGAGGCAATTCTGAGGGCTCATCATGGAAAATGCTATCTATATCCAGAAAAAAAATGATGGCATATGAATACAGATGGAATCATATTTTTAAACTTTATTTTTCTTCATTTTTTGGCAAGGGTGGAGTGTCCTTTTATTCACGACGTGACTCATTTTGTATGACTGCATGTGTATAATCTATATCAAATGGCATGCCTCCTCAATGATGGGGGAAGGGAAAAAGGGAGGGAAAGAATTTGGAACTCAATTTTTTTAAAAACAAATTTTAAATGTCCCAGTCTACCCATGCCACCATTTTTCCAAGGCCATTCAAATGAGATCTCCTACCTGAGACCTTTCCTAAACATCCCATAGTTGTTGCTTGCCCTCATGCCATAATTATTTTTAATTATATTTATTTTAATTTAATTGTATTTATTTTGTATATTTTTTACAATTTAAAAAATGTTTTACAATTGTTACAAATTTTATAATTTATAATTTTTACAATTGTATTTCAAATAAGATCAGTAACTTACCTGTTTGTCAAATGCTACCCATGATGGTGCATCACTTCCTAGTCCTCGGGGATAAACACTAAATTTGGGTTTCGGGCAGTGTCCAAACAGAGGTTCACCACCTATTCCAGGCTTATCTTCATTCACTAGCATAGGAATGGAGTTGCAAAAGCCCCAGTGTTGAGATTTATGGAACCTTTCTTTCCCCAGCTGTAAATACAAAAATCAATATACCTGAAGTTAATCATTTGATACCTTTGTTAATTTTAAAATTTTTATTTTTTTACCATTAGTTTCCCCATTTCAAAAAAAACTGGAAAATAGTATCTAATTACTATCAATTTTTATATAAAAACGTGTGCCATGTTTGAAATGGAGCAAATCAAGACATAAATTAAGACACAAAACTCTAAGATAGCAAGAATAAATCCAAAATTCTAAGCAACCTAGTAACTAGGTGGCACAGTGGATAGAGAGAGCACTGGGTCTGGAGTCAGAAAAATTCATCTTCCTGAGTTCTTATCTGCCCTCAGACACTTACTAACTATATACTCTTGGGCAAGCCACTTAACTCTATTTGCCTCAGTTTCCTCATCTGTAAAATAAGCTGGAGAAGAAAATAGCAAACCACTGCAATTATCTTTGCCAAGAAAACCCCAAAAAGGGATCACAAAGAATCAGACATGACTTAAATACCTAAACCACAACATAATATCTAAAAAACAATTTAAGCGTTCATAATATTTTATTGCTAATTGTTCTTTTTTTATTTATTCGCCCACTAGATTCTTCCTCAACTGGCCAAACTAAAATATTTGTTGTTTGATTAATTGAATAAAGATAATAGTAGAAAGCAAAACTACTTAACTTCCAAACATTGATATATATGCCAATATACACACATATAATACATATTTTATTATCTTTAATACTAACAAAAATATTCAATTACACAAACAAGCAATAAATTATAATAAAACTTAAGATTTCTATGATTTAAAATTTGTCTTAATTTTCTTGATCATATAGTAATTTTTAAAAGATAACAAAATCTCCCTATTTTTCTCCAGGTCTCCTCCAGAACATCTTTTCTGTATATTTATCTCAGCTTTTAAAGATGTTGCTATGATTATTGGTATACTAGTCAGTATGCATATCTCCATGTTGGTTCTATTTTCTTCTTTTCTCTGCATTATTTCATAAAAGCCTTTCCATAGTTTTTTCAGTTTTTCATAACTCTCCATTTTTATGGCATAATAACATTTAATTACATTTACATACCATAATTTCTTAAACAAGTATTCCAACTGAAAAATGCATAGGATATTTATTGTTTTTGTTTTGCTTGAATGGTGCCACTAAGAAATTTTTGTATAAGTAGATGCATTCTACATTTCAATAACAACCTTAGAAAACATCCTAAAAGGGAGAAGAATGGGTCAAAGGATTTGGATAGTTCTGATGCCATTATCAAAAAATCATTTAGTTTTTCAAAAGGCCTGCACCAATTTATCAGTAGTATAATAGTGTGCTTGCTTCTTCATAAGTATGTCAGCATGGAATTTATTACCTTGCATTAGTATTGCCAATTTGATAGGTATAAAGTGGTGTCTTGAGGTTGTTTTATTTTATGTGATTATAACAATTGGAAAGCTTGAAATCTTTCAAGTGATTAATTGGCAATTTATATTCTTCTGTTGAAAACTGTCTGCTCATATTGATGAATAAGAAAAGGATCTTATTAATAAACGTAGGACAATTCCTTACATATTTGAGATGTCAAAATTTAATAGAAATATTTGCTAAAAGGTTTTCCCACACAGTCTGTTTCTCCTTTTTATTCTGTCTTCTATGGTATAAAAATCTTTTTAAACTTTTACGTAATTAGTTTTAAATAAGCATGTATAATTATTATAATTACATAAAAATAATTACATATCATACATTTAAATAATTAATTTTATCTGCATTTTAATTGTAATTAAATATAAATATATAACTAATTATAATTATAATCTTCTCTTATAATGTTTGGTTTTCTGGATAGCTAGGAAAAAATTTTAACTAATGTAAAAGAGTTAATATTCCATTATCTTCTAATTTGTTATCATTTGTGCTTAGATTCTACATGTAACATTTTTTATTATACATGCTGTGAAAATAAGATCTAATCTCATTTTTATTATACTGGCATCTAACTTTACTAATAATTTTTAAATAATAATTTTTAATATTTTCCAATAATTTGTGATAATTGATTTACCAAAGACTAATCAATTAAATGAATTTCTATTCTATTTCATTTATTTAATCTCTTCCACTGAATTCTTTTTTCTATGTTTTAGAACAGAAATACCAATTAATTTTGATAATTACAGCTTGGCAGTGCTATAAAAGTTGTAGAAGTAAAGTATCCCCCTTTTTTTCATAATTCTCCTTAATGTTCTAAATTATTTGTTCTTTGAGTTAATTTTGCTATTTTTTAACTGAGTCTTTTAAGTGCACAATTAGTTATTTCATTAGCATTAAAGTACATCTATGGATTAATCTGAGTAACAATGATATTTTTCTTTATTTTTCTAAACTTAATGAAATACTTGAATATCTTTCCAATTATTTAATTACTTTAGTTCTATAAACAAAAATTCTGAAAATTTCTCTATGTAGCCATTATGCCATAAAAGTTTGGAGGTTTATTGGTTTGAAGGCAAAAATGAAAAGGAGAACTATGTTCCTTTCTCTGGCCCCCACCTTTGGAATGTGGGTGTTATCTCCTTAATCCAGACACTATCCTTCTCTTTTCTTCTAGAAAGTAGGCATTTATTAGTCCTTCTCCTTGACCTTAAGCTTACAGAGAGATTTCTCTATATACTTTGACAGTGAGGAGAAGCTAGTGGGGGAGAAGATTAGAAGAAAACACTGCAGAAGTTAATTGACCCAATCATCCAACCTCCAACCAAATCCCAATAGTGTTTAACTCACTTTTGCCTAAATTCTGAAGTTTTTTTGCAAAAGCTTCATTTCCAGCTTTACCTGCATTGAGATATTTATTAGAATTCACTTTCATTTTCTCTTAATGCTTATTCCATAAGTCAGTATCAAAATTTACCAACAATTAATTCACTTTCACCTGTATAGCAAAATCAATTACTGTGCTTTTGCAACTCCCTACTTAGAAAAAAAATGCATAAATTGAAAACCATCAATCATATGTTATCGGTATCATGCTAGGATTAAAGCACTCATTTAAATCGGAAATAATAGAAAAACTTTAGATTAGACCTCTGCACTGTTCAACAGAAATGAAGCGAGGGGAGGGGGAGGAGAAAGGCACTTCACTGTTTTAGATAGGCTGTCTATCTCTCCTAAATTAAGAGGCAGAGGGAAGTCCACTACTGAGCATAACATGCTTTGTACTCCACTTGCCACTTTCCCATCTGGAAGAATAGGCAAAGGCAGCCATGGCCACCATGAACCCTGGTCACTCAATACCAGCCATGACTGGTTTTTTACTTCGTCTCTCTATTGTCCATCTGTCTTCATTCTCACTTATCCAACTGACCAGCTTCAATTAAATTACTGGTTCAGTTTCCTTTTCCCATCCTGTATCTCGGGCTCATGGAACTCCTATGGCAGTTGGCAGCAGCAACAACAGGGGTGGTAGACACAGAGCCATTTTAAAATTCTTATTCCATTAAATACATTTGGTCTTATTGCTTTCGATTTTTGTTGTTCAGTCATTTCTTCATGATGAGTTTTGAGGTTTTCTTGGCAAAGATACTGGAGTGGTTTGCTATTTTCTTTTCCAGCTCATTTTACGGATGAGGAACAGAGGCAAACAGGGTTAAGTGACTTGCCCAGGGTAACACGGCTAGTAAGTGTCTGAGGCCAGATTTGAACTCAGGAAGATGATTCCAAGTCTAGTGCTCTATCCACTGTGCAACTTAGCTGCCCCATTGCTACAGATAACATCAAAACAATAGCAATGTGATAATAAATAGCTTTACTTTATATTATTGGGAAGGTGTCTAATTCTTTTCCTTTAAACATAATACTAGATTTTTAAATTCAAGTTAGTACTTTTTAATCATATTAAGGAAAAGTTCTCCCATTTCTATGCTTTTTTGGTATCTTTAAGATAATTGGGTATTACATTTTATTATTGAAAAGATTTATTATGTTAATTATTTTCTAATATTGAACCATCATTGCATTTCTGGCATAAAGCCTAATAGCTAAAAAAGAATATTTGATATACTGATATATTCTACAAATCAATATTTAACTTTAAATGTTTGTACTGGTCAAAAATTTTTGCACTGGTCCCTCTTTTGTCTATGTCATCCTTACCAAGCTCATAGCTTAAGGCTATATTTACTTCATAAAAGTTTGTTAAAACACAATCTTTCACTATTTTTTGCATAGTTTAGGATACTGGTTCCTAATTAGTTGGCTAAGGACTTCTGGAGAGCTGCAAAAAGTTTTGAAAGTGTCTGAAATGCATATACATACATATGTAATTCACATGCATATGCATTATACACACATACCCAAAGATATATGTGTATCACACCGGGTCCAATCCAGTCATTATTATAATAATGGCAAATGAGGCCTAGGAAGGTTAAGTGAGTAAAAGAAGCAAATAACAGAACCAAAATACAAGAGCTCTGACTCTCAATTCAGTTCTTTTTCACTTCATTACTTCTTGTGACTTCTTACTTTACCAATTTACTAGGATCATTTTAAGAAATATAGAAAAAAATTTAATCTTCAAGAAATGGAAAATCAGGATTACACTGAGGAGATGGTAAGATAGCACCTGTTTGTTCTCAATAAATTCACATCATCAACCTTAGATAAACTACTTCCCAAGATACTTAAAGAACTTATGGATTTGATTTGAAAAAAATCTTTGAAAATAGGAGAGATTGCCCAGGACAAGAGATCAGAAAATGTTGCTCTAATTTTTAAAAAGAGGAACAATATAGATTATCAAAAATATAAAGTGGTAAGCTTACTAAAAAAAAATCCTAACAAAATTATAGAATGAATGATTAAATGAGAGTATTAGCAATCACCTCTAAATTGCCCATCTTCATCAGAAATAATCCAATACTAACTTCATATCCTATTTTCACATGTAAATAAGGAAAATGTTATAATCATAGTATATTTGTATTTTATCAACTCCTTTGGCTAAGTTTCTTATAACCTTGGCCAAGCTGAAAAAAAAAAAAAGGTCAGTTTTATGGTAGTAGAATTAGGTGGATTCAGAAATAGGTTAATGGTCATTTCGATATGCCCTCTACCATTACAATCAACTATTTTACACTACTGTGTTTAGCTATTTGGAGGAAAATACATGTTGTTAATTTATTTGTGTGTTTGTCTGCTGTGTCAAAACAAAATATTTGAGTTTTTAAAAGAGAGGCACTTATTTAGAATGTAATTTCATACTCTGTCAGAATATTAGCTGATATTTTTTAGATTTTATTTTTCTTTGTTCTTCATGGATGTGTTAGTCTTTCTTGACTATTCTGTCTCATACTCACATTTCTGTGCATATTGTTTTTATTTTTTAGATCTTTTTTTATGACAATGCTTGCCAAAGGCAAAAGATCCTAGTACTTGCTGACTGGAATAAGGAGTCAAAGTGACCCCAGAAACTCTCCCTGCTTACATTCTCAACACCACAGCTAAAGAGAGTGACTTGCAATTGTTGTCTCAAAAAAGAGCCAACCAACCATCAATATTGAACATCCATTATTCATTTGTTGGGGAATGCATGGTTCAAAGATACTGCCAAGAATTATCACTTTATAAAGAAAGTACTCTAGTACTTACTCATTTCAATTTTTGAATAATCATCATCATCATTATATATTATATCATATCATGTTATATTATATTATATTATTATATTAAGTATCATTATATTTGCCAAGAGCTAGTTCCCTCTTCTCTAATCACTCATCTGTCTTCTCCTATGATCTCTACCTAAACCCCATCTCACACTCTGAGGTGGTCTTCTCCATGCCAAGGGAAATTCTTTTACAGGAACCCTTAATCCAATCCTACCCCATTTTCTCCAATATTTTCTCACTAATATTCCATCATTTCCCTACCTACCCAGAGTTCCGGGTTTTTTCCAGGTTTCCTCCATTCTTTAAAAAAGAAAAAACCCATCATTTGATCTGATTATCCCTACTATTTTGTTTTTTATTCTTCTATAATGATATTCCTTAAAAAAGCCCTCTACAATTGGTGCCTTCTTTTTGTCTTTTCTTACTCTTTTCTTAACTCCTAGCAATCTGGCTTTCAACTTCATTCAACTGAAACTGCTCCCCTCAAAGTTAATAGCAATCGCTTAATGGCCAAATCTAAGGGTTTTTCCTTAATCCTCATGCTTCTTGACCTCCCTTTGATACTTAATGGGAACCTTCTCTGTATACTCCTTTTTCAACTAGGTTTTCATGAACCATGTTTGCACCTGGTTCTCCACCTCGGTCTCCTTTGCTTTATTTTCATCCAAATGACGCTTGCTTCTCCTCTCACTCCATGCTGTCCTGCTGGATCTCTTCAAGTCCCTTAGATTCAACTATCATTTTCACACAGATGAGTCTAGAATCTATTTATCTAGCCCTAACCTCACTCTGCCTATTGGACATCTTGAACTAGATGCCCTATAAACATCTCAAACTTCATGTGTTCAAAAAGAATTCGTTATTTTTCAAGGGAAAAAAATCTTACCCTTCAGAGAGTAAAAAAATCTTCCCTCTTACTATGGACCATCCCATTGACCCAGGCCTTTCCCAGCCACCACAATCCCATATGTATTGTCATAGCCTTTTAAAATGAAATCTCCTTTAGGGAAAGGACTTTCTATTATCCTTAAATATATATAATAAATACTTGTTGACTTCTTTTGTATTTGTATTCCTAAGGCTTAACAGACTGCCTGAGTTAGAAAGTGACTAAAATGTCCTATACTTTTTGACCCAGAGGTTCCAGAGAGGCATATACTCCAAAGTCAATGGCAAAAAGAGGTCACTTATATACCAAGACATGACCTTTTCATTGTAACAAAGAGTTGGAAATAAAGTAAATGCCCATCAACTTAAGGAAATGGCTTTAAAAATGTGATTCATAAATATAATGGAATGAAACATGATGAATACAATCTAAAGGGTGAGTCTTTGAGATTTGAGTAGATTTCATATTTCATAAAGGATTTAAAACTTTAAATAAACTAATTTGAATGGTGTAAAGGATATTGAAGCTTTGAGAAGTTAATCTGCATATGAAAAGCTAAGAAAGCAGCTGGTCAAAGAGGGGAGATAATTATGCCCACAGGGCACAGACTGCCTCCAAGCCTTTTCCAAGCCCAGTCATTTGCATGTACCAATAAGAAAGACAAGAATTATTAATAACTGAAGATCTGTGAATCCCCAAAACTGTTTGGTGATTATTAGGTAAACTGGCTTGATTAGCCCACCTTGCAGAAATTGAAATTTAGGAAATTTATTTGAATAATCACCATAATTTAGGATGAGGTCTTTCACTGAAAGGATCTAAACTCATGCCATGAAGAATTGAAAGGATAGGTAAAGCCTAGGACAAACTTACTCTCCTAGATCCTACCTTCAAGGCATTAGGCTTCAGAGCCTCTGTAGCAGAAGTCCGCAACCTTTTTGGCCGTGAGAGCCATAAATGCCACATTTTTTAAAATGTAATTTCGTGAGAGCCGTACAATGCTCACAGTGCGGCTCCTGTAACAGCGCCTGAAAAAAAATTGACTCTCAAAAGAGCCAGATATGGCTCGAGAGCCATACGTTGCCGACCCCTGTTCTGTGGGAAAAGAACTTCGGAGTGTTATATCTGGCAGTTCTAGGTTATGGGTTCCTCATTATTTCTGAAACAAGACAGCTTAACTAAGGAAAACCTACAAACAGCTGTATGAAAGTCTCTGAGACAGAAGATTCTTGGGCAGAAATTGCACAAAGCTGTCATCCTTACCCTCTCTTCCAAAGTTATCCACCAAATCTAGTGGCAAGACAGAAGTTAAGACAATTAGTGATGGCCCCAGTGGATGAGCTGGCTTCTTTGATGTCTAGCCAGTCTCTAAGGGCAGCTCCACAGCCACTCTGCTGCATGTGCCCAGCAAACCCTCCCACGAGAGGAACACCCCATGTAGGTGTAGAAGTAGCCACCACAAGGAGACCAGGGACCCATAATCTCCTTTCTGCCAAAAGGACAGAAGCCTTTTCTCCCTGGACACAGGATGTCTGTTTATCTTTTTTTTTTTTTTTAATGTTTGCTTTTTCTTTTTAAAGACTTCTGACCACAGGCATTTGTAATCTGTGTATACTGATTGAGGATGCAGTTGGGAGGAGGCAATGGGGCAGGGGATGCCTCCCTAGAGAAGAAAGAGGGTTTTATGATGAAGCGTTTTCCATGACGGTTCAGAGCTAACAGAAATGCTTTTGTTAAAATATCCCTGGGAAAGAAAGAATATTTAACGCACCTAGGCAATAAATCAAAATTAGGATAATGGGGGCAAATAGGATTGAGTGAATAACCCTGCTCACCAACTTCATTCTATCACAGTTGGATGCCATGGGGTCGGAAGAGTTGATTCAGTTTCATACTTTAAGGTTAACTCTAGATTGAAATAAGACACTCATAATAATAATCTAATAGTTAACAAAAGTAAGTTTACTTAGGAAGGGATGGATATTCAATAAAAATTCTACATTGACGAAAACCGAGCATAGCTTCTTGCTGTTAGAAATTCTGCTGGACCACAGTGAGAAGCCTGAAAAAGGAGGCTGGAGTTTCTTTGGCTTTTGACTAGGAAGCCACATTAACAAACAGTCCAAGCCTTAATCCCCAATCAAGTCTCAATAATCATTTGAATAACGTTTAAAGAACCAGTCTCAACTATATGGAGTAGGACCTCAGGAAAAGCTTGTCTAAGCTATATGGCAAAGCTGTAGAAAACACCATTTTTATCCCACGTGGGAATACTTAAAGAAGATGATTTAATGTGACATAAGCCGAACCAGAACTGTTTAAGGAGAGAAAAAGAGAAAGACAGGGAAGAGAAAGATATAGACATTTTAAAATTTAATATTTCTATATCATTTACTAGGGTGTTAGGCACTGTGCTAAGTGCCTTACAATTATTATCTCATTTGATCCTCACAACCACCCTGGGATGTAGTTGCTATTGTTATCCTCATTTTACAGAGGAGGAAACTGAGGAAAACAGAAGTTAAATGATTTGCCCAGGGTTACATTGCTAGTAAGCATCTGAGGCCAAAACTGAATTCCTGACTCCTCTATCCACTGCCTCATCTAGCATCTCAGAGAGAGACAATGACTAAAACAGAAGCAGAAAGAACAATAATGCAAACAAAATTGAATACTGCAAAATTATAATGGCCAAGTTTGTTACCCAAGAAATTATAAAAGGCCCCTTGCTTCTTTACAAAGGTACTACTGCATATAACGGACTTTTTGATATATTGGTTAGTTTTTCTGAACTATTCTGTCCCCACTTTTATTCTTTGTTCTAAAAGCCAGCTCTATGAATGGTGGAAGAAGGGATACATTTGGAAATGTAAAGAAAAAATTAAAAGTTACCAAGAAAAAAATATTTTTTGAGGAAGTCAATTTGCTACCTATTTAACCTTAACTATGAGCAATTTTTCAAAAACAAGAATAGTTCAATCCTCTGGGCTTGTATTCCCTACTCTAGCCCTTAAACTGTGAATGCAAAACCCAGTGTGTTGATAGAATGTTTTCTAAATTGTCAGGATAACAAAAGTCAGATGAGATCTCATTGTGATAGAACAGTGCAGCCCAGAGGAATCTGGTTGCCTGGGAGGCTTTTCCTCTGTGTCAGGGTGTGTGTGTGTGTGTGTGTGTGTGTGCCTCTGGGGAAAGCCTCATGTACGTACTAGGCATGCTGTAAACTGCTAAAGATTATAAGGCACAAAATGTACCAAGGTACCTGAAAGTGACAACATTATGTCACAAGGTTCATGACAGCTGCATCCTTGACATCTTCTGAGCCCTTCCTAATGACCTCAGAGAGGGATAGATAATGGAAATCTAATTCAATGTTCAACAAACATATGTTAAACACAGACTATATTCCAGGCTCTGTGCTAGGCACAGCTTATACAAACAGACTGTCCCTGTCCTCTAGGAACTTACATTCCCATGGGGAGAGGGAAAGAGGCAGAATGCATTGTATTTATAGATAATAAAAAGTTTAAGCAAGCTTATACCCAAGTTTCAAGAGGGGGAGAAAAATACAAAAAACAAGGGAATCAGAAAAAGCTTCAAGTAGGAAGGTATAATCTAAGCTATGCTTTGAAGGAAGCTAAAGATTCTAAAAAGTGGAAGTGAAGGGGAAGAGTAAGTAAATTAGAATTATAAGAGACTACTTGGGGCAAAGCAAAGGGATGAGATAGCATGGTATGTACCTGGAACACCTACAGGGTCAGTCTGAGTGGGATGAGTGAAATGGACTAATATGAAATAAGATGAGAAATGGAAATGGGGGACATACTTTAAAATGCTTTCAATGACAGGTTGAAGATTTTGTATTTTTGTATTTTGTATTTTATCCTAGAAGTCACAGGGAGTCCCCGAAGATTTATGAGATTTATGAGCAAGAGAATGATAATGTCATAAGACCCTTGGCAAATTGATTAATATTGCTATCCTTTAAGATAATTCAGTTCAGCTTTCATTAAAAAAATCAATGGGATCCATGATATTTGGTCCAAGTCTATGTTCTTCCAGGGTGAAAAATTTTCTGATTAGGCAACACAAGTATCCAGTCTTCTTGGTAGGACTGAAGTCCCTTGTGAGCTTGGTTCTCAGAACAGTATTTTCTATATCTTTATAAACCAAGGATAAACTGAAAAAAAAATGAGTTCCTGAATCTTCAAAGCTAAGGACCAGATTGTGGAACAATGGTCTCCCCCCACAAAAATGTAACCTCCTTAAGGGTAAGGACTTTCATTTTGTTCTTTGTATCCGTTATTAAACAAATCACAAAAGTCTAATAAATGTTTATCAATTGGTTGGTTGATGATGACAATAACAAGGTACTGGCACCCCATTAGATTGAGTTGATTGGCTAGCCACTTTCCTTACAACCTCATCAGTTGCATCAGGATGAGTACAAATATGGTTCTAAAATTGTTTGAAGTAGGTTTGAAAAAGGTAGATTAAAGGAGAAATCAATGTTTGTATTTGTATTTTTATTCTACTGACTCCTCTATATTCCTTCTTACAACCACCCCAGAAGTCTCACTGTGTTTTAAAGGTGTAATTTGATCACAGCAAAGCAAAACTGTCAACTCCAGGTCCAAGTTGATAAAGAGAATACATAGCATCTGTGTAATTTAGCCTGCAGCATCTCATGTGGCCTCCTGGCAGAAGCCCAAATGTACTTATATCTATGAAGCTCTTTGTGGTTTGGTTCCATCATGGGAAAAGGGACGTTCTCAAGTTAACTCCCCTGTGTTTCATACCAGCCAAAATACTTTAAAAATCTGAATCCCAAAGTCTCAAAGAAGAATTCCCTATGAAGGGCCAGTAGCTTTGTAATTCAGTTCTCAACTAACAAAATAAATTTAGCCTGCAACATATGATTCTTACAAAAGCCATTTAGAAAGGAAGATAGTTCAACTAAGATAAAGTATTTGTACTGTTCATATGTTACATGCAGGACAATAATAAAACATCAAGCCTGGCTTTGATAAGCATGCATTCTTACATATATGCATTGTTTATCAAAGTCATATACACATAAATATGTATGTGTGTAAACACAAACACAATATATTTGCACATGTGCTCTTTCGGTCTCAAATGAGATGGAATGTTAGAGAAGAAGAGGGATTTCTACCAAGACAGCATGATATTGTAGAGAAAGCACCTAATTTGGAGTTTGGAGATCTGTACCTAAATCCTACCTGACATTTATAGGTTTTGTGATCATGGGAAAGTCACTTAACTTTTCTGAATCTCAAATTCCTCATCTATAAAATGAAAACAATAATGCTTGTTTCTACATATACCACAGCATTGTTTTAAGGAAACTACTTCATAAAACTTAATGTACAGAAAAAAGGAAAATTTACCATAAAGGAAGGGTAAAGGAAGTGTTTGCCCTTCTTTGTTTCTTTACCAGGTTTGTAAAGAAGTTCCACAATAAAATTTGATAGAATTATAGGGCAGTGTATAAATGGAGATCTTGAACCTTGGACTTCATCCCGCATAAATCCCTTAGTTTTCCCCAAATCCCCTACAATCTCTCCTATGCTTCCACATTTGTGAGGTCATGTTATTATTTTATATTTGGCTGTAACTTCTCCCTCTTTCTCTTTTGCTCCTGGGAGTGGGCTGGTTAGTACCTCTTAGTCTCTTTTGTTATTTTATTAATATCAATAAAATATTCATGAATGTAATATTTAGTACATTGAATATTAATTTTAATCTTTACATTTATGGACAACCACTTCAGGAAATGAATTCTCAAAAAAAAATTTTTAAGATAGCTTTTAAGTATAGTTAGTAAGTTTGCCTGAGAGCTGAGGTTTCCTTTTCTTGCCCTATGCTCCTGCAGTTTTGTTTTTTTCTTTGCCTGGCCACTCAGCCCGCCTGCCCACCAGCCCACAAGCCACCTGCTTTTGCTGCTGCTGCCTTTTCCCACCCATCTGCTTGAACCAGCTTTCCACATAGCTCCCTGCCCAGCCTAAAGCCAGCCAATCTGAACTGCTTTTTTTCCACTGGAAGGGTGAGACCCCAATCCCTTCCCCCACCCCACAGTGGCTTTTCCAGCCTACACTACCATTTTTTAAGCCAAAGTCTTAAACTGACCCTGGACTCCTGGCTGAGAGAGATTTGCAACTCAGGATTTTTTTCCATAAGAAGGGGACTCCTCTGCCTTTTCTTTTGAGAGCAGAGAGAATAAATCAGTAGATTGGAAGTAGAAGTTTTTGGTATTTTGTCTCTACCTTTCAAATGCCCTATTATTCTCCCTCTAGAAATTTTGCCTCCTTTTTGTTTACTCTATAAACAAAGCCCATTCAGCCTCTTCAGGAATAATGCTGTTTCAAAGCATGCTTGAAATGCTGAAACAACAGTTTGAGTTGGTAAAGTTACAAAGTGAAGATTGGTTCTGCTTAATTCTTTTCCAGAGGGTTTTTGTGCTGATTGAATACCTTGCAGTTGAGAACTTGATTCAGAGGAGAAATTCATCTCCTCACACCCTTTTGGCTTTTTCGTTTACCCATACCCATTATGAGGGTTTGCAGAATTCTCCCTCACTATGACAAAATTCAGAGCTCTGACAAAAAAAGATCTGAATGGTTGATTTATATGGAGGAGGGAAAATAACCTTAAAAAGGGATCTAAAAGTTTATTGCTTGCTAATTATTTTCAGCTTTTCCCCTCAAGATAGTAAACAAGCCTATTGGGATTGTTAAAAAGAATTTTTGACTAAACTGCTTGTAACTTGTCATTTGCTTGTATTATTGTATTTGCTAATTTCTTTAAGGTTTAAATTTTTTAAGTTTATCTGTATTAATCTAATTAATATCGTATTCCATTATATGATTTTTATCTGTACCATTTCCCTATGATTTTACTGAACAACATATCAGTGTAAAAAGGCCATGAACATCTTATACACATTTTTTTAAGTTGTAAAAAGCCCATAAGTCTTGTGTATCCTGGATTTGTCATCTTAACTATCAAAGTCACATACTGCTTATACAACCTTGAAGAATATAATGACTTAAGAATTTAAACTGTAATTTTATAAGGGGTCTTTAGAAATGACTTTATAGTACCTTCTGAATGGATGATAAATTTTTATATATATGTATATATATTATAAAGAATGTTGTCTTAAAAAGGGAGAGAAAACAAATAGAAGTTTCCTACCCAAACTCTTTATATATAAAAGTAGGAAGCCAAAAAGAGCTCCTGCATGCTTGATATTTTAACTCTTTATTTTAATTTACTTTCCCACAAGAAGGATCTAAAATTCTTGGTGATGTTTTAGACCCAAATAGGTTTTCATCAGCAATTGCCAAGGTTGAAAGATTTGCTACAGCTGTTGAATTTGTGACAAGTATCCATCAGTTCATAGGTTTTAAAATGTCACACAGCACCTCATGTGAATCCTATTATGATAGTAGGTTTGTTTACTATTGTCAATAACTGGGCTATTGTGAATTTTGTGATTTTGGTACTTTATTTGAATGTACATCATCTACTATATTATTGTTTTTATAAATCTGTTATTCTGTAAAAATAATTTGCATTCATAGTAGTTCATGGCCAAGTTTATAAAGGAAATTGGATCTCATTTTTAGGTGAGAAACCTTTTGCTGATTCTAAGCTATATATTTTTTATTTTTAAAACATTCTTTTATTTTTCCCCTTGTATGTGTAATAGTTTTGAATTTCTTTTTTCTCTCTTTTGTACCTGAACACATTATCAATATTAATCTTTTTTAAAATTTGCAGTAATATAACTTTAAAATACATTTGTTCTAATACCCAAAAGGCTTTAAACTATAGAATAATGCTATTGGTTGTTTAAATAATTATGGGACTTTGCTTAATGATTCTATCTGATTCCAGAAGAGTATTTAAAAAGAGCCACTACACAATGCTAAAGAAGCACAAAGCCAACCTGCATAGTGCAAATTGAGCACAAGGTCAAAGGAGACCAACCAATCCCAGTGGGATTGATGTAATTTTGAGCCAAGACAAGAGGACTTGAACTTGTTTGGGTTCAAGGTTGCAGCACTTAACATATGTGAAGATGCAGGACTTCCTCTGAACCACATTCTATCCAAGCACCTCATCCTGGCTACCATTCTGGATCCTATAATCTAGTCCCTTTTTCTGTCTTTTATAAGTGTGGCAAACTTTCTATAGTCCAGGCTACTGATTGAGTAAGCACATAATTACTTAAATCACTTTAATTAGGCCTTGATTCAAGGGCCTGTTATAGTTTTATTTTTCCTATACTTGGATTTTTTTAGACATAAGACTTTGACATTTTCTTTTTCATCCACAAGTTATTTTTTCTCTTTTATATGGATTTTTTAATGTTTTTTTTTATTTCTTTTGCAATTGATTCACATACCTTATAACTCAGCCATATATCCCTGAGTGATCCCTGTGTTATTATCAACCTCAGGGGGGACTTTGTTATTGCTGTGAATTTTGATTTGAATTTGACCCTAATTTAGAACAGAAGACTATCTCCCAGAATCCAGACAATGAACCTGTTTGGAGAAGGCACCATGAAGATGCCTGCAGAGACTACGCATTGCATCAAGAAGATGCAGAATTGAACTTTGGGATGTGAATTTGAACTTTGGGGGGTTGAAAGCATTTGTTTTGAATGTATACTTTTATGCCAAAGGGGACTGCCCCCAAATTGTTTTTATGTTAATGTAGCAATCATTGATTTTGTTCTTTTTTTCCTTTTAACCACAAATTATTGCAATTTATATGTTGATTATGTTTTTATGATCCATTGGGGAGACTGGTCACCCAAAGGATCACAGTGGGGTATGTATAAATGGAGATTTTGAACCTTGGACTTCATCCCCCATAAGTCCCTTAGTTTTCCCAAAATTCCCTTTAATCTCTCCTGTGCTT
This sequence comes from Gracilinanus agilis, assembly GCF_016433145.1. Taxonomy (NCBI): domain Eukaryota; kingdom Metazoa; phylum Chordata; class Mammalia; order Didelphimorphia; family Didelphidae; genus Gracilinanus; species Gracilinanus agilis. The sequence goes on from NC_058132.1 coordinate 404,757,453, forward strand.
CCACATTTGCGAGGTCACGTTATTGTTTTATATTTGGCTGTAACTCCCCCCCCCCTTTCTCTTTTGCTCCTGGGAGCGGGCTGGTTAGTGCCTCTTAGTATCATTTGTTATTTTATTATTAATAAAATATTCATAAATATAATATTTAGTATATTGAATATTAATTTTAATCTCCACACAGCAGCTAGCTATTGAGTGACTAAAAAATTGGCCACCTGAAACCCTCCTTTGAAAAGCAAGCTTACCAATTCTATAGTCAGCTGAAAAAAGAGGAATTCTTATTATTTAAGAGGGTCAACCACTAGCAAAAGGAAAAAGAAAAAAATAGCAAATTATCCAGAAAGAAACCAGCTATGGAGAAGGAATTCCTCTATACATCTTCCTTTCTATCTCTTTCCAGAGTTGTAGCAGGGATAAAAGGTTTGTCTCTCCTCTCTCCCACTGGCAATGACACCTGGCAGTAAAAAAAAACTCAACCAGCAGAAGATATTATGCCCATTACAGAGCAAGCCCAAAAAGTTTAGTAATAGTCAAGTTGAGCTTTAGAGAAGAGCAAGCCTAGGAACTCTAGCAGAGAAACATGCCTAGCAAAAATGCTCTACCCAGAGAAAACAGGTTGAGAACACCCTGAGAAGAGACTCCTTTTCAAAAGGCCTTTCCTAATTCCCTTAGTTGTTTGTGTCTCCCCAGAACTACTATATATTTCTTGGGTATATTCACTACTCATTTACCTATGAACAAATGGCCTCCCTCTGGCAGAATAGGTAAGCTCCTTTAACTGTCTATTTATATTTATAACTAAAACACCAAGCACAATGGTACTGTTTGGTTGTTCATTGATTTGAATCAATCTGGGGATTTATCAGGAGTGAATATCAAATATATAGCCCTCAATACACCCAAATGGAGCCCAAAACAAATTAAAAGTGGGAAATATTAAAATGTTAAAATAAATAAAAATAGAGTAGGACAAGAATAATATTATTCTGTAGTTTTCTAAGTCAATATGCAGTATCGTTATGTAGAGTTTAGAGGCCCTGTTTCTATTTGAGTTTGACACCACTGGACTAGCTCAGTGGATTTTTTATGCATTGTTTGTGTTACTACGTGTTGTTAATTGCTTTTTTTCGATCTTCTGAAAAAATTCAATGCTGTATTTAGTATCTATGAAAGTTTGGGAGGGGGAAGGTGACTGGCAGTATGGAAGCATAAGGAAATTTTTTTTATAAAAGGTGTAACTGGAGCTGAGCACTGAGAAAAGTGGAGGATTCTAACAAGTGGAAGGGAGTAGTGAATTTCAAGCATAAGGAAACAACAGGAATAAAATGACAGAGAAGGTAGATGGAATGTTGAGTTTGGGAAACAATGTGTAGACCAATTTAGACAGAATGTAGTGTGTGATTGTGGGGAATAATAACAAGAAATGTATATAAAGATAAGCTGGGACTTGACTGTAGAGTTTTTCATAAGTAAGATTATGCTTTAACATAAGACGATCAAGAACCATTAAAGATTTTTTAATGGAGATATACTATGCTCAAACCTGTGCTTTAGAAAGATTATCTGGCTGTTATATCTAACAATGAATTAGAGTGGGAAAGGACAAGAAAGAAGAAAGACCAATGAGGAAGAGAGATGAAGTAGGGTTATGCAAAGTGAAAAGAAAAAGCTACAGATGGACCTCTGACACAGATGACAACAGGGAGATTTCCATATGAATGATGAAAAATACAAGAGGAAACAAAGATTCAACAAATTAAAAAGAAGCATTGGTGTGGCTCCTATTTTTAAACTCTTTTAAAAATGTTGAGTTCCAAATTCTCTCTCTTCCTCCCACCTTTCCTATCTCAATCCCTCTCTCACTTCTCACCTCTTCATGAGACAATAAGCAATCTGAAAGAGATTTTATTTTACATGTGTAATCAGATAAAACATTTTTTCCATATTAGTCATTTTGTGGAAGAGCTCTCAAACAATGAAGGAGAGGGAAGATGAGAATGAGGAGAACAAGAGTAAAATATAGTATGTTCTGGTCTGCTATTAGATTCTTAGTTCTTTCTCTGGAGGCAGATGACATCTTTCATCGTGTGTCTGGGATTGTCTTAGATCACTGTATTGCTAGAATAACTAGGTCATTCACAGTTATTCATCCAGAAATACTGCTGTCACTGTGTACAATGTTCTTCTGGTTCTACTAACTTCACTTTGCATCAATTCATGTAAGTCTTTCCAGGTTTTTCTGAAATCAACCTGCTTCCATTACAATCATATACCATAACTTGTTCAGTCATTCCCCAATTGATGGACAACCCGTCAATTTCCAATTCTTTACTACAACAAAAAGAGCTACAATACACATTTTTATATAAATAGGTCTTTTTTTCCTTTTTGGGGAAATATTTATATTTCTGGATCTCTGGGATCTAGACCTAGTAATGGCATTACTGGATCAAAAGACAGGCACAGTTTTAGAGCCTTTGGGGCATAGTTGCAAACTTTTTTCTAGAATGGTTGGATCTGTTCACAACTCCAACAATAGTGCATTAGTTTCCCAATTTTCCCATATGTTCTCCAACATTTATGATGTTACTTTTCTGTCATATTGGCTAATCTGATATGTAAAAGATGGTATCTCATTAATTTCCATTTCTCTAATCAAGAATGATTTAAAGCATTTTTATGTGACTTTAGATAGCTTTGATTTCTTTGTCTACAAACTGTCCATTTATATCCTTTGACCATTTGTCAATTGGAGAATGACATTTTTTAATAAATTCAACTCAGTTCTCTATATATTTGAGAAAGAAGACATTAATCAGATATACTTGCTATAAAAAGTTTTTCTCAACTTTCTGTTTTTCTTCTACTCTTGGTTGAATTGGTTGTGTTTGTACAAAAACTTTTTAATTTAACATAATAAAAATTATCCATTTTACATGCTATAATCTTCTTTATCTCTTTTTTGTTCATAAATTCTTCACTTATCCATGGATCTGATAAGTAAACTATTCCATGCTCCCCTATTTTGCTTACAGTATCACTTTTTATGCCTAAATCATGTAACCATGTTGAACTTATCTTGGTATATGGTGTGAGGTTGGTCCATCTCCAATCTCTGTCACATCATTTCCCAAAGTAAACCTCTTCTTAAAATACAGAATGATAGCCAGAAACCTACAGACTTCCAGGAAACAGAAGATATACTGATTGGGAGGGACAAGAACTGAAGCTAGCACAGGATTCTGGTTTGGGATCCAGTAGAAAATGAGTCAAGGTCAGCTAGAAGTAGGTCTGGGAATGAAACAACAGACTGCCAATGGGAGGGAATTAAACTTAGCTCTGAGGTTCAGGTTCCAGGTCCCAGTCAAAGGTTGAAGAAGGAAGCAGAAGTTTGTCCCAAGGGAGCCTTCCAATCAGGGACTACAGAATGAGAGGTAGAAGAAAGTACTCAGATATCTATCCAGAACTTTGTTAGAGCACAGTGGTGCTAGCATTGTAAGAAGCACTAAACCACTAAAAGAATATAATGGAAGGTAAGTTTCAGATCTAGACAACCTCATTTAGGAGTACAGGAGAGGTCAAAACCTAGCTCTAACACAAAGTCTCAATAAAGGGCCTGAGATTAGAGAAATAAGTAGAGAAGAGAAAATTCCTAATGCAGTAAAACAAATACTAAGAGTTAGGAGAATTTCAGAATAAAATCTCAGAATAAAAAATACCTCCGCAATGGTTACAAGATGATTTTTCCTTGCAGAAAAAGAAAATATATTGGCCACAATGACTCCAAAAACAAGTGGAAAAAATGAAGAGTTGAAACAGGAAACAATAGATAAAGTTAGGGTAATTGGAAGGAAGGCTTAGAATAGAAGGTAGACAATGTAATCCACATAGTAGGCAGCTTGAGAAAGAGAATGGAGCAAATAGAACTTTGATGTTCAAGGATACAGCTAGAAATGTTAGAACAAAATAATAATCTAAGAAAGTAGAATGTGAGGAGAAATTACTACTAAAAACTTCTGACCTGGGGGAGGGGGGAGGGAAGGCCTGAGAAGAGTTAAAGAATCACTGGAATCCTTGAAAACCATGATCAAACAATAAAGCAATAATAAAAAATAAATATCATATATCAAGAAAACACAAAAGAAAGCAGCTAGGAACTATTAGATTCAGAAGGCAAAGTGAAAATGCAAAGAATACACCAATCAACACTAGAAAGAAATACCAAATACATCAAAATTCAGAATTTTCAAATCAAAGAAAAACTGCAATAAGGAGTCAGAAAGGAATAGATCAAACACCAAGATAACAGTCAAGATTCATACAAGAATATGCAGTAATTTCTAGAAAACAAAGCAAATTTTATACCAAGACATGCCAAAAGGGGGAAAAAGTTGCATATTACCAAGAATAACTCACTCTGCAAAACTGAATATAATTTCATATGAGGAAAACTGACCTTTAATAGACAAGATGATTTTCAAGCATTCCTGCTGAGAAAACCAAAGGTGGGCTGAATCTTTGAAATTCAAGCATGACAAAGGATAAACCTAGAAAGGAAAATTCATTTGAGCTATTTAAAGGAACTAAGTAATGGTCAAGTGCTTATATGTATTAGGGATAGAAAAAAAACATTTTTTTCTTCAGAATACCAGTATCTTCAAAGGTCAAATAAAAAATTTTTTAAAAGTCAAATTTAGAGCCTCAATATGATTTTCTTCTCCTTCATTTGTTTTAAGAGGCTAAAGGAGAAGACAGTGAAGAATATAAAAGGGAAGAAGAGGGAAGAATTCACTATTTCTCATAACTGGAACACAGCAGAAGAATATTATATGAACACAGAAGTGAGAAAGGAATAGACAACTCATGAATTTCACTCTTATCTAAACTGGACAAAGAAAGCTGGAATGCAGAGATACACATAATATTTAGTTTTTAAAATGTAGCAAAATAAACACAGAAGAGGCCAAAGGCAAAGAAAGTATCACAATACTGAGACCCAGACAGCTTGAGCTCAGGGACTGTTCTAAGAAGCCTAGAAAGGTACTGAAGATAAAACACTCTGAACCAGAGGACCTCACACCTGGAGATGATCAGAATCACACCAGAATAAGACCAACACGAACCTATCTCATCACTCAAGACTACATCAAGAGGTGAATATTCCAGTAGCAAAAAGCCCAAATTCAGGAACTAATTTGATAAAAAGAGAGATAAATAAACTGAAGAAAATACTAACCACTACAAACAATTATTGAAAACATAACTATATATAACTGAAAGTAGATATTCAAAGGGTTTCAGGGGGAAAACATGGATTTTTTTTTACAGAAAGCACATGAGTACATGGAATAAATTAAGAGCAAAAAAGTGAAATAAAAGCTCTGTAAGAAAGAACTAGATGGAGAGAAAGTGGTAAACCTTCACTAAGAAATTGATTCCTTAAAACCAAAATGTATCAAAATCAATAGTTTCAAATGACATCAAAAAATTTTAAAATAGGTTTAATAAATATAAATATATATTATACAAATTAAATACTATAATAAAATAACAACCATACAATATATAATACTTATACAATAGTCTTTTGGCCCTGTTTTAGTTGTTGATACATATAATGTCTAATACTAATAAATTATATTATAGTATATATATATATTAGTCTTTTGAACCTGTTTTAATATTTCTCTATATCATATGTGTGTATAGGGTTTTTTTTAAAACAATTGACCTAGAAAACATATCAAGGAGAGAAAATTTAAAAGTCATTGAATACTCTGAAAATCATAATGAAGAAAAAAGTCTAGACACAATGTTTCATGAAATCATAAATGAAAACTATCCAGATCTATGAGAATTAGAAGGCCAATGTAAAATAGACAATCCACCAAAGAACTCCAAAAGGAAAAGTGTTCCCAATTTAAAGAATACTGTATTCAGATACAAACATCCAAAAAGAAACAGTTCTAGTACTCAGGAGAACACAAGATCTTCAAAGCTTCATAGGAGACCTTGTAATACAATAGTCTAAAAACTCAAAATATATAGACTGATAACTAAGAATATTTTTTACCCTTTAAAGCTGAATATAATCCTACAGTATTTTTTTAATGGAACAGACAACTTTCAAGTATTACTGATGAAAAGTCTAAATAGTAATTTTGAAATACAAACACAAGTCCAAAGAACCCTATTAAGATAAATTTCTTTGAGCAACTGACAGGAGTTATATGATGGTGTAGTGTTAACATTATTATAGGAGGAGAAGAAATAAGTGTCCCTTCAGAACCTTAATGTCCACAAAAAAGATATGGGAAAACTAAATAAGAAAAGTATTAGTTCTAGATGTGAATTGGTTCTATTCTGAAGTTTGGAGAGAAAAAAAAGGGGGGAAGGATAAAATGAGGATATGCTAGTATGAAGAAAGGAGAAGTGGAACTTGCTAGTTTTTAAACCGGGTACATGAGAAGAATAGACCAAATGGAAGACGGGGTGAGGAAAGTGAGCATTAGATGAACACAGTTATTTGAAATGGACAAAGGATGATTAAAGAAATACACAAACAGTTTGGTGTAGAAATAGGTAAAATTCAATAGGGAAATAATAAAGAGTTCTGGTTCAGGGAGTAGAGTTAAAGGGAAAGATAAAGCTAGGGAGGGAATAGTAACAAGCAAAACAAACTTCCTGATCTTAACTGAGGCCATTATTAAAAGTGAAAATAGAAAAGAACAAGAATTCATTGGGATGCTTTAGATCACAGCAAACAATTGGTAAATGATGTAACAAATTGGCATATGTGAAACTAAAGGAATATTATTGGAAATAATATTATTGTGGGGTGAGAAATGATGAAAATTCTGAAATAATTTCAGAAAATCCTAGATAACATGAGCTAAGGTTAGATGACATAAGCAGAACCAGAGAACAATTTGTACAAGGATGACAACATTGCAAAAAAACACAGCTTTTGAAAAGTTTAACTCTAATCAGTCCTGCAATGTGCAATTAAGTATGCATATAGCATTTTTTTAAAAAGAGAAAATATGCCATGTCTCCAGAGGACCTGAGATAAAGCAGGTGATCCATGATCTAACAGAAAAGTAATGGACACAAAATGCAAACACACATTTAGGGATGTGGTCACTTCATTTTGCTTCACTCTTTTTATTTGTTATGAGGTGGGTTTTTTCCCACTTTTTTTTCTCTTAATAGGAGAAAGGTCAAGGAATAAAGGGGATTAGCAATATTGATGCCAAAAAGAGAAGGCAGAAAATGCAAAAAAAAAAATGGAATTTCAGAATAAAGCAAAGACAAGCAGAAAAATTTGGTAAGTGATATATAAAATGTATTATATACATTTTAATAAAAAGGGAGCCATGATATATAAAGTCAAATTTATATGGATTTCTCTGAGTTTTGTGTGTATGGATTTGGGGAGAGTTGATGTTTAAGTTCAAAACAAAAAAAATTAAATTATATGAAAAGAAAAAATAAAGAGGGACTATCTAGGAAAAATAAGAATAAGGTATAATGGAGAAAAAAAATAGGTCATAATCATTAGAATGGACTCAACCATCAAATAGAAGTGGATATCAGAAGCTATTTAGAATTAATCAGAAATTTAACTTAAACTTATAAACAAATATATCCATTTATAACAAATTTAAATATAATTTACATTTTCTTCATAAGAAATACATTTGAAACATAATGAATCATAAGGTTAAAACAGAAAGTTGGAATAGAATCCATTATTAGTTGAATCTAAAAAAAAAGTATGTGTGGTAGTCATGAGCTCAGAAAACAGACATGGTTAAAGAGATAAAGAGGGAAATTACATTGAATCTAGCTCAAAGGCATCATAGATAATGAAGCAGTATCAATACAGGGATCAATATGTCCTGCAGAAGCCAGAATCTGGAAACAGAAAGGAGCTTTTCAACCTCATGTCCACCATGCAGCATCAAAAAGTGATGATGACTCGCCAACTGGCACTCAGGAGAGACTACATGGCTGGGAGAGATTAGATGTGAATAAGATGAACTCAGCAGGAGAGATGTGTGACTTTAGCAGAGGACTTGCAGTCCCAAAGCATCAAAGATGCCCCTCCACATATATGCCTCCATCACCTGCATCCCGAGAGTATGTGACTCACCACACAAATGGTCCCTAAGAGGCCCACTCTTTTGTCTGACCACGAGTATAATTGTGGATGGTATAGCCCAGCTTTATTGAGTGTGTGTTGGGGGGAAGAGGCTGCTACTTTTCATATTGTATTGATCAGGGGATGTTCATGAGTTGAGTTTTGAGGGAACACAGACCCAAAAGTACTGTGAACTGTGTTCTGGGGGAACATTGTCTGAATTGTGAGTAATACATCAATAGACCCACACTTTGAGATAAAAATTAGCTATCAGGAAATAGCAAAAAAGTTCACATTTACAAAGTCTGACATGATTTTTTTTCAGCTCTCATGTTTTTGTTTTTTAATTTTCTTTTCTGTTCCATTTTATACTCCAAAGCTATATGAATGCCTGTATACATCAGTGGGGGCTCAAATAAAATTTACATTAAAAGGACTGATAACCTCGTGAGATACTTGATAAACCCCATTTTATAGATGAATAAACAAAACCTCAGAGAGCTTAAGTAAATTTGCCCAGGGTTATATTGCTAGTAAATGCCAAACCTGGAACTGAAACCAGGTCTTTAGATTCCAAATTCAGTGCTCTCTCCACTAAAAGACTAGAGAATGCTTTTTACCCCCTCCCATTCTCCTGCTCTGTTTATTCAACGTTGACTGACAACTCTGCTTTATTTCTAGTCTCTTTTACCCACTCAATGAAAGGTTTCTGCCATAGGCCCCACACTACTGTCAGAAGAATGACAGGGATTCGGGGAAAGCCAGTTCCCAAGGGGTAGAACTAGACTATACAGTTACTCTTTAAAAACCATGAATGTTCACTTCCATATAATCAGCCCCTATATACTCCTCCCCTATATATTCTCCAAGCAAAGGCATACACTAACTATAATAGAAATTTACCTTTCTCCTTTGTAAGAATCATGCTGGGCTCTTACATATAAAAGCTACAAATATATATATATATGTGTATATATATATATGTATATTCTCATAAAGCTAATGATGAGGTGCTATATGGTGCAATGGATAAAGCACTGGCCCTGAAATCCAGTAGACTCACATCTTCATGAGTTCAAAAAAAATCTGGCTTCAGACACCTTCTAGCTGTGTAATCCTGGGCAAATCACCTAATCCTGAAGGGCCTCCGTTTCCTCACCTGTAAAATGAGCTCGAGAAGGAAATGGCAAACCACTCTCCAGACTTTTGCCACAAAAATCCTAAATAACATCATGAAGAGTCAGGCACAACTGAAGCAACTGAAAATCAACAACAAAAATAACCAACAAGTAGGATTCACCCCTTAGAAATGACTGACAAGTTGGAATTATGGCCAAAGATCCATAAAACTGTGCATACCTTTTGATCCAGTAACACCACTACTAGGTCTATATCCCAAAGAGATTTTTAAAAAGGCGGGGGGGGAGGGGGGCTTCAGGGGGAAGGACCTACTTGTACAAAAATATTTATAGCTGCTCTTTTTGTGGTGGCAAAGAATTGAAAATTGAAGGGATGCCCATCAAATGGGGAATGGTGAGCAAATTATGGTATAGCATGGTGATGGAGTGCTTGCTATTGTACTATAAGGAATGATGAGCTGGAAACACCTAGGTGCACTGATGCAGAATGAAATAAGAAAAAACATTGTACAGAGTAAGAGCAATACTGTACAAGAACAACTGTGAAAGACTTAGCTACTCTCAGCAACACAATAATCTGAGACAATTCTGAAGAGCTAATGATAAAGAATGCTCTCCACCCCCAGAGAAAGAATTGTTGGAGTTAGAATGCAGATAAAAACATACTATTTTTCAATTTAGCTTGTTTTTTTTTAAATTTTGGAGTTTTGGTATTGTGTGAATATTCTCTTATACAATAACCAATATGAAAACATGTTTTGCATGATAATACATGTATAACCCAGATTAAATTGGGAGGAGGGGAGGAAAGGGAAGGAGGGAGACAATTTGGATCTTATAATTTTGAAAACTGTATTTTGAAAATTATTATTATATGTAATTGGGAAAATATTTTTTTAAAAAGAAATGTCTGAGTAGGAGTTATCATAAAGTACCTTGGAAGTCAGCTAAACTTGAAAATTGAGTCAAGTATGCTTGACCATCCAGGGAAGGTTCTAGGTATACATCTGGAATCTGAAAATGATCTGAGAGTTGGAACTATTGCTTAAGAAATGAGCTAATGTACGTATAGGTTTAGAAACAGGAAGAGACAGGGGTTTCCACAAAAAGTTTAGTATTTGCAAAGGGGCTTCGTAGAAGCCTGACAACTACTTAGCAGTCACCTGGCTAATGGGCAGACTAAGAAGTGTGCTAAGAACAAGAGGTGAGGAGGTCTTAGCCCTAAAGCAGAGGTTCTTAAAGTATTTTTTCCTCATAGTACCCCCTATATCAACCTCAGTGAAAGGGAGACTTGGGCTTTATGGTCATTGAAAAATTTGGTAAATAGAAACACACAAGACATAGTTTTATATTTAGATGTAGATATAGATATAGATATAGATATAGATATAGATATAGATATAGATATAGATATAGATATAGGTTTTTTTTCAAAAGATATCTTCTCTAGTGTGGTGAGGGGAGTTAGGAAGGGAGATACTGGGGAATTTTAATGTGGCCAATAAACAAATAAATTAACAACAAAAAAAGACTTGAGACATCTGACTTCATTACAACTCCTTATAGTTCTTGTGAATTTGAAAGTCACAAAAAACAAACCAGAACTGTAGGATTTCAGAGAAACCCAGAAGGAACCAGGGGTGGGAGAGGGAGAAGAATCAGTGCTCACTTACATTAGTTCCACCAAATTCTTGTCCAAAGTACTGGTTGGATTCCTAAACCCTTGTTCCTCAGGGTCTTAATGCTGTTCTATATTCCTGGGCCGCTGTCTCTTCTCTCTACATACTTTCTTCTGGTGATTTCATAAGCTCACATGGGTTCAATTACCCCATCTGTGCTGATCTACATATCCAGTCCTCGTTTCTTTCTCTCCTTATCTCTATGTCTACATCACTAAATGCCTGCTGGATACCTCTAGGATGATGTCCCATGATGTCTCACTGGCATCTGAAACTCAATGTTTTCAAAACTGAAGATACTTTTCTTCTAGAATCCTACCCCACCTTCCTAACTTTCCTAATTCTGTCAGGGGCCCCACCATCTTTTCAATTCCCTAAATTTATAAGCTCAGACTTCCTTAAATCTCAAGTCATTTCTATTCTACCTCCACAAAATATCTTGCAACTAAATAAATCTCTTCTCTCATTATAACCACTCTCGTTCAGCCACCTAACTGATCTTTCTGATTTCAGTCTCCCTCTTCCATCCATGCTCTACAACACTGCCACGTTGCTGTTCTTAAGGCATTAATTCTGACCTGGTCACTACTCTGCTCAGATAACTTTAATGGCTCCATGTTGCTTCTAGAATAAAGTAAAAACTCTTATTTGGCATTTAAAACACATAGACTAGATCCAAAATATCTTTCAAGAGTAATTTCACATTATTTTCTCCTTCCTGTGTACTATATAACTTCCAAACTGGTCCAATTACTTTTCTACCTTACATGATGCTCCACTTCCTGCCTTCATGTATTCTTTTGTACAAACACTGTCCTACACTTGAAATGTTTGTCCTTCTCATCTTTGCCTCTTGAAAACCTTACTTCCCATTAAGGCTTAGTTCAAATGCTCTCTCCTACACAATACACAAGACCTTTCCAAGCCCCTCCCCTCCTCGATTTTTGGTGCTCTTTATCATACCCAGAATTTCTTTGTATTTACTATGGGTGTATAGTATGCTCATTTATGATAGGCATGTTGTTTTCTTTGGGAAAAAAATAACTCCTTAAAGGCTTGAATTGTTTTGTTTGGTTGGGGGAAGGGAGTCATTGGGAGGGAGCTTTTTTCCTGGCACATATTTGGTGCTTAATTGCTTGTTAAATTGAATCCAAGGCCCAAGAGAAGAGTTTATTTTCAATAAATGATTGGTAATGTCGAATGCAACAGGTCAATGAAGAATTGATAAAAAGCCATTGGATTTGGCAAACTGGAGGTAAGCGCTGATCTTTAACAAGCTAGTTTCAGTTGAAGAGGGAGTGAAATATAGTTAAAGATTTCATATAAAGTAAAGAAATTGAAAAAACAAATATAGATTTCTAAAGTATGTTTGAAAAAGGAAGGAGAGAATGATATCTAAAGGATATAACAAGGTAGAAACAAAGTGGAGGTATAGTATGGGGAAAGGACAGAGAAAGCATCTCTCCCCTGCCTGAAATAAATCCCAAGTTTATGCTTACCTGTTCTTACTTCCCCTTGGCTTATGCTACCATATTGACCACTCCATTTCTACATACATAAAACAAAGCTTATATTAAGCTTTATGAGGTATTGTAACCTCTCCCATGGACTCATAGAATATATAAATTGAAGACAACTCAAGGATTATCTAATCTAACCCAATGTGAACAGAAATGTCATCTTCAATAATACCAGCTTGGTCAACTAATTCCTAGCTGAAAATGGCCACCACCTCCTGAGGTTGTCCATTCATTGTACTTTTGAAGACCTCTACTTATTAAGATATTGTTCTTTATTTGGGGCCAAAATCCATCTCTGTGACACTTTCCCATGATGATCCTAGCATTCTCCCCTTCAGAGCCAAGCAGAACAAGTCTAATCCCTTTCCTACTTGGCTGGCTTTCAGATAATTGAAAACAGCTATCATAGGCTCCAGGAGTCTTTTCCTCAATTCAACTCATTCATTTAAGCACCTATTGTGTAAAAAAGAATCACACAAAAGGATATAAGGAAAAAATAGAAAGTTATTTTCCTCAAAAGACTCAAATTTTTTACATTAAACATGCCACGTCACTTTAAATGAACCTTCATTCTGTTCAATCCATCAACAACCACTTACTAAGCACATAACTGTACTACATACAAGGTACTGATCTAGGTACTGAATTTACAGACAAAACTAAAATAGTCCCTTATGGAATGCTAACCACATCTAGAGAAAGAACTGTGGGAGTAGAAATGCAGAAGAAAAACATATGATTCATCACTTATTTATATGGGTATATGATGTGGGGTTTCAGTTTTAAAAGATTAAAAATGAACAAAATGGAAATAGGTATTAAATGATAAAATATGTATAACCCAGTGGAATTACTTGTCATCTCCAGGGATGGGGAGGGAGACTACATGAATCATGTAATCTTAGAAAATGTATGTGTAAATTTGTCACTGAAATAAAATAAAGGGGAAAAATAATTCTTTATATTACATAAGAACAATGTAATAGTTTTTACAGATAAACAGATTTAGAATATATGTAAAATAAAAAAATATGTAAAACAATGATTGGGATTGGGGAAAGGGATGACCCTAACAATTTTTACATTAGCTTGAAGTAAATTATTTAATTTTTGGAACTTCTGGAATTTTGAACATTTACTGTAATTTATAATATACCTGCTGTGAAATACTTGAATAAAGAGGATAAGAAAAATTTTTAAAAATCAAGAAAGACCTCTGGAGGCAGCTCTTAAGAGAAACCTTGAAGGATGTTAGTAATTCCAGAAGATAAGAGGTCAAGAGGAACTCAGACATGTGAGGCAGCCTGTGCAAAGACAAAAAGGTAGAAGATGGATTGTTTGATACAGGGAAGAGAAAGTTTAAAGTTTGCAGAACACTTTACATATATTTGATCCTTACAAGTCTATGAGGTAAGTTGCCCAAATATTATCCACCCCATTTGAGGAAATTACTAAGGCTTAAAGAAATTGATTGACTCACGTTTGCATAGCTAAGTAAATGTTAGGAGTCAGGACTTGAATCCAGTCCTCTGGTTCTAAATACAGTCATGGAGGTAACCCTGGGTTATATCAGGCTATATCAATAGAGTGTCACCAGCCAAGCACACTTAGGCTGCATGTCTCTTGTCTGAGGGGCATGCTAGCTAAATTCAAATAGACATGTTGGTTGGCTGAAGGGTGAAGATTTTTCAGCCACAGGAGCTCTGTGAACACTGATTTTCTAAGTCACAAAGAAGTTGCCATTTGAATCAATGGAAGGGAGGTCCACAACAAAGAAATGACAGATCCTTGAAAAAAAATGACTAATGTGCATTTTAAGAAATCAATCAACATATATGCTATTGTGATCTTTCTGTGGAAAGCAGGAAAAAGAAGAAATTAAGACTTTTTACATCAACATACTTTAAGAATTCATCTTTCAAAAAATTGCCTTTTTTCGGAAGAGGGGGACACATCATTGCAAGTTGAATTTAAAATTATCCCAGTAGTCACTGCTAGATACTGCTGACAACTGGAGTTTATGTGGCCATAATCATTGTGTCATATCTATTTTCCTAAGTATTAAATATATTTGAGAAATTCATTTTCTTTTTTGTTTCTTTATCAAAAAAAAAAGAAAGAAAGAAACTGTTAAAGTATTGTCAGCCACCCAGAGAAAATGGCAGAAGAAATTGTCTAAAGCAATATGAAACCTCAGTGCTTATGATCATGAGAGCATGAAAACTATCATTACTTACTAATGAAGTGAAATTATTCAAAAAGTATAACAAAATAAGCAAATAAAATAGCCTTCCCAAACACTTTTCATCAATCTGATTTTTTTTCCAGCTAATTTCCTTTTCTTTCCAAATCTAATATAGGACAGTTACACACAGTTTTCATCCATCAGCACAATCATAAGAGTAAAGTCAATTTAATATATTTAATAATGTATTTAAATCAGTAGAGCTGAAAGAAAATTTAAATCAATAAAAGCTGTATTATAGGCAGCCTTTCCTCTGAAAGACTTGCTTTTTTCCCCAGATAATTCAATTCATAGCACCAATCAATATTTAAAATACAAAATATTTTCAAAGACTCAGTTATGATGATCCCTGGTATAGTTGGGGAGGTGGGGTTAACTCAACGAAAACAGTTATTGAGCAGCCAAAAGATTTAGGCTTTTTAAAACAAATTAGTACTACTAAATTAGGCATATCTAAGCAGACATTAATATTTTTAATCTGATTTGTAGATCATTTGAGAGATATTTTAGAAATTTCTATAGAAAGGCAACTGAGTTCACTGATATGTAGGCACTAAAAAAATGTAATCCCAAACATGTGCTCTAAGTATATGCTGAACAACAGTTTAACCAGGAGTTAACAATGAGTTACTGTAACCTTGACTATATCAAATCAACCCTTATTCTTATTAATAAATAAACAAGAGATAAAATTGCCCCTCAGAGGAAGGACTAGTACTAGACAAAACCAGTGATTAGAGCAATGATCATGGTGGGATGGGACACTCCCTCTATACAGGGAGAGGAGAAGACTAAATTGAGAACACAAGCAAACATAAACCAAAAGGACAGACTAGTTTATTCAGAGCACCAAGATCCAGGGGATTAATTAAGTTGGAAAAGGGAAAACAGTGGCTAGTTGTAGGAGCAACTCAGATAAAGAGGTCAGTAATGTATCAAGAAACAAAATACATAGAATGTCAGAGGAAATGGAATTTATGTGACTCAAACAATCCCCAGACCCCCCCCCCTCAAATTATTTGTATTTACTTTGTATGCATTTTATACCTACTTCTATGGGAATATCTTATATCTCTCCAGGAGAATGTGACTTCCTTCAGGGAAAGGTAGATTTCATTTTTATCTTCACATCCTGAATATAATACTTTGGGCAAGGTCGGTATTTTATAATGTTTGACGAGGTCAACTGAATTTCATTTCTGTGACCCATCACACCCACACACACCTTACCCCACACGAGGGAGGGAGAAAGTGCTCCCATTGGCTGCTGGTCAGAGTGGAGGGAAAAGTGAAAAAATGTCATCAGGCATAGCAGAGAGGGGGAGGGAACAGCTCCACCTGAGTCCCTCTGCCTTTCTAGTAATCAACTCTGGAGTGGGGGGGAGGAGGGGAGGGCGCTTACATTCCCACAGAGAGCACTCTGCATGCCATCTTTGATACCCATGCCATAGGTTCACCATCACTGTCCTATATCAGATGGCAAACCTTTTAGAGATGGAGCATTAGCCCTGTCCCTATCCACCCCCCACCCCAGACTGAGTGGCATGCCCACCATTCCTAGAGATCAAGTGCCATGCCCAGTCCCACCAAGAGACCAAGTGCCAAGCCCCGCACCCACACCTTGTCCTCTGGCCCCTCCCTTACCCCAGACAGGAGAGGGAAGAAATACTCCCATTGGGCTGCTGGGCAGAAGGGCAAGAGAAATAAGGCATATCCTCAGGCACGTGGAGAGGGGGTGGGGGACAGTTCTGCCCCAAATCCCTCTGGTTTTCTAGTAATGAACTCTGGCGACGACTACAGGTGTGCCCGCAGAGAGGGCTCTGCATGCCCTTTTTGGCACATGTGCCATAGGTTCACCTATATCATGGCCCTATATCAAGATAAGTTCAAAATGGATATATGATTTATATATAAAGAGTGATACCATAAATAAATTAAGGGAACACAAAATAGTTTACCTAATAGATCTTTGGAGAAAGGAAAAATTTATGACCAAACAAGAGTTAGAGAGTATTATAAGATGTAAAATAAAACAAAACTAATATAACCAAGATTAGAAGGGAAACAACAAACTGGGGAAAAAAAATCTTATAACAAATGTGTCTGATCAAGCTCTAATTTCTCAAATTTATAAAGAACTAAGTCAAATTTTTAAGAATACAAGCCATTCCCACATTGACAAATGGCCAAAGGGTACAAAGAAGCATTTTTCAGATGAAGAAATCAAATCCATCAATAATCTCTTGATTAGAGAAATGCAAATTAAAAAAACCCTGAGGTAGGTACCATCTCACACCTATCAGATTGGCCAATGGGGCAATAAAGGAAAGTGGTAAATATTGAAGAGGATGTGACAAAATTGGAATACTAGTGAATTATTGGTGGAGTTGTGAACTAATCCAAACATTCTGGAGGGCAATTTGGAACTATACCCAAAGGGCTATAAAACTGTACATATCCTTTGATCCATGGTAATACCACTACTGGGTCTGTATCCCAAAGAGATAATTTTTAAAAAGGGAAAGGACCTACTTGTACAAAAATATTTATAGCTGCTCTTTGTAGTGGCAAAGAATTGGAAATTAAGGGGATGTCCATCAGTTAGGGAATGGCTAAACAAACTGTAGTACAAGTTGGTGATGAAATACTGTTGTACTATAAGAAATGATAAGCAAGATGATTTCAGAAAAAGCTGGAAAGATCTACATGAAATGATGTAGAGTGAAATAAGCAGAACTGGGAGAATGTCACACACAATAACAGCAATATTGTACAATGATTATTTGTGAAAACTTGGCTACTCTCATCAATGCTCTCCTCTGGGACAATCCCGATAGATTTATGATGGGGAATGCTATTTACCTTTAGAGAAAGAACTATTGGAGTCATCTTTCATATCAGTGTATTTTTGGTTTTATTTTAGGGGTTTGGCTATGTATGACTTTGTTCTTATAACAATGAACAAGATGGAAGTATATTTTGCATGACAATAAAAGTAAAGGAAAAAAAGATAAAAAAAGGAAAAAAATTAACAATTATATAAACGCTTAAAGAAATAAGAAACAAGGGGGAAAAGATATATCAACTAAAGCAATTCTTAATTTTTTTGTGCAAAAGACCCTTTGGCAGTCTGGTGAAACCTATGAATAAAATGTCTTTAAATGCATAAAATAAAACATACAAGAAAAAAGAAAATAAGCATTTATTAAGCACCTGCTATGTGCCCATTGTTCTTTTAGTATCTCATTTGATCATCAGAATAACCCTGTGAGATAGATGCTATTAATAGAATATTCAGCTGAGGAATCTGAGCTGAGATTTAAAATCCGGTCTTCCTGACTCTAGGCTCATGTAGTATATGCATACATATATATGTGTGTGTGTATATACATACATATGATTGCTACACATACACATATAAAGTATAGGCATATGTGTGTGTGTATATATACCCA
This sequence comes from Gracilinanus agilis, assembly GCF_016433145.1. Classification (NCBI taxonomy): domain Eukaryota; kingdom Metazoa; phylum Chordata; class Mammalia; order Didelphimorphia; family Didelphidae; genus Gracilinanus; species Gracilinanus agilis. Next base: position 404,775,634 of record NC_058132.1, read on the forward strand.
TACTACATAAGTATTCTATATATGTGTACACATATACACACACACATATATATGTAGATATTTGTTCAGTCATTTTCTAGTCATGTCCAACTCTTCATTAACCCATTTCAAATTTTCTTAGCAAAGATACTGGAGTGGTCTTCCATTTCCTTCTCCAATTCATTTCAGTTTAGGAAAGTAAGGCAAACAGTAGTGTCTTGCCCAGGGTCACACAGCTAGTCAGTGTCTGAGACCAGATTTGGAGTTCCTGCTCTCTATCTACTGTGCCATCTAACTGTCCACATATATAATATTTATTTTATTTTATTAAATATTATTATATTTATTTATTTTTATTTATACATATACATATATACATATATAAATACACACACATACATACATACATACACACACACACACAGACTTGATATGTGGCATTCAGTGGTGGCAGTTTACCATTCAGTTGGCTACTTACAGGAACCTGCTGGGTTTTTCTACTCTGCTGGAAACATAAACGGTCCCATTTATACTTTTCTGTTGCTTTAATAAAGTTCTTTTTGGTTTTTTTGTAGTTCTTGTCACCTTAATGTTCCCACAATAGTCCAATCTCTATAATCAACCATAAATGGGTTCCCTTTAAATCCATGTTTTTCTCTTTAAACCAAGGGTTAAGCTGAATAATTAATCATGGATATATATAGATTTTAGGAAATCTGTGATTTTTTTTACAATTGCATTTAAACGTAATTGGTTTCCTTTATTCTCCTGTGGCACAGTTGATAGTGCACTAGGAATGAAGTCAGAAAGGCATGAGTTTATATCCAACTTCAGATCCTTCCTAGCTGTGAGTCAGAGCAAATCACTTAATTCTACATGTGTTAGATTCCTCAGTTGTAAAACAGAGATAATAATAACACCTATCTCATAGGGCTGTTATGAAGATCAAATGAGATATTTGTAAATTGTTTGGTACACAATAGATTATATTATTTATATCATATTTTATTATGCTGTGTTATATGATATATTGCTTTTTGTGTTACATTTATTGTATTATTACAATATGTTAGCATGTATCATAAAAAGATCCCAGGTGTATTGATATAGATGATGACAGAGATAGACATATGTGGGTTCTCTTGCCCAGGACTTAGGTGAAACTGGTGTGGCTCGCCCTTCAGGCATGCAGCCTAGGAAGGGATACCGCCTGCTGCTTATGCCGCAGTTGGATCTTATGTAATACGGGTTGATCTGTCCATACAATATTTAGATGTTACACAACCCATAAAAACAAGTAAGTAAATTCCATTTGCCAGAGTCAGTTGGCAGTAACTACATATAAAAAAAAACAACAAAAAGAGCTCTTTTCTTCAGCCTGTCTCTCCATATAAACTTTTCCATAAATTCACTGTAACCTATAATCCATTCCCTGATTGGAAAAAAAAAATAGGTTTTCCATTCCTTGAGATGGAGGAGTAGGACCTGAAAAGTAACATGTAGGCAATTAGATAACAAGGAGCAGTGATGGCAAACCTATGGCACGGGTGACAAAGCTGGCACGCAGAGCACTCTCTGTGGGCATGTGGCCGCCCTGCCCCTCTACCCTAGAGTTCATTACTAGAAAGGCAGAGGGGGCAGAGCTGCTCCCCTCCCCCTCTCCACCATGCCTGAGGACATTTTTCACATGCCCCACCCCTCTGCCTAGCAGTCCAATGGGAGCACACAGAGGGTAAGGTGGGTGGCTCATAGGCAGCAGAGCTGAAGGGGAGCAGAGTGCTCTGGCCACTCCCCTCTTCCCCTCTCTACACTGGTTGAGGACATTCCTCACTTGACCCACCCAGCGGCTCAATGGGAACTCTTTCTCCCTCCCTGTGTGGGGTAAGGAGCAGGAGGGGCACAGGTGGCACTGGGGAGGGGGGAGGGAAGGCGACATTCCATCTCTACAAAGTTCACCATCACTGACATAGTGGAGGATAGAGTGCTAGGCTTTGACTTAGGAAGGCCTAAGTTCAAATTTTGCTTCCAGGTACTTAACAACTATGTGACTCTAGGCAAGTTCCTTTAAAAAGTCTCTCAGTCTCAATTTCCTTGTCTGTAAAATTTTATGGCATCATTAATAGCACCCCATTCACAGGATTACTGTGAGGATCAAATGATATTTGTAAAAATGTTTTGTAAACCTTTAAATGCTATATAAAGGATCTTATTTTTACTACGATGCTGTTATTACTGTTATTAATGTGGTCACAGACTAAGTGTACTTGTTTTCTTCATACTTATATTTTATACTTTACTTTTAATAGTTGATGAAAAACTCCCAGTTCAGGAAAATATGTTTAGTTAATAACACCCTCCTACAAATGAAGTAGCAGCAACCCAAACTAGAATTAAGAAGCCTGATAAGACCTGAAAAGACAATTAAACAATCAAGGAACTAAGCACCCCCTGGGTTTCTGAGTAGGACAGAAAAAGATGAAAAAAATAATTATCTATCCCCAACTTATGTGATAATAGAAAGCAAATATTTTTTAAAATCTTAAATATTTCATTGTTCAACTGTTTGTATGTATAAGTTGGTGTGTCTGAATATATCTTTAGGTGAATGTAATCTCTCCATAATAGAAAGTAAACTGTGAGGAAATAAATATTTTGTTTTGTTTTGTACATACAGTGCCCATGAAATCAATAGAAAGCTAGCCACATTAAATGGAACTTGATGAGTCGTTTGGGAAGAGAGAAAAGTGCTTTCACAGCCAGGATTTAGGAGGGCTCGCTTTGCCCCATGTGGCCTCTACAAATGTGCCTATCGATGTACTTTGTTTGAACCCACTCTTCCCATGATCTCCATGTCTATTTATGGATAAGGTTGCCTCCAGGGTTGCAGAAGAATATTTTGCACTAACTAGTCATGTTATGCCTTCTCAATATAGAACTTTCTAGAAGACACTTATTAACAGGACTCGAAATAGTACCTCTCGGTGTTACCCCTGGGAGCAATCTGCTACCCACTAGGAAACCCCATACTGTATTTCGGAGTTCCCAATCTGGAGAGTAGTAAGAGATACCACAGATAACATGAAGTTGGCAAAAAAGAGCAACCAGAAGAATGATGGGGGAAAAAAATGAAATAAGGAAGTTTGGAAGAAGACTGGATTGGGGAGAAGGATGTTTAGTTCTGTTTGGGGCACACTGAGTATATAGGACAACCCATCTGAAATGCCCAACAGGGCTAGAAGGCAAGTAGGTACATCTATCTGAAAGTCATCATTGGGAAGATGATAAAGTCATGTGACCAAAAAGGTAGAGGAAAAAGATAACAGAGCCCAAGACAGAAGCTTGAGGTTCACCTATAGGTAGAGGGCAAGATATAGATGCTATTAAAGCATAGGATAACTGTGGAATTAGATTTCCTCATTAGAAAATACTTATTATAGGGGGCAGCTAGGTGGCTCAGTGGATTGAGAGCCAGGTCTAGAGACTGGAAGGTCTTGGGTTCAAATCTGACCTCAGATACTTCCCAGCTATCTGACCCTGGACAAGTCACTTAACCCCCATTGGCTAGCCCTTACCGCTTTTCTGCCTTGGCACAATTATACAGTATCAATTGTAAGATGAAAGGAAAGGGGAAAGAAAGGAAAGATGGGAAGAAAAGAAAGAAAGAAAGAAAGAAAGAAAGAAAGAAAGAAAGAAAGAAAGAAAGAAACAAAACAGTAGAGAGGGAAAGGGGGAGAGAGAGGAGGAAAGGAAGAAAGGAAGGAAGAGAGGAGGGAAGGAAGGAAGAAAATAAGTTATATAAACAAAGGAATTTTGGAGTATGAAAATGGCTGCTGTGTAAATTGCTTTATATACATATGTATATATATACTTACATATAAAGTACTATATAAATGTGAGCTATTGAGCTGTCATTATTAGTATCTCTTTCTATTACTAATTAACTATGAATTTTGGGGCAAGTGATTTCACATTAGCAAAATTGTAGTTGGACTAGATATTTTTAAAGTGATTTCTACCTCTAAAAGTCTATGAAACAAACAAAAACCTATGATGTGCTTGGATGCATTTTATACATTATTAAGTATGATCTTCCAAAACATGAAATATGAATGAGAAAAAAAGACAAAACTAAGTTGAAATGAGATGGAAGTGATTCCATAGAACCAATAAAATAGATGACTCCAACTCAATCCGAGGTTCCTGGGGTAAACATTTTTTAAGATACCAGACTTGTCTGAGTAAGAAACTATAGATTAAATTATAGGCAACATGGATTTAAAAAAAAACAAATAAATAAGCCGAAGTTGTAATAACAACTCCCTCAAAGGGAATTCCATAACCATTGCTAGGAAGGAAAATGAGGATCTCGGCATTCCATCAGTCAAGCTGGTCGGCTTTTCACACAGAGAAGTCTCCATACCAATGTAATGGGGTTTAGATAGGAATGCATCCAGTGGTGCATATGTGGGGATAGGGACTCAAGGGGAATCCCCATGCAATATGCCTTGAGCTTCTTTGGCTCCTTCCAAGTGGCTGTGGGCTATGTGTGGCTGAGCACTGAACAATTTGGGAATTTTGAGATAATGAGCCATCTCTCTTAAAGGTCACTATCCCATAATCGAGGTAAAAAATGTCTTCACCAAGCAGAGGATGTCGGAAGAGCTACCCACTCAGCAGTCTTTTAAATGGGCAACAGCTTCTGCTCTCTTTCTTCCTTTCTCTCTCCAGGACAAAGAGTATGCAAGCCTACCTCTCTGGGATTTCCCATGACAGAAAATTCATGCTCCTCCATTTTGGCTACTCCTTGCTTGGGGCAACCCTCAACACAAGTCACACAAGCACTAAATAATTCTTTCTTGGTAGGTATGAAAAGAGACAGAGGGTTCAAGAAAGATAGCCCAACTCTATCTTTAGGGGCTCAGCCTCCCCTAGTCCATGGGAATGGGTCAAGAACTATCATTCCCTTAAAAAAGGGGAAGAGAGTACACACTAGTCCTGCTAAACACATTGGCAATTTGATTTTGTATTGTGTAGTTACTGCCAAGTATAATATGTAGCCATAGTAAGTGTCCAGGTATAAAACTGATAAAACCTCATTCTTACCTCCAGTTGCTATAGATAGCTACCTAAAAAATAGCTTTGCTCACCCTGATGCTTCATGATTGAGGTATGCCCCTGTTTTCCTCTTTTAGAAAAATCTCACTGAAAACACAAAAACTTCACAATATTAAGGGATCTGGAAAGCGCCTTGTTGGGTAACATGAAATTTCTTCTTAAGGTGACTTAAGAGAAATAGGAAAGGGGTCTCAAGAGGAAAAAAGAGAGGAGATGAGGAAATTGGGGGGAAAATGAAAGAGAGAAGATTAATTAATTTGTGCTGCTCCTACCACAAAATCCTGAAGCAGGGGGCAGCTGGGTAGCTCAGTGGATTGAGAGCCAGGCCTAGAGATAGGAGGTCCTAAATTCAAATCTGGCCTCAGACACTTTTCAGCTATGTGACCCTGGGAAAGTTACTTAACCCCCATTGCCTAACCCTTACCACTATTCTGCCATGGAACCGATACACAATATTGATTCCAAGATGGAAGGTAAGGGTTTTAAATTTGCTGTTGTTAAAATAAAAAATATTTTATTGCACAACAATACTAGCTGGTCATAAAATCATAAGACTAACCTCTTGTAACAAGAGATTTCTCATGAAGTAGGTAGAATTCTGTTGCCAAAATCCTAAAAAATAAGCCCAGAAAAGATGTAAAATTCTCAAAAATGAAATTATGAAAAAAAATAATTCTGGAGAGAAGAAACCCTCAGGTAAGTTATGAACAGATTGATATGGATTTGTAATCTTAAGAAATGTAGATTTCAAAAAGTTAGGTACAGAAGATGAAAGCAAGGACAGGTAACAGAATGCAGCAAAAAATATAGACTAATATAATAAGAATAGTATCAGGAGTGCTAATGCTCAAAACAAACTAAAGTTTGCAAAGGAAAGCTAAGGACAATGAAAAGGGAGTTTGAGCTATATTGGGAAAAAGAGGAAGTTTAAATAAGGATTAAGACCACTCACTTTTCAAAAGGATGGGATAATCTGCTTCCAGAGAAAAAACTGATGGGAGTCTGACTCCAGATCAAAGCCTGCTTTTTTCACTTTCTTAATTTTTTTTTTTGGTTCAAGTTTCCTTCCTCAAAAGGATTAACATAGAAAAGAATTTTAGATGACTTCACATGCGAAATTTATATCAGAGTGCTTACTGACTCAGTGAATTAGAGGTCCAAAAAAATTTTAATGTTAAAAATTGTTTTTATATGTAATGGGGAAAAAATATAATCTAGTTTAAGAAGAAGGATAGGATAACTGTCAACAGAGTATGGCTGAATGGAGAATGGACTGGAGTGGAGAGAGACTAGTGGCAGGCAGACCCACCAGCAGGTGTGAGGTGATGGGACCTGCACTAGAATGGTGGTATTGTCAGAAGAAAAAAGGGGGTGAATTACATTGGAAATAGGGGATGAGAGATAGTGAAGAGTTGAGGATAAATCCTAGGTCATGAGCCTGAGGAACTGGAAAGACAGAGTCAAGAAGGGCTTAAGGGTTTTGTTTTAATGAGTTCTGTTTTAGACACATTGAGTTTAAAATGTCTATTGAACATTCAGATGCCTGAAAGGCAGTGGGAAAATGCAAGACTGATCTCAACATAAAGGCTAGGGCAGGATAGGAAGACTTAAGAATCATCAGCATAGGAAGGTGATGAGATCACCAAGAGTAGTAGTATAGAGGGAGAAGACAAGAGGACCCAAAATGGACATCCATGATTAAAGAGAGTGAGAAGCCAGCAAAGAAGCCTGGTAATGAGTGGTCTAATAAGGAGAAAGAGAACCAGGAGAGAGTGATATTTCAAAAGAGAGAAGAAAGACTGATCAGCACTGTCAGAGGAGATGGAGAAGCCAAGGAGAACAAGGATTGAGAATAGACTATTGGAGCTGGCAATTAAGAGAACACTGGTAACTTTGGAGAGAGAAGTTTGGTGGAAAATGAGGTCAGAAGCTGGATTGTAAGGCATTAGGAAGAGAACAAGAAGAGAGAAATCGAGGCATCCATTATAGTAGTTTTTTCAAGGAAGTTAACCACAAATGACAGAAGAAATATAAGATGATAGCTAAAAGCAACAGATGGATCAAGAGAGAGGTTTTTGAGGATGGGGAGACATGGGTATGTATGTAGGCAGTGGAAAAGAAGCCAGTAGATAGGGAGAGATGGAAGAGAAGTAATGGAGTGAGGATGATGAGGGAGCAATCTGTTCAAGAAGACAAGATGGAATGAAATCATTCTTGATAAGAAGTGAGGTAGAGGCAGCTAGGTGGCTCAGTGGATAGAAAGTCAGGAGCTTAGCGGAGAAGACCTGGGCTCAAATCTGGCCTCAGAATCTTCCTGTGTGTCACTGGGCAAGTGTCTTAACCCCAGATTCCTAGCCCTTACTGTTCTTCCTTGTATTTATTCTAAAACAGAAGATATGTTTAAAAAACAGTAACAAAAAAAAAGTAAGGCCACTTCTTCATATGAAACAAAAGTGAAAAAGGACATAGAGGTAGAAGGTATATATAAGTGATATGAGATGAATAAAAGGGAAAAAGAGGAAGTTTATAGCAAATAACCTCAATTTTTTTAATTAAATATGAGACAAGTTTCTCAGCTGAAAGAGCTGGGGCGGGGGGAATATGAGCTATGGGCGGTTTGAAGAGGGATGAAAAGATTTAGTAGAACTGCTATGTAGAATACGATAATAAATATATATAAGGGAAGTTTAATAGGAATGCCTAGAAATAGTGAGAGCCCAACTGAGACTATGAAACAAATTTGTAGTGGATTTGATAAACACATTGCATGATTTTCTCCATCTATGTTGTAGGAGCAAAGGTGGCAAATGGTGGGAATGATCCAAGGTTGAGGGTTGGCAGAAGGCAACTGACAAAATGATAAGAACTCAAGAGAGGAGAACAAGGTAGTCTTGTACTTGTTCACCAAGGGACAAAATGGAGAAAAGAGTACAGACAGCTAGTTCAGGGGTAATGAATGACCTGGGAGATGACTTTAATTTTGATTAGTTTAATTTAGTTTATATTCGTTTCACTTCATTTAGTTTAGTATAGTTAGCATACTTTAGGAATTCTGAGACAGAAAAACTGCTGAGGGCTTGGGGAAAAATCAAAGTTTTGGAAATACAGACAGAAACACCATCACCAAAGGAAAAAAGCAGAAGTGAGCAATGGCAAATGTAGGAAGCATGGAGCTGGCTAAGATGAATGAAGGGTTCAAGAAGGCACAGAGGATTCCTGCAACAATCAGTCAAGTCTATAAGTACTTACTAGGTGCCAAAAGCTAAGTGTCCTAAGTGCTAGAGATACAAAGAAAGACAAAAACAAAACAGTCCTTGTTCTCAAGGTGCACGTAGTCTAACTGGAGAGACTACAGGTAACAACAATGTACCAACAAAATTATATACAGGATATAATGAAAATAATATCAAAAGGAAGGCATTATGATTAACCAGGACTGAGAAAGCCTTCTTGCAAAGTACAGGATTTTAGAAGGAAGCCAGGGAGACTGAAAGTAGAGATGAGGAGAGAGAACATCCTAACCCAGGTTTGGAGGATGCAGGGAAATAGCCAAAGAAAATGCCCACAGTCAGGTCTAGGAGATGTGTCTACTGCAGAAAACAGCATGGGGACCAGCGTAAGAAAAGGTTAAAAGTTTTAAAAGTGGAGCCAGTGCACGTAGAATCTTGATTGTTAACTTAAAAAAAGATTTCAATTCAATTCAACAAGCATTTATAGTGTCTTGCTAAAGCCTTGAGGATAAAAAGACAAAAACAAACAAACAAAATGCTTTAGGAATTCTGAGACAGAAAAGCAATCCCTGCCCTTCTGTTACTTAAAATTTTTTTGAATGGCTCAGGAAGCAGCTCCAGGCACCTTTGAACAACTTGCCCATTTAGGTCCAAATCTAATAGGCAATAGAGTTTTGTTGATATCTACACTGTCTAGTAAAATTTTAAATATAAATTGAAATCAGTGATTTAAAGGCAGAATTTCAGATAAGGATATTTCTCCTACTATAAAGGTCTCACTATATGATGACTGACAACTCTATAATTATTCAGTAACTTGTAGTCAAACAAAATCAAAGGTGGGCTCCTCTACAAAGTCATGGTAAAGCTAACTTTAAATTTATATTTCTCAAATTCAGAGATTTGCCTACATATATAAATAATATTTATAATATGAACTCTTATACAAAAGCCTAATTAAGTAATTTTTCTTAATTATATATTTTGTCTTGGGGGCAGCTGGGTGGCTCAGTGCATTGAGAGCCAGGCCTAGAGATGGGAGGTCCTAGGTTCAAATCTGGCCTCAGACACTACCTAGCTGTGTGATTGGCTCCAAGACAGAAGGTAAGGGTTTTTTAAAAAATTATATATTTTTGTCTCAAAACAAAGGCAGGGTTGCATCCAGTGATCATCTTCACAGCATCACAGAATTTTCAAAATTGGCAAGGACCTTGGCCAGCTCCTAATCCAACTCATATGGATGGAAATCCTACTACAATATACCTGACAGGGAGTCAACTACCCATATTTGAAGATCTCCAAGGAAAAAGAACTCACCACCTCTTTCATGAATGAGTAGCACCTATTAAATGCCAGGCACTGAGCTAAGCACTTTTTTTTAAACCCTTACCTTCTGCCTTAAAATTAATACTGTGTATTGGTGCCAAGGCAGAAGAGCAGCAAGGGCTAGGCAGTGGGGGTTGAGTGACTAACTAGCTCACAGTCACACAGCTAGGAAGTGTCTGAGATCATATTTGAACTCAGGACCTCCCGTCTCTAGATCTGACTCTCCATCCAGTAAGCCAACTACCTACTCCCTAAGCACTTTTATAAATGACATTCCGTTTGATCCTCTTGAAGCAGCACACTCTAGCTCTCCAAGATTGTAAATAGGAAGAAGTCTTTCTGTACATCAAACCCAAATCTGTCCCTTTGCCACTCCTACCCATTGTTCTTGGTTTGGACCTGAGATCAAACAGAAGAAAACTAACCCCTCTTGCATATCATGGCTCTTCAAATACTTTAATATAATTGTCATACCCTCCCCACCACCCTTTGAGTTATCTCTTCCCCCAAAAAAATATTGCTCATTCTTTCAGCTGATCCTCTGATGGCATGGTCTTTAGGCTTGGTTGCTCCCCTCAGGACTCTCATCATATCAATGTCTTCTTAAACTGCAGTTCCCAGAACTGTACACAATATTCCAGATGAGGTCTGACAAGGCCAGAGTTCAGAGGACCTCTTCCCCTACTTCATCTTGGAAGCTAAGGCTTTCTCAATGGAATCCCATTCCCAGACTTTTTGTTAGCTCTAACATCCCACTGCTAATTCTCACAGGGCTCAAAGTCCACTATACCCTTAAATCTTTTTTTTTTCAGAAAAACTGTTATCTAACCATGCTTCTTCATCTTATGAAATTGGCTTTTTGAACCCAAAGGTAGACTTTATATTTATCCCTTCTGAAATTCTAATTACTAATTGTCACCCAGCTTAGTGTCAACTTAAATTTTAGGTTTTTTGTTTGGTTTTTGTTTGATGTACAGAAGGTGGAAATGAGATCAGGTAAGAGATGATGGATATAAAATTTTACCTCGGTCCTATAAAAACAGTGTCAGAAGTGCTAAAGATGAGAAATGAGATAGTTAACAAGGGAAATGAAGGAAAACAAAACAAAAAAAAAGCTACCCTGGAAGAAAAGAGGGTGAGTCAAAAAAGGGATAAGGTCTTTGCTTGGGATAGATGGGATAATAATGAGCAACATAGGGAGGAAAAGCTGTTCAAGTCTTATTTTGCTTCAGTTTTCTCTACCAAAGACATGACACTTGCCCAAGAAATGAAAGGACAGAAATTGGCCAAGGAGGAACCCAAAATAAGTAAGGAGAGGATACTAAGGGAGCACCTCATTGCCCTTGATGAATTCAAAGCATCTGATCCAGGTCAATTCCATAACTAGATTCCAAAAGAAATATCATTGCTAAACCACTTAGAATAACATATGAAAGATTGTAGAAAATGAGAAAGGTACTGTAAGACTGTTATTCCAGTTTTCCAAAAATTCAAACAGCATAGAACTTGTCAATTATAAGCCAAAGAAAGGGACTTAAGAGAAAGAACATTATCAACATCCAGAGAAAGAACTATGGGAATGGAAACACAGAAGAAAAACAACTGCTTGATCACATGATTTGATGGGGTTATAGACTCTAAATGATCATCCTAGTGCAAATATTAATAATATGGAAATAGGTCTTGATCAATGACACATGTAAAACCCAGGGGAATTGCTCATTGGCTATGGGAGAGGGTGGGAGGAGGGGAGGGAAAGAACATGAATCATGGAATCATGGGAAAATATTCTTAATTAATTAATCAATTAATTAATTAATTTAAGTTTTGCAAATATAAAAAAATTTATAAGCCAGAGAGTATAAATTAGATTACTTGCAAAATTCTAGAAGAAATCACTAAGGAAGTCACTGGTGAATATCTGAAATAGGAAATGGTGATTATAAAGAGCTAACATGGCTTCAACAAGAACATTACAGGCCACATATTTTAGCAAGACTTTTGATAAAATATCTCATATTATTCTTGTGGAAAAAACAGGTATGGACCACATGATAATACAATTAGATAAATTAAGAGTTGACTGTATGGCTAGACTCAAAGAACAGGTATTAATGCTTCAGTATCAAAATGGCAATAGTTTCCACTAGAGTACCCCAGTCCCTGTTTCTGGCTGTACATCACCTTTATCAATGACTGAGATAAAGGCATATTTGACACACTCATCAAAGCTGCAGTTATCTTGTGCTCAATAACAATGCTACTTAAATTTAATTTTTAAAAGGAATGGTGGGGAGAAACTGGAGAAAATAGGATCTGATAGTTCAATTTTACTTTGCAACTGCAAAGGAAAAGAATTCACTGCTCCCTATTGAATACAATATGCTTGTTTTACCATGTATCTAAGAAGTAGTCCATTTATATATAAACTTCGTTAAAAAGTTAGGCCCTATAAAAATAAAGGAGCAGCTAGGTGGTACAGTGGTTAGAATTCGTCTTCCTGAGCTCGAATCTGACCTCAGACACTTCCTAGTTATGTGACCCTGGGCAAGGCACTTAATCCTGTTAGTTTCAGTTTCTCATAAAATGTGCTAGAGAAGGAAATGACAAACCACTCCTGTATCTCTGCCAAGAAAACTCCAAATGAGGTCACAGAATGTTGGATATGACTGAAATGAGTGAAGAACAACATAATAACATGTGTCTATTCTTTCAGTTCAGTAAAGAGAGAAACCTTGCGCCATAGCTAATACTGGAAGAAGTAAGATTTTTGTTTTTATATGCAAAATCCAACTAAAGGATCAATCAACAAGCACTGACTGGATTCCTGCCTACAGACCCTGAGCTACAGACTCAAAAACAAAAAGCATTCCTTGCTCTCAGTTATATTGTAATGGCAAAAAGAATTTATACAGATAATATGAAAGAAATGTAAGGAAGTGCTTAAATTTCTTAGCTCCTTTAAGAGGTCTGAGGAAGTTCCTCAAAATCAAATTCCATAATACTGGGGCAAGATGGTGAAATAAAATATCTTTATAAAAAAAAAGACATAGAATTGACCAAGTTGTGGTAAATGGTTGTAATGGATACTATTGCTCCATAAGAAACAATGAACTTGTCGGACAAGTTCAGAAAAACCTGGAAAGACTTATATGAACTGATGCAAAATGAAATGGGCAACACCAAGAGAACAATGTATACAATAACAGAAACATTATTACGATGATCAACCGTGAAGAATCTCAACTATTATCAGCAAAGCAAGTCTCCAAGATAACCACAAGGGGCTCATGATGTAAATGCTATCCACAGCCAAAGAAGGAACTGTTGGAATCTGAATGCGGATGAAAGCATGCCATATTCCATGATATTTCCTCCATGAGATTTCTATTGTGTGTAATATGTGCCTTCTATCACTAAATGAGCAATATGGAAATATGTATTACATCAAAGTATGAGTATGATCTATATCAACCTATTCATTGCCTTAGCGAGTGGGGGAAGAGGAGAGAGGGAGAGAATCTGAGTTCTAAAATGTCAGAAAACAATTGTCAAATGTTGTTTCTTCATTTAATTGAAAAATAATTACCGAGGGTCGGGGCTGGATAGCAGTTGACATCTGCATGGAGGTTGGATTGGAAACTTGAGGCAGGGAGATCAGCTAACTATTGCAATAATCCAAGCAAGAAATTATGAGGACTTGAATTAGGGTAGTGGCTGTATGAATAGAAACTAGAGGATGATTACAGTAAATGAAGTAGAGGGAGAATCAAGAAGACTTGGCAAATGATTGAATATAAGTGATAGGGATGGGGAGGATGACTCTGAAGTTGTGCCTCTCAATGACTAACTGGAAGAACAGCAGTTCCCTCAATGGAAAGACAGAAGTTGAGAGGAAGGCTATATTAAGATGAAAGATGATCGATTAAATTTTTGACATGTTAAAATTTGAGATTCTTTTGAGACATCTAGTTTGAAATGTTCAAAAAGCAATTGCTGATGTTGGATTTCTGAACTCAGAAGAAAATTTTCCAGTCTGACAGAATCTAGAAGGCTACCAAGGCTGGCCAAACAGATCTGGAAGTCAAGTATGTAAAGTAGTCAGATTTATGCCTTAGGAAAATCCCTATGACATCTTCATTGATACACACCAAAATATATTTATAAAATATCTTTAATACAATCAAAGCAACATCAATGATAACTCCTATTTGGACAGATGAGTATGCATCAATGGTGGGAATCACATAATTTGGTTTCCCAAACTGCTGCCACAGAACACTGTGAGTCTTGTAATAATAAATAATAAAACAAAATAACAATAAATAATGAAAGAGAACCATAAATGCTGGTTCAGAGAGCTTCAGGTTATGAAATACCAAGACATAAATAAATGGGAGTCAGGGAAATTGTAAGAAGCCAAATCGAAAAAATTAAGCCTATATTCAATTGAAAAATTGTCATGTGCAGTATTTTTTGAAACACATAATTCTCTAACTTCAGTATTTCAGGGATACATGACTATGTCTTCCTGGAGAATATCTTTCCCCTCTCTAACCTGCAAAAATCTATTTCTTTTTCTTTCTAGACCTGGTACCTCCCTCAAATGTTTATTTTTCATATTTAATTCTTCCTTTTGGTTTCTAGTTTGTCTTACTGTTTTTTTTTCTTTTAAAGAAGCTCTGTTGACTTATGGGTGATAGGATTGGCACTGGGATCTCTCTTTTCTCTGACCTGAAGGGAATGAACTTGATGGTTTGTGGCTGTCAATCAATAATCCTGCTCTAGTCAATATAGCATCATTTTTGGAGGAAAAAAAAATAATAAAGGTATGTTTTCCACCCATACAGATTGAAAATACTCTATATTATGGAAAGTAGACTTCACAGTGAGCACTGGTAGATCTTTCTAGAAGCAGTTTCTCTCCTATAAGCTTTCTGGTGATGTCTTTCCCAAATTTAGCTTGGGAAAACCAAACTTTTCTTTAGAAATTTTCCAATTTGACAGAATCTATCAGATCTTGTGCTCTATTGACATGGCCTTCAATTGCCCAGTGTCATTTCTATGCTATGATGAAATCATCAGAAGGTAAAATGCTGCTCTCACCAAAATTTTCTCATTGAATTCCTATGCCTATCATATGGGCCAAATGCACTGTCCCAAAATTCACAATCATATCCATAAACTAGATAACGTCATGGATATAGTTCTAGACTTGAAATGAGAAAGAAGTGAGCTCAAGTTCTACTAGCCCAGGTTCTTTCTAGCAGCATGACCCTGAGGAAGTGATTTAATCTCTTTCAGCCCTAGTTTCTTTCATCTGTAAAATAAGGATAAGGACACCTACCTCAAAGGATTGTTGTAAGGATCGAATATATACAAAGCTCTTTGCAGACATTCAAGTGCTGTATGCTTTTTAGCTTTCATTATTATGCTAGAGATAGTATGAAATAATGGATAGAGAGGGGCCAGCTAGGTAATGATACAGATAGAGAGCCAGGTCCACTGTCAAGAAGACTTAAATTCAAATCCAGCCTCAGATACTAGATGTGTAATCCCAGGCAAGTTACTTAAACCTGTTTGCTTCAGTTTCTTCATCTGTAAAATGAGTTTGAAAAGATAATGGTAAACCATTCCAGCATCTCTGCTAAGAAAACCCCAAAGAGGTTCACAAAGTATCACTCATGACTGATCAACTCAATAGCAAAAATTAAAGAACAGATCTTGAGGTCAGAAAGACCTGTGTGACTTTGGCCAGGTCACTTCTCATTGCTGCAGAAAATTCTGAAAAAAAAAATGAAATCATATACCTATAAGAGGATGAAGAAACTGAAGCCCAAACTCAGTCCTACAACTCCAGATTTAGGACCCTTCCCATTGCACCATGCTAGATCTGTTATTGAGCTGGTGGAGGAAGTTCCCTATACTAATGAAATCATTTCTGTTACCTCTCCCCTCTCCCCCTAAAAATTGTAAATTTACATATTGGCATTGGTCCTAATTTTAAACTCAAAGAATAAAGAAATGCTGCTTCATGAGGGAAGCTAAGTATTTTTATTTACTGATAATATTAAAGAAGCTTAATCTGCTGGCTATTACATGATGAAGGCTTACTTCCACGCTTTAATAATTTATATTTAGTGTGTTATTCCCCCTTATGTTACAGATGAGAAAAACCAGGCTGGTCACACTAACTAATCTGAGGCAGGATTCAGATGTCCTAGTTGTCCTGGTTCCAAATTTAACATTCTCTCTACTGTCACATAGTCCCTTCAACCAAAAGTATACATTTTGTAAATATTAAAGCTATTAAAAGGGACATAGCAGCATATTTAATAACAAGGCAGTGATGAAAATTCAAGTACATTCCAATAATGGACACTCAACAAATATGCTAGACTGTGAGAGCCTTAAGAATAAGAATTCTCTTTTGCCTCTTTTTATATCACGAGCACTTAGCACAGTGCCAGGCATAAAGTAGGGACTTAATAAATGTTTACTATATTGAATGATTAATTCCCCAAATCATCTAAAAAGTAACTTTCCCATTTCTAAGTCCCATAATAAAATCCTACTGACCTCAAGGAAAATGTTAATAACTGAATTGTCTTTTAAAAAATTAAATTTACTGTAGGCTTTCAGATTTTTTTAAATTTTAATCTTGGCCCACAATACTTTCCATATATTTTAGCATCTCCAAAGGCTAGGACTAACCCAGAGGATATCAATAATGATTCTGTGTTATTATCATTGGGAAATGGCTTTTCTCCATTTTTATTAAAATGACATTTTGGACCCATGATCTTTTTTCATGCCCTGGGCTCTTATTTATTGAAATGGATGTTTTAATTAGGTATAAAGGAAAGCTCATGAAGTTTTCAGGATGTCATTTTATAGAGAGGATCTAAAAAGACAATGGATTACAGAGTACAGAACCAGATAAGTATATCAAGACAAACATTTATTAATATTAGTCTACCCAAGGGACATAACTCACTGTCCATAAACCATAAGTCTGAATATTTTGAGTTGAAACCTCCTACCATGAGTTTTTATAAAGATGAGTCACTTCTGTACCTTTTTATTCCTCTAGCTGTTACTAGGTAGGTGCCTATTTCCACAGGATAAAGTTCAAGACCGAACAACTCTTTTGTGGGAGGAAAAGAGAAGAAGAAGAAAAAAAGAGGAGAGGATGGGAATCTGAAGGTAAAAGAGAGGGAAAGGAAAGGAGGCGTAAAAGAAAAGGAAGGAAAAACTCCGGAGGGAGAAGGGGAGAGGGAATCAGGTGGAGAGGAGAAAGAGGGAAGGAGGGAGGGAGGGAGGGAGGGAGGAAAGAAGGGAGGAAGGGAGGAAGG
>NC_058132.1:404792975-404813571 GCF_016433145.1 Gracilinanus agilis
AGGAAGGAAGGAAGGAAGGAAGGAAGGAAGGAAGGAAGGAAGGAAGGAAGGAAGGAAGGAAGGAAGGAAGGAAGGAAGGAAGGAAGAAAGGCAAAGTATTTAATTCCTTTTATTTGAAGAGAAATAACCATGGCTTGCAGAGATTCCACAGAGAGGGCAGGGAGGCGGTGGTGCTTGGGGATTAAGCGACCACACCAATACAAAAATGGCTAGAGGTTTTGGCCACTGGTGACCGAGTGTCTCTCTACCAGATTTTCTCATACTGTTTCGCTTTATAGATATAAATTATGTTCGATTGCTCTGCCTTGGGGGCGCTGCGGCGTTGAGAAAGAAAGGAGGGAAGGTGAAAACCACTAAAATACAACTAACATGCCCCTTTTAAAATGCACTCCACTCCGCAGTGAAATGAGCCTGGTCCAGAAGAGTGGGGCAGCGGCGGGGACAGCGCGGGGTATAAGGGTCACCCCCAAGCACTAAATTGTTCCCAGGGAGCGGACGTTAAGTAGCAGCTGCAAGAAGGCCGTGGTCCTCACAGGAGTGGATTATCGCTCCTCCCGGATCCTCTCCGCAGCCTGGCCGGCAGGGCCTGCGAGCCCCTTCTTCCCTCTCCAGCTTTACTCACGTTCTTGTTGAAGGAATATCCCGGTAACAGCGGCAGGGACATGGCGCCAGGTCAGGCAGGTGCGATGAGAAGCTGCACTGGGCTCGCCCAGAGGCGGCCGATGGTTGGCGTCCCGTTGCCTAGAGACCGAGTCTGATCCCACGGGACTGGAAGGAACCCCGCCTCTTCCAGGAGATTGGTCCTGGTGTCTTGGAGATAGGCAGGTCGCGGATGGATTCATGAAGTCAGTGCAGTACCATCCCGCAAAAGTTCGCTCCGCATTCACTTCCACTGAACCTGCACAAATACACCTTCCCCGCTTACTCTTTGTAAACCTTAAAATGTGTAAATATTATAAAGGTATAAATGTTTATATATATATTACATTATGTGTAAAGTGTATATTATAATTATGCAGCTCGTTTATTGCCATCATTATCGTAACGTATTCGCCATTCGATTTACGCATTCTGTTCCTCTCCCTAAACATGCAAACACGTCCAGGCCTTGTATTTTACATATGCATGCACCATAGTATAAACTCTTCATAATGCTCGTTGACTAGCATTGATCATCTCTGATCCTCCTGTAGATAGGGCTTGATTGTGCATAGTTGTTTGCATGTTGTCCTTGAAGTCCTTGAGAGCAGGGGCAGGGGCTGTTTTTTGCCTCCCTTTGTATCTAGAGTGTGGAGCACAGTGCCTGAAATTATAGGCTGGAGTTGGAGTGGGTGGGCATTAACTAATTAAATAATAATTAATATTAACATATTAATATATGATTGGCATAGGCACAACCTAAGAGAACAATTTGTTCCAACTGCCATGAAATTGGCTGAAGTGATGTTCAGAGCTTTGTCAGACAACATCAGGCATCCCATGAACTTGGGATCTTCCTGACTTTTTGACTTCTTCACTTTTGCCCTACCACTGGACTTTGATAGTTCTGGAAGAAAACTGAAGCTGATGACTTTATGCAACTCTTCCTCACTTAAATCCAACTCACTCTCAAGTGGAGACATCACCTTGTGTTATCACTGGTCCTCATCAAAAATTAAGGACAAACAACAACAACAATATGTGCAAGAAGATCCCCCTTGAACAGACTTATGTGTTATATGATCACTGGAGATCACCTTTCACCTACACAAAACTATTACATATCTATAATTATAAATCCAGTCCTAGGAATTCCTGAGTTCTATTCCCACCTATCTATTGGATTCTTCCCACTGGAGCTCTCATTGATAGCTCAGACTCAAAATAAAATTTATTATCTTTCCCCCAAAATCCTCAGAATCGTCTTTGACTCTTCACAGTCCCTCTTCCTCCACCCCACCCCCATATCCCATCAGTCCCCAAGGATTGTGATCTTGAAGCATTTCCCCTTCTCTCCATTCGTATGGTCACCACCCTAGTTAAATCCATCATTACCTCTCACCTAGACTTCCTTCTCTACTTCTCCAATTCACTTTCTATACAGTGACCAAAGTCCTAAAGAATGAGTCTAATCATGTCACTCTCTTGCTCAAAGAGCTGGAATACATCCCTGTTGTCTTTAAAATAAAATAGTAAAATAAGAAATTCTTCCATTGGCATTTATAGTCACTTAAAAGATCACTGCCACCTACCTTTCTAGGTACTTTTTTAGGTCCTTTCTACCTTTCTGCCTTGCTATCCAACTCCTTCACGTACTCTACCATCAGACCTATTTGCTCCTTTCACACAGGCAGATATTTGGAATTCACTCTTACTTAGAATCACTAGATCTTTTTGTGGGATTTGCAGTCAAAAAGAGAGTTGGCTATGATCAAAATAGTTATTTTTTGAAAGGGAATTATTTCTCACCTGATGGAGAGGAGTGAAGAGGTTTCTTTTTCCTCTTCTCCCACTGGCTACGGCAAGAGCTACTTGCCCAATAAGAGACACAACTCCAAAAAGGGAGCAGGACCAATCAATCCAGGTATGAGACAGCTCTGAAGACTGTGAACTCTTCATCAAGAAAAAAAAGCCAGCAGCCATAACTATCAGGCACTGAGCTGTGGAGAAGAACACTCAGAAGAAAAAAACATGAAGAAATCAGGGAAAAAAGAAAAAGACACTGGATCTTTGCAGTGCCAGAGATGAGAGTTTCCCTGAGTCATGTGTTTACTGTTTGCCACTCTAATCATATGCGTAGTATGGTCATGCATTATATTTTTTGAAAGATATAGTATACTTTATGTATGCTCATTTTGTGTATATTTTGAGAGAAAATGTGTCCCAAAGATGAGGAGATGTTTTGGATATTCATACTATGCCATTTTAGTAATTGCCATTATTTTGAACTAATTCCATTTGATTATTAAAGGAGAATATACTGGGGGGGGATTCAGGTTATATAATTTAGGAATTTGGACTCATAGAGTACCTTGAATCTGGCATAGTCCTCCCAGAGATGATCTATCCCACTGGTTTGAATTGGAGAAGTAATAACTCAAAGGTTTTGCTAATCTGTTATGTTCCCCAATGGTGACAAGTTTTCACAGAAGAGGTGGGATTTGAGGTAAGCCTGAAAATAATGGTTATGATATGAAAATATCAGAAGAGTGGAGAAAAATATTCTAGAACTGAGGACAACATAAACAAATACAAAAATGAATGAAGCCTATTCAAGGAACAAACTTGGCTAAAGGAAAAGATTTCTATTTGGGAATAGAGACACTTGAGGTTACATAAGTACATTGGAGGGGGCAGCTGGATAGCTCAGTAGATTGAGAGTCAGGCCCAGAGAGGGGAGGTCCTGGGTTCAAATCTGACCTCAAACACTTCCTAGCTGTGTGACGTTGGTTGGGCAAGTCACTTTATCCCATTGCCTAGCCCTTACCACTCTTCTGCCTTGGAGCCAATACACTATTGATTCTAAGATAGAAGGTAAGGGTTTAAAATTTAAAAAAAAATAAGTATATTGGAGTCAATTTGTGTAAGGCCTCAAATGCAAAACCATGTTAAGGGTACAAAGAAAAGCCAGAAATGAAGTATTAAAACCAGGAGTTGATTTAGTCTTTGTGGTTTAGATTCCTGACCTATTAAATGAGAATTGTATTTGATAATTCCCAAGAGTCAAGCAACTGTTTCTTATTTCATTTTTGTATCTAGAACCTAACAAATCACCTTGAACATAGTAATATTTTATAAGGATTTCCTGAATTGAACTGAATTAATTTATTAACTGACTTTAAATTTTTTTTTAATATTTTCTATTCAGAATACAGTTAAGCACTAAAGGAGGAAAATGTAGACAGAACGTAATCCTTGCCCTTGTGGTGTAAGAATTTAAAATTTAGGTTTTATGCTAAATATGAAAGTTCTAAAATAATATTATAGTTGCTGATTTAAAAAACTAACTCTTAAGTCACAAGTCTGTTAGCTGCTTTTAACAATTTAGTTTAATAGAGATATAGTAAAAGAGAGAAATGTAGTCTGGAAGTAGAAAGTATTGCCTAGCTAGATACCCTATAATTTCTGTCCAAAGAAGTCCAGCTCACCACCTAACAAGGGCTCTCAAGTCCCAGTCTCCACATGGAGTCATGGTAGTCTCTTAAACAGCAAGGGTTCCACCATCGCAGCCTCCTCCAGAAAAGGAAGGCCTCTCCAGAACCAGTCTCTCCAGAAGCCTGGAAAGGAAGGACAGCTACTCACCCAGCAAGCCAATGTAGGATCCAGGGAAAAAGTCTCCTCCTTCAATCCAACTCACCAACGCAGAGTGTCCAAAGACGATTCCAAAGGAAAAGAAGTTCTAAGGAGAAGAACTTTGGACAGGAAGTTCAGGACTTTTTATAGTCCTTTTTCCATGTCACTTCCTGTCCCTTCCCTACTTTATGGGAACCAATCACAGTTTTTCAGTTTGCTTAGAACTGCCCAGGGACAGGGCAATGGCCTCTGGAGTTGTCACCCACTCTAGCATGTGACTTGCAAGCTCTTACTTAGTGTCAAGTAGGGCTACTTTGAGTTCTTGATTTGTTTAGCTAAAAATAGACAAGGGGAGTAACCCTATCTTCACAATGATGCATGGGTTTAGTTATTATCATACTATTATTATATGTATATATGTACATAAAATCCAATTGATTTAAATTCAATGTTAATTCTTCAGGTAGCTGAAGAGACAGTTAATCAGATACCCTTTGGTATCAGTTATTTTCCCCCAGCCTAGTTGTTGAAATTCCAAATAATTTGCAACAGATAAGAGAAAAAGTAGGAAGTTAAGATCACAAATTCAAATAGTATTTTTAACCCCTTTACAATATGTGAAGAAGCTTAGGGTTCAAAAGGACTAAAAGTAAGGTTTGGCAAATGGGGGTAGATCGTCAGATTTGATACTAGGAAAAAATTTTGTAGCAAAGAAAAATAGTTTCCTCTGGAATGGTTTATATGCACATGGGTTATCTGACAAAGAATAAGAAAACCATGCATTCTGAACATGGAAATTAGTTTCCAAAGAAACAGATAAATCATAAAGGTGTAATGTGATTTGGGCACATGTCTAGAGCAATTAAGATGAAGGCATCTATGTGGGAAACATCAAGGATCCACTTCTGGGGGAAGAAATCCTGTGTTCCTTCCCCCTACCAAGTTAATGGAGATAGCCTCTTTCCACTGACTACATAGTCAGAATTGGATATGTCTAAAACTACCTGATGAAAACATAGTTTCTTTATCTCTCTCTTTGTCTCTGTCTCTTTCTCTGTATATCCCACTCCCTCCCAACCGTTGGGTTCTAAGGCTCCAAGAAAATGAAGTTTCAGTTCTGTTTCATTTGTCCTTTTCAGTTCTAAGTACAGGGGATGGAGTCCCTAGACCCAGGAATTAAGGCCACGGGGCCCTTGGAGCTCAGAATTAGAGTCCAATTTACTCAATCATTTTCTCCCCATCTCTTTCTTTACATAAGTGTATAAAGAGATAAATTCTACAAAAGTCAGAAATCAGAATATAGCAAATGTAGATCATAAAATGTTATAAGACCTTAAGAAAAACTCCCTTCTACCTAAAGGTAGCAGCCAAGAAAATAGATGGAATGAGAATCAAGAGTTTCCCCAACAACTTTTTACAAAAGATGTATATGTATATATGTGTGTGTGTTTCATTAGTCTTATTTGCTAGGTAGTTCCTAGGAAAAAAACATTGTATAGCACAAACAAATATAGAAATTGTTTGGTTATATGCCAAATCTATTTAAAACATACACTAGGAAAAAGAAAAAGGCCTTTTACAGTGAGCCAAAGATTCATGAATCAAAAAGGACAGAAGGGATATATGACTAAATGACCATAGTGCTATTGTTGCTAAGATAATAAAATAAATTTTTCCATCATAGGAGAAGTCATGGAAATGACATAGCATATGACACCAGGTTCTTTATGTCTTTTTTCTTAGATATCCAGTATAAAAATGATCAGGAAGAAACTATTTTTTTCAGACTATGGACAAGGACATTTTGGGAGATGAATCTAAGGCTCATTCAGATTGCTGAGGGGTAATATCTGTGATAAGGATCTAACAGTCAAGACATAAGGAATTAACACAAATCTATAAGACCAAAAATAATTACCCAATAAATAAGTACTCTGAAGATTTCACACAAAAAAAAATCACAAAATTCTTAAGAATTGCCTGCTGTTGAAGAAAAACATAGATTGATCACATGATTCCATGGATATATGATTGGGGATTTTGGCTTTAAATGATCACTATTGCAAATAATAATATGGAAATAAGTTTTGAACAATGATACATGTATAACCCAGTGGAATTGCTCATCAGCTCGGAGAGGAGAGAGGGGAAGGGAGGGAAAGAATATGTATCATGTAACCGTGGAAAAATATTCTAAATAAACTAATTAATAAAAAAATTAAAATAAATTTAAAAAACAAATGACTAGATAAAAAAGTATGGACATGAATAGTTGTCTGCTGTTAACAATTATACAAAAATAGCACAATGGATAGAGTGCAAGGCCTATAGTAGGAAGACCTGGGTTCAAATCTGACCTCAGATACTTCCTTGCTATGTGACCCTGGGCTAGTCATTAAATCCCAGTTACCTAGCCCTTGTCACTCTTCTGCCTTGGAATTTACATTAAGACAGAAAGTAAGGGGGTGGAGAAGGGGGTGCATCTGGGTAGCTCAGTGGGTTGAGAGTCAGGCCTAGAGATGGGAGGCCCTAGGTTCAAATCTGACCTCAGACACTTCCCAGCTGTGTGACCCTGGGCAAGTGACTTAACCCCCATTGCCTAGTCCTTACCGCTTTTCTGCCTTGTAGTCAATACTGTGTATTGGATGGAAGGTAAGGGTTTAAAAAAAATACAGGAGGTAAAGGTTAAAAAAAACTGTAAAAAATTGCTCCAAATCATAAATAATTTTTATAATGTAAATCAAAAGAACTAGTTTACAGGAATGAGAAAATATGGAAATAACTTATGTTGGAGGGGTTACAAGAAGAAAAATACAGCAATATACTGTGGATGGAATGGTGAATTAGTCCAGTCATTTTGGAGAATGCTTTATAATTGTGCTAAAAAAAGAGATTAAAGTGTCTCTTTGACCTAAAGATCCCATTGCTAGGTATATACCCCCAAAAGATCAAAATCAGAAGGGCTCTATATACCAAAATATTAATTATATCATTTTTTGGTAACCAACAAAGAATTTAAAATATTTATGTGGGAATGGCTGAACAAATTGTGGTGCATTAATATAAGAGAATATTATTCCATTGTAAATGAATATGAAGAATTGATGGCAGAATAGGATAGCATATGAACTGCTGAGGAGGAACAATATACATAATGGTTATAATAATGCAAGCATAAAGAATAAAAAAATGAAAATGAAAGCTGTATAATTATAATGACAACTTGACCAAGGAGAATGAGAAAATATACCTCCCTCCTTCCCTTTTCACAGAGTCGGGGACAATGGTTATGGAATGTTGCATATTTGTCAGTAAACAATAAAAGTCTTGGTTAGCTTTGGTGAAATGCTTCTTTTTTCCCTTTAA
Organism: Gracilinanus agilis; assembly: GCF_016433145.1. Classification (NCBI taxonomy): domain Eukaryota; kingdom Metazoa; phylum Chordata; class Mammalia; order Didelphimorphia; family Didelphidae; genus Gracilinanus; species Gracilinanus agilis. The sequence continues at coordinate 404,800,614 of NC_058132.1, forward strand.
AAACCCTTATTTTAAGGGCAGATCTCTGGATAGGGGAGAGAGGTAGATTTGGAAGCAAATATAATGTCAATACAAAAGAGGATATGAATAAAGATAATACCTTTTTATAAGATTGCTAAGGAGCAAGAATGACATCTTCTCCCTGGTAAAGAGCTGTATAAAGGCTTTCTTGTGTTAGTTCTTAATAATTCCTCCCATGTGGATCTAGAACATCAAAGCAATTCTAGGGCCTGCTGACTTGGGGTGAAATGAGTCAGAGTAAGTTCACAAATTAGGCTTGAGGAAACTAGAATTAAGTTAAGGAGTAACTGGTAATTATATAAGTTGAATGACTAGGTTTTAAAACTCTTCTTGAAGATCTTTTGTTCTATAATATTTGAATTTGAATTTATTATGCAAACGATGGTAACTATTAAATTACAGCTTGGTAAAGTAGATAGGATAAACCTCAGAACCAGGAAAACCTGGGTTTAAATCCTGCTTTGATATATGATGTCTGTGTGATTCTGAGCAAATCAATCTTTCTATGCTCTAAAATACTCTTGAAATTATAGAGAAGGGCTAACTTACACTAATAGAAGGAATTTCCTTCCTTGGGAATTCCTTAGACCAATGAAATCACAGGTCCAGTCCCTAACTCCATTTAAATATTTATATATTTGCTTTAATCATGAGATAATTTTAGAGAAATGGGATTATTGATTGGTTTACATTTTTTGAATCCCCTAATTACTAAGGCTAAGTACCAGAACCTGAGATACCAACTGGTGACAATTCTTGAAATTACTAACCCAAAGGGAAGTTAGAAGCCTCTCAAGGACTTTTTTTAAATTTTTATTTAGAATATTTTTCCATGGTTACATGATTCATAATCCACTCCACCCCCACTTTCTCCTCCCCCCTCCCAAAGCCAACAAGCAGTTCCACTGGGTTATACATGTATCATTGTTCAAAACCTATTTCCATGTTATTCATATTTGCAATAGAACTATCTTTTAACATCAAAAAACATAAAACCCTTAATCATATCCCTATCATATGTGGTCAGCCATATAGTTTTCTAATGCATTTCTGCTTCCACAGTTCTTTCTATGGATGTGGCTAGCATTTTTTCTCATAAGTTCTTCTGGATTGTCCTGGGTCATTGCATTGCTGCTGGTAGAGAAGTCCATTACATTCGTTGTGATCCAGTGTATCAGTCTCTGTGTATAATGTTCTCCTGGTTCTGCGCCTTTCGCTCTGCATCAATTCCTGGAGGTCAGTCCAGTTCACATAGAATTCCTCCATTTCTTTTATTCTTTTCAGCATAATAATGTTCCATCACCAACTTATACCACAATTTATTCAACCATTCCCCAATCAATGGACACCCCCTCATTTTCCAATTTTTTGCCACCACAAAGAATGAGGCTATGAATATTTTTCTACATGTCTTTTTCTTTATTATTTCTTTGGGACACCAACCCAGCAGTGGTATGGCTAGGTCAAAGGGTAGGCATTCATTTAAAGCCCTTTGTGCATAGTTTGAAATTGTCCAGAATGATGTGAAGTGGTACCTCAGAGTCGTTTTAATTTGCCTTTTCTAATCAGGAGGGATTTAGAAAACTTTTTCATGTGTTTATTGTGATAGTTTTTATTTCATCCTGTAAAAACTGATTTTTTGTAGATTTGACTTAGTTTTGGGAAATTTGGGAAATATATTTGGGAAATTAAACCTTTGTTAGAGAGTTTTGTTATAAAAATGTTCTCCTAGTTTGTTGCTTTCCTTCTAATTTTGGTTGCACTGGTTTTGTTTGTACAAAATCTTTTTAATTTGATATAATCAAAGTCATTCATTTTACATTTTGCAATGTTCTCTTTCTCTTGCTTGGTCTTAAATTCCTTCCTTTTCTACAGATCTGACAGGAATACTTATCTATGTTCACCTAATTTATTTATAACTTCATTCTCTATATTTAAGTAAATTACTCATTTGGAATTTATCTTGGTATTAGGTGTAAGATTTTGATCTAAACCTAATTTTCCCCATATCTCAAGTACTTTTTTAAAAAAATCTAAATTATTGAATGATAACAAACATAAAAGTTCTCAAAGCAAGCAAGGCACTACAGATCTCACTTTCCTATTCAAATCACTGCTATTCAGTTTTAGGATTGTACATGGAGATGCAGGTTAAACAGAAACTAGGTTGTATACTTTTTCTCTTCTTTCAGAATGTATATTCTAAGAAGACAAAGAGACCTCATGGGAGGTGAAGAATTATCACAATTTATTAGTTTGGGAGAAACAGGAAAGAAAGCAGCAGAGTATCAATTAACTGATCAACTACTCCAGCAATGGCAAACCTTTTAAAGACTGAATGCCATGCCCCCCCCCAGAGTGAGTGCTGTATGCACCCTGTTCCCCCCTTTACCCCACACAGGAGAGGGAGGAAGAGCTCCGCTTAGACTGCTGAATGGAGAGATGGGGAAAGTGAAGGATGTCCTCAGCACAAGTAGAGAGGGGAAGGGGAGTGGCCCCAGTGCTCTGCTCCCCTCCAGCTCTGCTGCGTTTGAGTCACTCACCTTACCCTCTGTGTACTCCCATTGGCTGCTAGGCAGAGGAGTGAGGGATGTGAAAAAATGTCATGAGACACAAAGGAGAGGGGTGAGGGGAGCAGCTCTGCCCAAGTCCCTCTGCCTTTCTAGTAATGAACTCTGGTGGGCAAAGGCACCCGTGCCCATAGAGAGCACTCTGATTGCCCTCTCTGTCATGTCTCCCATAGATTCACCATCATGGACTCTTAACAACAAACATTTATTAAATAGTTAGGTTTATTTTAATTTAAATACATTTTAATTATTTTATTTTAATATATTTCCCAAATGTATTCAATTTATTAAATGTTCCTATGCACAGCCCCTGAGCTAAGTACCGGCTATAAATACAAAGAATGAAACACAACCAAAATTTAATGGTCCTTCTGGCAATTCTGAGGGTTTATTAAACTAGGGATTATTGTCACTTGCAATCAGCTGTATGTCCAGCTGCATAGATTTGGTTTTGCCTCCTCTTTGTCAGTATCTGCAAGATCTAACATGAATATACATGGAAGCTAGAAATATATGTAAAGTAATAACAATTATAATCCCAAAGTCAGTAACTGGGATACAAGTCACAGAGCTATAGTGTCAGAGGCTCAAAGTGGAATTGAAAAATCAAAATCAAGATAGTTTAAAGTAATCAGCAAATTCCAGCAACAGATTGAGCTTCATAGGCTACTCACTTAACTTGCACCTTATCTCAAGGGTTGAGTCTCCAAAGGGCAGCTGCTACTTCCAGATTCTAGAATACCCTGTGATGCAAACCTATAGCGCATGAGCCCCCATTGGTGAACTCTTTAAAAAACAAACAACAAAAAAAAAAAACCACCTTACCTTCTGTCTGGGAATTGATACTAAGTATCAGTAGTAAGGTCTAGGCAATTGTGGTTAAGTGACTTGTCCAGGATCACAGAGTTAGGAAGTGTCTAAAGTCAGTTTTGAACTCAGAACTTCCCATCTCCAAGACCTGGCTCTCTATCCACTGTGCGATCTAGCTGCTCCAGATGAGCTTCTTCTTATGAGTCAGCCAGTAGACACAGATAGCTTAAAGTATAAAACAGTAGTTATAAAGCATTTGCCTCCCTCCATAAATCTGGAACATACTCTTCTACAAATATACCTAGCTGCTCTGAAAAAAGGGAGCATAGATTTAGAGTACAATGGTTGCTAGGCACATGTGTAGGAAACATATAGGTATGATCAAGGCAACTTATGCTTCTGGAACTATAGGACTTCACTGTCTTTTCACTCCTTGTGGAGTCCTCACACACCTTCCAGGGGCAGTATCTCTTTGGGGCAGGTTTCTCAGCTTGGTTTCTAGGGTCTGCTCCTCTTTGAAGTGTGATTTTCAGTTTCCAGAAATAACTCTCACTTGAATCCAGTAAAATCTCTTCTCTGATGCTAAGGGTCTCACTGTGTTAACTTGCTTCTTTGATGTTTGTTTTTTCTTTTTATAAAGTATATGTCTACTATGAAAGATTTAGTTACTCTTGACAATACAATGATCCAGGACAATTCTGAAGGGCTTATGACAAAGAATGCTGTCCACCTCCAGAGAAAGAACTGTTGGAGTCAAGAGGCAAATCAAAGCATACCATCCTTCACATTTGTTTATTTATGGTTTTATTTGGGGGCTTTTGTTTTATATTAGTAGTCCCTTTATTTATTTATTTGCTTATTCATTTGCTCATTTATTTATTGTTATTTATTTATATTAGTATTCTCTTACAATGATCAATATGGAAGTATATTTTGCATGATAATACATGTATAACCCAGAACAAGTTGCTTACCATCTCTGAGAAGAGGGAGGAAAAGGAAGGAGGGAGACAATTTGGATCTTATAATTTTGGAAAATATATGTTTAAAAATGTGTTATTACATGTAACAGGAAAAATAAAATATCTTTGAATAAAAAAATAAAGCGTGTGTCTCTTTTCCCTACATTATGTGCTCTAAGTGGCTCAAGCTGGGTGGGGGGTCAGTTCTTGCTGGTTCCTGACTGAACTACTGCAGAATTTGTGAACTCATTTTTTTTATGAGCTATCAATAGTGCAACCAATGTTTGTCCCGCTAAGCAAATTCCTTAATACTTTGTAAAAGGATGGCAGGGTATAAGCAATCTCCTGCTAGAACTCAGATTCATTTGTTCTCCAAATCACCTTTTATCTCAGGTGAATGGAAGATGTAGATGTCTCACTGTATCCTATACTTTCCCTCCCTTCACCAAGGTTCAATTGTTGAGGGTCTCAAGCCCAGAACAGCAACAGAGAGAGATTCTCAAGGTGGGAAGAAAGAGTAGGAGTGTCACCCTGCATTCCTGAGGAAGTAAAGACTCCCTGATGGAGGGGTAGGACACTAGGCTAAGGAAAGGGAGGCTAGAAAGTCCTGGTTGGTTCAAAATAAGGAATTTATTAATCCTCTATTCTGGGAAACAAAGTTGTCTCCTGCCCTGACAACCAAAGAAAAGGGTGGGAGTATCTTTGATTGAACCAATCTGGACATGGATGCAGATAGACTATTACTGAAGATAGCTGGAAGATTTTGAAACTTATTAGTTTTCCAGATATTTACTTTTAGTATTAAGTCATTATATTATAATAAAACTTTAGGACAACAAAAGACTCAAGATAAGTATTACTTAAGATACAGAAATAGATAAAATAGAAGAAGAATTTCTCTCTTTCAAGAAGGGGAATATTTTCTTTGCACATCAAGAGTTGGGAACTGGGAAAAGGGGCTAGACCTGATGAGGGGGAAGTGATATTATATTGCACAAATCTTACAGAAGCATCTGGGGACTAAATATTTTAAAGTATTGCTTACAAAATGGCTACTTTTATAAAAGAATCAATGATCTCAGAAAGTCAGCATGCTGGAAAAAACACAGTCACCATCTCTTCAGTAAGTGGTTCCTAGGTGTATTTCAAAGAAACTAACCTCTAGAGGGAAAAAAGAAGTAAAGATTCCAGAAAGCACTGTAGCATACCTGGAGAAAACCAAGTGTGTATGTGAGGTTGGCATAGTGATGCTACCATAGCCAACCAACAAGTGCCTGCAGACACTCGAACTCCCCCAGGTGGCTAGATCAGAATACACCTAAGCCAGAGAGATCAGTCCTGTCCCTGTTACCATCCTTGATATCTATGATCATGGGTGGATAAGAAAAAAAAGAAGATAAGTTGTTTATAATTCAGGTAGCTTCAATTTTACTTTTTAAAATTGACGACATTCTTTAATCTTAAAAAAATGTTTTTGTTGACAAAGAGCAATGCTATCATTAACTATTAATTACTGTTATTGTATTTAATATTAATCCATTAACATTAAATAAATATATAATAAATCCATAATATATTGTCACCCACAGCCTTGCTTAATAAATATTAAAAACATTGTCTAATTTTTTTTATTCAGCTTTTAAACCATTGAAATAAAACAGAAATTCACATTAAGAAGTAATAAAGAAGTAATAAAGAAGTATGCTACATTCCCCAATTAAAACAAGATATTGAAGGATATCAATATTTGTGATGCTTTCTTAATGTGGAGCTGCACTTGATTTATGAATTTACAAAGCTCTGTGACCAGTGCCAGATCTCCTATCATGCCCGTGAGCTGTCACTCAAGCACAACACACTCCACTGGTATTCTCTAGGCCAGGGGTCAGCAACATTTTTGGCCGTGAGAGCCATAAACGCCACATATTTTAAAAATGTGATTTCGTGAGAGCCATACAGTGCTCACAGTGCGCACTCCTGTAACAGCGCCTGAAAAAAAAATTGACTTTATGGCTCCTGCAAAAAGAGCCATATCTGGCCCTCAAAAGAGCCAGATATGGCTCGAGAGCCATACATTGCTGACTCCTGCTCTAGGCTAAGTGTAGAGTCAGAGGTGCACCTGAACCAGCTTAATAATAAATTGTTAGATTTTTCAATGTGAGCATTTACATCTCAGAAGTCAGCAAATGTTTGAAAATCAAGAAGACTTGATTTATTGTTTTATAGACTATGGAGCTTCCATACTTTCCAACTTAAAAAAGTAATGGAAAAAATGTTAATAATGCAGATTAAATGTATTATGAACACTTTCCCATAGAGTCAATAGTTAAATCAGCATTCCCCTCCCCCCATCTCACCCTCAGGCTTCTCAGATACCAGGAAGGGTTCAAAGGATTTCTTTAGCGTTGTTCACTGTAACAGCAATATTGTGGAATGATCAGCTGTGAAAGACTTATCTTGACAATACAAAGATTCAGGACAACTCTGAGGGACTTTAGAATGCTATCCATCTCCAAAGAAAGAACTTTTGGAGTCAAAATGCAGATGAAAGCATACAATTTTTCACTTCTTTATTTGGGGTTTTGGTTCCACATGATTATTCTCTCTCCTTTATTATGACTCTCCATGGCACTTATCTTACAGATCATCTCCTAGAAGTAGACTTCCTAGCTTCTTCTCCTTGTGAAAAGATTCCATCTCAGGTACTTTGCAAATTCACCAGATCCCATTACATAAGAAAATGATTCATTGATGCCTTCGGCTTGCCCCTCAACTACTTTCCATAACCTTTTCCCTTTGTATAATTCTTCTCTCCAGAGAAAAATTGTCATGGACAATTGAGGAGGCCTGGAATGTTATCACTTAAGCATTAATGCTTTCAATTTTCCCCAGGTTTCTAGGGCTTCTGGCCCTGAACAGACATCTTAGACATTTTGTTCCACCCAGAAGCCAGATGCCCACCTAGAGAGAAAAGAAAGCCCTTGGATAGATAGATATGGAAGGCTGTAAACTGTGTGGATTCTTTTTCTTTTCTTGCTGAGTCATCAGGGAACTGGGGAACTTAATACTGACTCTGCCACAGAAAGCAAGAAAAGCAAACAGAACTAAGAAATCTGCATTATTAACATTTTCCCCATAACTTTCTTAAGTCTATACAATCAACAAAACAATAAACCAATAGTTGATTTGCACCATTTTCTAGTTTCTGGAGGCAAGAAGAGATGTAAATGAGTTGGCCAAAGAGAGTAAACTGGAATAACAAACAGATTGGACCAAACCAACTAACCAAGGTTTTTGAAACTACTAAAGTCCAATTCATAGTACTTGTCTTCCTATGTGACTATTTTCCTCCCCATTCCCCCAATAACTGGGAAAAGGACAGCTAGAAGGAGAAAAGAGATTCAAACACTCTTAGCTACATTTCCTAACTCAAGCTGCTATACTTCTATTTAATATATACTTATATTTTTGTGTTATTTATAATTTCTGTCCAAGGATATGGATATAGTTATTCACAATGTTTTTAGTCCAAACAAATAAGTGAGTAGTTTGAGAGTGAGAGAAAAGGGAGAGGAAATTTTCCTCAGCTAAGACTAAGATGGGGATTAAGAGTTGATTAAAGAGAAAATTTCTGCAATTAATTCCTTAGTCTATTCATATCTTTGACTATTTTATGAACCTGAATAGAGACTCAATGAGGAAATAAGTCAATAGCTATGAGCAGTGAAAACTGGCATATTTATGCAAGTAAACATCCTACACATAGCACACAGCTGACCCTCTCCTCAAACTAGTTATATATAAGAGTCTATCATCTAAGATTTATTTATTTTTCTCTTTTATTGCTGGTGCTTGTTATTTGCATTTACTTTAAAGCAAATTTATATCACTGAAGCACTACATTAAGGATACTCACTCTGGAATCTTTTTTTCCCTTGATACATTTGAGATTTTAGCTGAGTTTTGGTTTGGTATCTTTACTATTTACTATTTTTTTTTTGTCTTTTGCCATTTTTTCCTTTCAGATGCTCACTTTTTGAAACAGGTTCTTCTTTGCTAACTTAAATATTTCTAGTCCTGTATTTTCCAATATCCACTTTTCTTGTCTTTAGTCTTTGTTTCAGTTTTTTCTCCATAAGTATTCTCTCTGTTGATCAATCCACTGAATTAAAAATATTATTATAAATGCAAAGGGCCTGTTATTGCTTCTGAAAATTAGTTTATTAATAATATATTTTGAGCATGAGCATGAAATGTTGATTTAATTAATATTATTTGTCTAATCTTATACTAATTGTTGATATATTGGTACAGTTATGATACTACTCTTCACACAATACTGTGTGTGTCATTTTTGATAGCACTGATTTATATATTTCTCTTACCATTTTAATTGCTAATGTAAATTACATGCAGTTATTGTTTTATCATATTGTTACTCTGTGGTGCCCCCCAAGCCAACATGGCAAGGTTAAAAATCCTATATTACATGCTACATTTCTAAAAATTAGTTCAACAATATTGGGTTTTTTAAATTATTATAAAACATTGGTTTGCTGAATACAAATACCAAATTGTGAGTACTTGAAAAAGAGAGCAGCATAGAGATCTCTTGATAAAAGGTCTGTCTTTTGATATTGGGAGTAGATCCTGAGTATAAAAATAAGAATTTTATAAAGTCATTCAAAAGGGTTGCAAAAGGTTTTGAGAAGTAGTAAGTAATTTATAACTGAGCCAGATTAGGTCCACTCCAAAGGGGTTTTATGAATTGTTAGACACATATGATCATTCAAAAATTCTTGATACCACGGACAGTAAAATAGTATCAGAAAATCCATTTCCAAGATCTCTCAGAGCTGAAAAGGAGTTTATCAAACCGAATGGAAAACCCAGCCTTTGAGCTTTGCACAGGACTAGAAAACTACACAGCTTGAACTCACAAGGCAAGCATGCTTTCAAACACTGGAGAGGCAATTTGACAGTAATGGGACACTAAGGAAATATATATATATATATATATATATGCCAAATTCATCCATTTTAACATGAGTACAAAGAAAAGATGCTCTCAGAATTTTCATTCACATGGATACTTGATAACACAGACAGAGAGGAAAAATAAAGTCTAAAGAAGTATATGAAGTCAGACAGGAACACATGAAGGCCCTAAGATTTTTTAAGAAGTGGAAGGGCCTTTTATGAGGAATGTGGGTGCAAGAACATCTACTAAAGTCCTTGACACATTGACTAGTTTTCCTTGAAACTTAATGAAACTCATAAGAATAAAGGTGCCAAATACACCAACGTAGTTATAGCAACACTTTTTGACATAGAAAAGGAAAATAAAAACAAAGAAGATGCCCATCACTTGAGGAATGTCTAAATGAATTGTAGGACATGGATGTAATGGAATAATATTGTGCTATAAAAAATGATGAATGTGATTAAGTACAGAGAAGCATGGAAAGATTGATGTGAACTGATACAGTGAAATAAGCAGAGCCAAAAAATAATAAACACAATAACTACAATAGTATAAATGCTAAGAACAACCACATACACATACCACAAAATAAAACATGAATATAGTTTAAAATTTAAAGAGAGGTTCTGGGTTAAGATGGCAGCAGAGTAAGAAGCAGCTCTTAACCTCTCCTGACCGAAACACACAAAACTCCTCAAGGGGACATAAAAACAAGTCCAGACGAACGGAGGAACCCCACAACAGGGCACAGCGTGGAAGGTATGTGGAATCGAGGCATTTCCATGCTATAAAGGGGTGAAACAGCTCTCACTAAATCGCAGGCTGAGCAACCACCCCACACCCACCCCCTCCACACACACCACCTATAGCGCCGAAGCCAGCTAAAAAGAAATAGAGCAAGTTTGGGGCACCCATCGAGTCATTGGCAGCTCCGGGGCCTGTTCCTGAGAGCAGCAAGATTTAGGTCCCCAAAAAGCTAACGAACGCACACAAAATTTGAGCGCGGGAACAGGGCGCCGAGAGCAGAGGCAGGATGCCAAGAGCAGACACAGGGTGGAGAGTGGGGGCTCAGAAAGCAGGCACGGGTGGAGGCGTGGGTGGAGGCAGACACAGCCACGAGCTAAAACTCTGAAACCCTGAATGGGGAACCAGTGCAGACGGGTATACAACTGTGGAAGCAGCGCCCTGAGACTTGTAAAGAAACCTCCAGCAGAGGATCAAGCAAGGGGGTCCACCAGGGGGCTTGACCACGGACAGACCCTGAGTGCGAGGATAAACCTGAGAAGCTGCTGGGCTAATGATGGCTACCCAGTCTCAGGAAGTTCAGAAGAGAAAGATTAACAATAAGAAAAAGAAGTCTTTAACACTCGACAACTTTTACACAGAGAAAATCCAGACAACCGAGCAAACAGAGGAGGAGAACAAACAAGCATCCGGACCCTCCTCAAATAAGGAAAACTCCTCACAAGCTATGGAAGAGTTCAAAACTGAGATTTTGAGGAAAATGGAAGAGATCTGGCAAGAAAATAACTGTTTAAAAGGTAGAATCTTGCAATTGGAAAGTGAGGCTCAGAAACCAAATGAACTGATAAGCAAATTGAACACCAGAAATGACCAGATTGAAAAGGAATACCAGAAGATTATGGCCGAAAACCGAAAGATTATAGCCGAAAATCAATCCCTAAAGGCTAGAATTGAGCAAGTAGAAGCTAATGAACTCTCAAGACAACAAGAACAAATAAAACAAAGTCAAAAGACTGAAAAAATATAAGGAAACATGAAATATCTCAATGAGAGAGTGACAAACCAAGAAAACCAGTCTAGAAGAGACAATTTGAGAATAATTGGTCTTCCAGAAAAACCAGAAATTAATAGAAACCTGGACTCCATACTAACAGAAATAATTCAGCAAAATTGCCCTGAAGTCCTACAAGAGGGCAATATAGACATTGAAAGGATTCATAGAACACCTGCCACATTCGATCAAGAAAAGAAAACACCCAGAAATATAATTGCCAAATTCAAGAGTTTCCAAGCAAAAGAAAAAATCTTACAAGAAGCCAGAAAGAAATAATTCAAATATCAAGGAGCACCAATCAGGATCACACAGGATCTGGCAGCCTCCACGCTAAAAGATTGCAAGGCTTGGAATATGATATTCAGAAAGGCAAGAGAGCTGGGACTGCAACCACGGATCAACTACCCATCAAAATTGACTATATTTTTCCAGGGGAAAGTATGGGCATTTAACAAAATTGAAGAATTCCAGGTATTTGCACAGAAAAGACCAGGGCTAAATGGAAAGTTTGATATCCAACTACAAAAATCGAGAGAAACATGAAAAGGTAAATAAGATACAGAGGGGAAAGAAAGAAAACTTATAATTTTTAAATTTGCCTTTTTAAGGGCCTCAGTGAGATCTAATTATCTGTATTCCTATGTAGAGAAATGTTATGTATAATTCTCTGTAGTGAATTCTATTCACTATTATAATATTCACTATTATAGTAATCAGAAGAATAATTCACAGGGTGAGGGTGGAACACTAAATAATCTAAGATGACATGGGGGATGGGAAAGAGGGAGTGAATAGCAGGGGACACCAAGAGAAACTTGAGTGAATAAGAAAATAGGATATTCTATTACACACAAAGAGGGCATGGGAGGGAGAGGGGACAAATACTATTATAAGAAGGAGAGGAAGAGAGCATTAAGAGGTAATAATCAAACCTTACTCTTAGTGTAATCAACCCGGAGAGGGAAGAGTAGCTATACTAACCATTGGGACATAAAACTCTTATCTAACCCTTCTGAGAAAGTTAGAAGGGATAAACCAAGGGGAGCAGGGGAGTGGGGAGGTCAAAAAAAGGGAGGGGAGAAGAGGGAGGGAATTCATAAGGCCTTTAAAAACAAAAAGAGGGGAAAAAATAAGGGAGGAGTTAGAAAGGGAAGTTAATCAACGGAGGGGATAAGGGATAGTGGCTCAATAGCAAACCACTGATTTAAAAGGAAAAAGTATAAGGAAAAAGGGGGTAGGAAGAGCGGAGGATTCGAAAATGTCAGCAAATGCACAACTGATGATTATAACTCTGAATGTGAATGGGATGAACTCGCTCATAAAACGGAAGCAAATAGCAGAGTGGATTAGAAACCAAAATCTCACCATATGTTGTCTACAAGAAACACATATGAGGCGGGTGGACATACACAAGTTTAAGGTTCAGGGTTTGAGCAAAATCTTTTGGGCCTCAAATGAGAAAAAGAAGGCAGGAGTGGCTATTATGATTTCTGACAAAGCCAAAGTAAAAATAGATATGATTAAAAAAGACAGGGAAGGTCATTACATCCTGATTAAAGGCAGTATAAACAATGAGGAAATAACACTGCTCAATATGTATGCACCAAGTGGCATAGCACCCAAATTCATAAAGGAGAAACTGGCAGAGCTCAAGAAGGAAATAGATAGTAAAACCATATTAGTGGGCAATCTAAATATTCCTCTGTCAGATCTAGATAAATCAAACCGAAAAATAAATAAGAAAGAGGTAAGAGAGGTGAATGAAGTCCTAGAAAAATTAGATTTAATTGATATGTGGAGAAAAATAAATAGG
>NC_058132.1:404823526-404841249 GCF_016433145.1 Gracilinanus agilis
AAGAAGTAGAAAGAGAAACACCATTTAAAATCACCCTAGACAATATAAAATACTTAGGAATCTATCTACCAAAACAAACACAGCAATTATATGAAAACAACTACAAAACACTTTCCAAACGATTAAAACTAGATCTAAACAACTGGAGAAACATTCATTGATTGCTCATGGGTAGGACGAGCTAACATAATAAAAATGACCATTCTACCCAAATTAATTTACCTATTTAGTGCCATACCTATCAAACTACCAAGAAACTTTTTCTCTGAATTAGTAAAAACTATAACAAAGTTCATTTGGAATAACAAAAGATCAAGAATATCAAGGGAAATAATGAAAAAAAAATTTGAAGGAAGGGGGCCTAGCAGTACCAGATATTAAACTATACTATAAAGCAGCGGTCATCAAAACGGTATGATACTGGCTAAGAGACAGAAGGGAGGATCAGTGGAATAGACTTGGGGTAAGTGACGTCAGCAAGACAGTATATGATAAACCCAAAGAGCCCAATTTTTGGGACAAAAATCCACTATTTGACAAAAACTGTTGGTAAATTTGGAAAACAATATGGGAGAGATTAGGTTTAGATCAACATCTCACACCCTATACCAAGGTAAATTCAGAATCGGTGAATGACTTGAATATAAAGAGGGAAACTATAAATAAGTTAAGTGAACACAGAATAGTATACTTGTCAGATCTATGGGAAAGGAAAGATTTTAAAACCAAGCAAGAGTTAGAGAAAATTACAAAATGTAAAATAAATTATTTTGATTATATAAAACTAAAAAGCTTTTGTACAAACCAAAACAATGTAGCCAAGATCAGAAGGGAAACAACAAACTGGGAAAAATCTTTATAACAAAAAACTCTGACAAGGGTCTAATTACTCAAATATATAAGGAGTTAAATCAATTGTATAAAAAATCAAGCCATTCCCCAATTGCTAAATGAGCAAGAGACATGTATAGGCAATTTTCAGGTAAAGAAATCAAAACTATCAATAAGCACATGAGAAAGTGTTCTAAATCTCTAATAATTAGAGAAATGCAAATCAAAACAACTCTGAGGTATCATCTCACACCTAGTAGAATGGCTAAATGAAAGAAGGGGAGAGTAATGAATGTTGGAGGGGATGTGGCAAAATTAGGACATTAATGCATTGCTGGTGAAGCTGCGAACTGATCCAACCATTCTGGATGGCAATTTGGATCTATGCTCAAAGGGCTATAAAAGAATGCCTACCCTTTGATCCAGCCATACCATTGTTGGGATTGTACCCCAGAGAGATCATAGATAAACAGACTTGTACCAAAATATTTATAGCTGCGCTTTTTGTGGTGGCAAAAAACTGGAAAATGAGGGCATGCCCTTCAATTGGGGAATGGCTGAACAAATTGTGGTATATGCTGGTGATGGAATACTATTGTGCTAAAAGGAATAATAAACTGGAGGAATTCCATGTGAATTGGAAAGACCTCCAGGAATTGATGCAGAGTGAAAGGAGCAGAGCCAGAAGAACATTGTACACAGAGACTGATATACTGTGATAAAATCGAATGTAATGGACTTCTGTACCAGCAGCAATACAATGACCCAGGCCAATTCTGAGGGATTTATGGAAAAGAACACTACCCACATTCAGAGGAAGAACAGCAGGAGAGGAAACACAGAAGAAAATCAACTGCTTGAATACATGGGTTGATGAGGACATGATTGGGGATCGAAAGTACCACACCAATGCAACTATCAACAATTTGGAAATAGGTCTTGATTAATGACACATGTTAAAACCAGTGGAAATGCATATTGGCCAGGGGTAGGGGGATGTCAGGGGGTGAAGGGGAAAGTAAGAGCATAAATCATGTAACCATGTTAACTTTTCTAAAATATAAATATTAATAAATGTTTAAAAACACTGGAGACAATTTTAAAAGTTCTAAGTATTAGGCATAATCTTTTGTACAGTATGAAACAATGAGTCAGACCCTCTGCAATGTACGGTGGCAAAGTTTTAGATGGTCATAATGCATAAGTCCACCATCTCATGATACATAGATACCTGATTCAAAAACAATTCCTACTTTGTTAAACAATTATTTCCAGAAAGTCATTTTCACATTTTTATTATCTTCTTTGGTATCCTCATGTAAAGCACCTGTGACTTTCTTATTCAAGAATGAGTTTGTGAGGGTAACTACGTGGCTCAATGGATTGAGGGCCAGGTCTAGAGATGGGAAGTCCTAGGTTCAAATCTGATCTCAGATAATTCCTAGCTGTATGACCCTTTAAGGGCAAGTCACTTAATCCCTATTGCCTCGCCCTTGCCTCTTTTCTGCCTTAGAACCAATATGGCAGAAAGTAAGAGTTTAAGAAAAAAAGAAAGTATGTCTACCAGTGCCAAATGCAACTGGTTTAAACATCAGCTACTGCTTTTGGTTGTAGGGGTAGAGGGAGAAAAGTCATCTCACTTTTGTCCCTTACTTCATCTTCAGGATCAATTTTAAGATATAAAGTATGAGCTAAAAAGATGATACATATGTGTGAAATTTCCATGTAGTCTTTAACTTTTGGTCTCTTTTGTCTTTGTTATGGTTCCAGTGTGATCTTTTCCAATATATTTTCTTTATGGAAAGCAAGGTGAAAGAAAGTGCCTTCTTGCTTAGTTAGGACACCATTAGTATTGTTGAAACTTCACTTACATGAGTCAAGGGCATTCTTTAGGTAAAATTTAAATATTATTATATATTTCGAGTTCAATCAAAGCATTTGGCTTTGGTATGAATTTGATATAAATTAGCTGTTGATATTTGTTGATCTCAAGCTCAGGAAAGGATAAGTAGACAGGGAAATTAAAAAACCAGACCTGAAAAAAAATTAACCCTGTATATATAATAACTGGTCCAAATGTAACAGTCTGGTTTTAGAAAACATAATGTGACTTCAATGAAGAATGAAAGTCATCTTCAAACTGTAGCTTTGTTCTTCTGTAAATGACTTGCTTACAGAAAACTGGATTGAATATTAATATCATTAAGGATAGCTGAAAGGAATTATTATATAATCTCAAATAGACCTCAACCTCCCTATTTAACTTACTATCCCATTTTCCACAAAGACTTTCCCAACTTTTAAATACCTCTTCAAACCTTCCATGCCTTTCCCTCCACTCACCTTCTCAGCTAAGAACCTTGACTCATTTTTTTTGGAAAAAATCAAAGCCATTCACAGAGAGTTCCCTTTTTTTCTCCTACTCCTCATCTTAAATTGCCCAGATACCTTATGCCACTATCTTCCCCTTCACCCCTGTCTCACATAATGAGGTAGCTCTTTACCTTTCTAAAAACAACCTCTTTATATTCATAAGTGATCCCTTGCCAATTGTCTTCTCTGGCAAGTTGTCAACTCGATTATCTCCACTTTCACTTTTTTCACTTTGTCTATAGGTTGTTCCCCACGTGTCATTTCACACCCTCAAAAAACTTTCACTTGATCCATTCATCCCATCTAATCTTCATCCCTTATCTCTTTCTTCCTTTTAAGGATAAACTTCTTGAGAGTGCCATGTACAATGGGTGCCTCCACTTCCTCTCCTCTCACTATTTATTTAACATGCTAGTCTGGCTCCCAACCTCATCATTTAATCAAAAACACTCTCTGAAGTTATCAGTGATTTGTCATATCTGATAACCTTTTCCCACTCTTTATCCTTCTTGATCTTTTCTGCCTCTTGAAACTGTTGATTACCCTCTTCTTGATTCTCACATCTCTCTAGATTTTCAGGACACTGTTCTCTCCTTGTTCTCCTCCTACCTATACACTTCTCAGTGTCCTTGCCTGGATCTTCATCTGGATCATATCCACTAACTAAGGATGTCTCATAGGGTTATTTTTTGGTTGATTTATTTAACTTGGTGATCTTATCAGCTTCCCTTGATTCAATGATCATTTGTGGAGAGTTGATATTAATCTGCACTCCTTCTTACTTCCCTGCCCCCAAACAAACTTTTGATTTTAAAGCAAAAAATCTTAGGGCTGACACTCTGGACTGTATCTTCCTGAGGCCATGGATGGCTCCCTCCTTTTGTCTATCATCCTGAGTAAACACTGCACTTGTGAACTGTGGGGCCATTCTAAATGCTTAGTTACTCCTAGCATCCAGAAGAGCAGTTTCTTGTCCTTATTGAAGTCTGCCTCCTCCAATAATAGAGGCTTAGGAAAGGGGCAGCATGAAGAACATAAATTGACAGAGGATAGGAAGTAGCTCTCTTTTTCTTCAAATCACAGACTTAGGAGGCATCTGGTCTGGAGCTGGGCTGCCTCAGCCTGCTGGAGGGCTCTGCAAATACTAGCCAGCCAAAGAGATATGGTCTCCAGAGAATTTTAATCATAACACATCTCTATGCTAATGATTCTCCCTAATCTATCCATCCCTAACCTTTCTGCTGACCTGCAGACTTCCATCTCCAACCGCCTATTTGACATCTTGAACTGGATATGCAGTAGATATTTTAAACGCCATATATCCAAAACTGAACTCATTATCTCCTCTCTCCAACCTTCCCACCTTCTAAACTTTCCTTTTATTATCAAGCGTACCTCTATCCTCTCAGTCATCCAGGCTTGGCATCTATATCTCATCCCTCTACATATCCAATTTATTATCTAGTGTTGTCAACTTTCCCTCTTTAACTTTCGATTATACTCCCTTCTCTCCTCTGATACTATTATTATGCTGGTGCAGGCACTCATCTCTTCATGCTTAAACTATTAATGGCCTGCTTGTTGGTCTGTTTGTCATGACTCGCTCTATTTCAGTCTATCCTCCACTCAGCTGACAGTGAGATTTTCTTAAAGGATGAACCGTGTTATACCTTCTACTCAATAAGCTCCAGTGACTCCCTATTACCTCCAGAATCAAATATAAAATCCTCTGGTTGATATTTAAAATGCTTCATAGACTTACATGTTTTAAACCTCCAAATTGTCTTTGATTAAGTGACATTGGCTTTGAAGGAAACGGGAAAGTAAGGAGAAAGTAACTGCTTGTCTTTCATGCATAGAATGCTTTCCTTCATCATTTCTTTCTCCTTAACTTTCCAACTTCTTTCATTTCCCAGCTAAAATCTCACTTTTCGCTTGAAGCTTTTCCCCACCTCCCTTAATTCTGGTACTTTTCCTCTGCTGACAAATTCCTGTTTATTATATGTAAAACTTGATTGTACACAGTTTTTTACACTTTTCTCCCGTTAGACTGTGAGCATTTCAAGGGGAGGTACTATTTTTAATTTTCTTTGCAAGACCAGCTCTCGACACCATGTCTGACATATAATTGGCACTTATTAAATGTTTATTTGCTGATTGACTGACACTTTAAAAGGGTTCCAAATCACTAATAATTAAAGAAATGCAAACCAGAATTACTCAGAAGTTCCACCTCACACTCAATACACTGGCAAAAATGACAATTGTTGGAGGGGCTATGAGAAAACAGGTATATTAACACACTGTTGGTAGAGCTGTGAATTGCAGATTCTCTAGATAATCTGGAAAGCAATTTGGAATTATACTTCCAACATCACTAAGATGCATTCATTTTGAACACTGACAGCTCCCATAACTCTATACTACAAAAACCGTGGATGCAAAAATATGATTTCTACTGACAAAGAACCAGAAACTAAGGAGTACCTATCAACTCAAGATTGAATAAACTGGAGTGTTCATAATATTATTATGGCACCATAAGAAATGAGAAAAGGAAAACTTGTAGGAATTGATAGAGCTTAAGTGAGCAGAACACAGAGAATAATTTATATTATAATTTCAAGATTGCAAAAAAATCAATTAAGAAAGAAGTAACTGGGGATGAAATATGCTACCCATCTCCTGCCATTGAGGCCATGCAACATACAGAAATTCATATATGACTAAGTATTTTTCTTCACTGCAAAAAAATGGTACAGGACTTTTGTTTTTGTACCTCTTAATTTTTATAGGGGACATTGCAAAGGGAATACGAAGAAGAAGGTTAGTAATAGAGTTGCCAAAATAGTGTGTGTGTGTGTGTGTGTGTGTGTGTGTGTGTGTGTGTGTGTGTGTGTATATATGTGTATGTGTGTGCGCGCACGTTTGAGACATTTTTAAATGAATAGAAAATAACAGGAGGAAGGTTGTTAGGAAAGAAACATAAGGAAGCCAGAAAACTTTGAAAATAAGATGTTGATTTTTTGGTTATTTTGAAAGAGAAGAAAACTGTACATAGTCTTTAGTTTCATGCACAACTTTCTTTTCCTGTTCTCCTTTGTTCATAGAAATATTGATTTTATTAGGTGTCTTTTTGAGTTCGGAATAAAAATGATAAAAATAATGAGACAAGAGAAGAGTAATCCAACAGAATTAGGTTCTGGACTTATATTTGAATACAATTCCTTTAAAGACTGGTTAAAGATAAGGAGAACCTAGAGAAAAGGAGACTTACTTTTTTTGTTATTTAACCCTTGTCTTAGAATCAATACTGTGTATTGGTTCTGAGGCAGAAGAGCAGTAAGGGCTAGGCAATGGGGTTAAGTGACTTGCTCAGGGTCACACAGCTAACAAATGTTTGAGGCTAGATTTGAATCTGGTATCTCCTATCTCTGGGCCTGGCTCTCAATCCTCTGGGTCACCTAGCTGCCCACAAGAAGACTTATTTTTGACATAATAGCAGTCTTCAAGTATTCAGAAGGCTCATATAGAAGTTTGATAAAACTTGTTACTTTTGCCTTAAGAATAATAACTAGGAACAATGAATGGAGATTGCAAAAAGACAAATTGATGCCTGATGCAAGGGAAACTTCTTTAAAATGAAAGGTATCTCAAAGTGGAATGGGTTAACTTGGGGAGTGGTGAATCACCTGTCACTGAAGTTCTACAAAGAAGAACAACACAGATAGAAATGGATGCATACTGACTTAGAAAATTACAAATTAATGTTATCTATGTTCCATTGTGTTGTACTTGTATTGTTTTTAAAAAAACATTTCCTAGTTACATTTTAACCGGGTTTGCATATCTCTTAGGAGCTGGCTGTTGCTTAGGTGATTACTGTTACTAATACTGTAGAGACAAAAACAAACAAACCAATTTTATGGATAAATTTTGTTTCTAAATTACCACTTTTCCTAACATAACCCCCTCCTTTTCTCATTCATTAAGATATCCCTTAAAATGTTAGGAAATGATTAGGGGACAGAGATAACTAGTGATTTCACTGATGTTGGAAGACCCACTGTAAATTATGTGAGACTAGATTGTTAAGATTGAAGAATCTTTTAGTCTTTCTAAAGGAGGAAGAAGAGATATTTTTTCTCTTCATTTTCTTCTGTATTTATTATTCAGGGGTTATTTCATTGTCATGATTTCTTTTTTGCTGTCTTTTTGTTCTTCTTTTATCTGTCTTGTTTTCTTTTTCAGTGATATCTATGCCAGATATTTCATACCCCCAACTTGTGAGATGTTAGGGCTGTATGTATTAAGATCATTTAAGTAGCTGAAGGTCATCTAGAACAAAGGTGTCAGTTATGAAGGAGGGTGGTTGAAAGAGAGCAAAGTGTAATTGGGAAATATTTAACAAAACAAGCAAAAACATAATAAAACATAGATAATATTATATTTTTTAAAAAATATTTCATTGTGCAGCCTGTAGTCATCTTTTTATATGGCTTTTGTCTCCCTTTCCTATTTAAATTTAACACCATTTCTCTAGAAGTCCTTTAGGATCTTGAGACCAAGTGATAGGATGTGGGGAAAGAAACATGATGAAAGAAACATGGTGAAAGAAAAATGAATGATGCAATGGAAAATGTGCTGATTTTGAGTTCAAATTCTGTCTTTGCCGCTTAGTACCTATATAGCTTGATACAAGTTATTAACTTCTCTAGGCTTCATTTTCCTTATTCACAAAATGAAGGAGTTGGACTATATGATCTTGTAGGTGCCTTGAAAGTCTAAATACACATTATAATTTCACTTTAAGACCTTTTTCATATGGAACAGTTTAGTGCTAGAAAGGGCATAAATGATACTTTTGTACAAAGAAGAGATTTAAGCACATTGTTAAAGGATGTAAGATATTTCTTCTATTAAAGATGAACATTTTGATGCCTGAAGGAAGTAGAAAAGGAACTTTGTTTCAATATGTATGTAATGTGTATGAAGAAACCCAACTTTC
The DNA here is from genome assembly GCF_016433145.1 of Gracilinanus agilis. NCBI lineage: Eukaryota > Metazoa > Chordata > Mammalia > Didelphimorphia > Didelphidae > Gracilinanus > Gracilinanus agilis. Next base: position 404,831,739 of record NC_058132.1, read on the forward strand.
GTATAAGATTTGAGCAGTTTGGGGCAGAAAATGAATTGTGGCTTAAAAATAAAGCTTCAAATCATCTTGCAAAAAATGTAGGATAGTGACTCATTCACATATAAATGCTTACATGGTTTAGAGGGGCAGAGGGAAAAATGCTTATTTTTTCCAAAGACTAAAATAACATATATGTAAAGAAACAGCTTCAAGCATATAAGATATAGTATTGACTATGTTGAGAACTTTAGCTATTTAAGGCATGGTGATCCTTCAGTTGATTTTCACATAACTATTATATGACATATAAAACTAAACAAAAAAATGCAAAATTATATAAATAAATAACTGGAATTTGAGGTAAGATTAGAAAAGGGGGAAATTCACAGGGGAAATTACTTATTAAGTGAAAGGTGAAATGGCTCAGACTTAAGCCATTGATGGGTATATGAGATGTGAGGCTGAGGTCGAGGATCAAGACCACAGAATCTGAAAAAGAGGGAAAAAAAAACAATAGTGGGTAAAAAAAAATGTTTGATCTAAGTTCTTTTAAAAATTAATTAATTATTTCAGTTACATTAATTTTTTACAGTTATTTTCTGACATTTTAGATTTCAGATTTCTTCTTCTCCCAAGGAGGTAAATTGTCTGATATAGGTTATTCCAGTGCTTTCATGCAATACGTATTTCCATATTTCCCATGCTATGACAGAAGACATATATCAAATGTATAATAAACAGTCATGAAGTAAATATAGTGGAAGATGGCACGCTTTGATCTGCTCTCACACTCTAATAGTTCCTTCTTTGGCTGTGGATAGCATTTTTCATTGTGGGTTCCTTGTGGATTTCTTGGGAGTTTGTTTTGCTGATAATAGTTTAGTCCTTCATAGTTGATCATCACATAATATTTCTGTTACTACACACTGTGTGTGTAGTATTTTTAAATATTTTACTTTTTATTTTTAAATATTTTATTTTAAATATTTTAAATTTTTTTAAAAGAAGTTAGATCAAACAGACATATTTTTCTAACCACTATTGGTTTTTCCCCCCCTCTTCCTTCAGATTCTGTGATCTTGATCCTTAGCCTTCATTTGCATCAATTCATCTAAGTCTCTTCAGGTTTTTCTGAACTCATCCTGCTCATCATATAGAGTAATACCATAACTTGTTCATCCATTTCCCAAAATGATGGAGAACCTTAATTCCTTGCCATACAAAAAATAGGTACTAAAATATTTTTCTACAGGTAGATCTTTTCCCCTTATCTCTAATCTTTTTGAGATACAGCCCCAGTAGTGGTTTTGCTGGGTCAAAGGTCTAATGATCTAAGTTTTTAAAGAGAGAGACAGAAAGGAAGATATAGGTTCTGTGTCTGCTTTGTCCTCTAAGAGGAGGTGGATAGGCTGGTGTGGTGCCTTGACCAAAGAATCCATCTACCCTGTTTGGACTATGCTATGGTTGGATAATGAAATATCTTGGCAAGTGAAGGATTGGCTCGTATAAAATTCAAAAATAGCCAGCTTGATGAGCTTTCTAGTTCTCAGACTTAAGGGAATTACTCTTCAAATTAATAGGCAATATCTTCTAAGTACTCCTTTTAAAGGTGTTTTTAAGGTGAAAGGGCTATTAAGTGTATGAACATATGAATATTATATATTATAGAATTTATTATGGAATTATTAATAGAATTATTATATAATCTAATAGACAAATTATGTAATTATGCAAATATAACTATATGAAAGAACTATTGAATATATGTAAATATTATAATATATAACATTTATTAAATATGAATAAAATATAGCTATATGAAAGGGTTATTTTGAATATAGAGCAGAAGAGGATTTATCTAGCAGGAGATTAGTGAGGATCACAGATAAGCTATTAGCAGAGATGCAGTTTTCCATGGTGCAGATATTCATGAATGGACCAATGACATAAGAGCCTGAAATCCAGAGTCAGGAGGCACCCTATGGGTTGTCCCTCCTTATATGCTTTCTTGAAAGTGTGTGACCTATAAATGTGTGAAGATTCTTCTCTATAGATACTGGGTACATGGGCAGGAGAATGTGACCTAGGTTATGTGTGGATTGTGGTTTACATTATTATTCATTTACTTGTTTAATATGAAGAACTAAAAATTATATTTCTTCTGCTTTATTGCTATGTAAATGATTACATTAATATCTCAAAATATCCTTATTGGGAATGACTATTTTGGGTACCCAGAAATGCATTGGTGTAGGATCTAGGGGGAGTCATGAGTAGAGATACAGAGAATCAGACTTTCAAAAAGTCCCCAGACATAGCTGCCCTACCCTGTCACATACAATTCCTTGGCTCTTGGTTCTGATGGCAGAGCCAACTTTGCATAAGGAGAATTGGAGAATCACCAGCCTGGAAGCCTGAGCTTTCCTAGGAACTGGATTCACAGGAATCTTGACTTTCATAGGATGACAGCTTACATCATCGGAGGAGGAAAGAATAACTAGTAACCTTGTCAGGTTAATTGCCAGCAAATGCCCTATTACTGTGGAACAGACAGTTGCTTTGTCTTCCAAATTGTGGTCAACACTTGTGCAGAATCCAGTAGATTGCTTTTCAACTACGTATCTATGAACTGGCACCAAGTCACAGCAAAAATTTACCAGACTACTAAACTAACTTCTTAACTCAATTTCCTGTGTAAAAGGGGGGAAAAGAAGATTAACTTTTGACCCAATGTACTTCGAGTGTCCTAAAAGTCTTAGTGCATTTTTAAGTTTTAGTAACTTAAGTAGCTCTAGTTTTGTCAAATGTTTAACCCAGGTCAAAGGAGAGTTTTGCCAAGACTACAGACCATTTGAAATGCTGTCAAACAAATTCACGGAGCCTGGAACACTTTCTTGATTTATGAAGACAAGGAATTCAGGATTAAAAAAATAAAGCAATCACCTCTTTGATAGAAAATGTCTTTAAGTGAAATACCAAAAAAATTATTTTTAAAAGTGTTTATTATTTGAAAAATCACTTATGAAGTCTTCATTTTAAGTTGCTTTTTAGACGAAATTATTTTGACAACAACAAACTTGAGACAAAGATCCAGGGGGTGTCAGGTTCTGTTCTGTCTTAGGAATACGTATTTAACTCCAAGGCGGGGGGTGGGGGGTGGGGGGAATTAATGAGTGAAAATGAACAACAACAATTACACTGATTATTTTCTACTTCTAAATTGTAAATTATACATATTTTGCATGACATTTTTGTATCTAACCTTTAAATATAATTGTAGGGAAGGAATGGTTTCACTTTACACCTGGAGCAACATGCTGGTGGTAATTAGTGTTTAGATCATGTTTGCCTGTGTTCTGTGTGCATTGATACCTGTGACCCCACCACCCAGACCTTGCTGAGGGAAGCTGGGGGAGGTGGTTTTCTCTTGTACTCTGGGCAAGACCTGTGTCACATTGGTCTGTTGTTCAGGTTGAGGATAGAACAAAAAGGAGATGCTCTTATACCTCCCAATGTTTAGTTAAAAAAGAAGTTTGTGTAGCAACAACGCAGAAGAGGTAGCTAGGTAGCTCAATGAATACAGCGCCAGGCTTGGAGTCAGGATGTCCTGGTTTCAAATATGACCTCAGACACTTCCTCCATTTGTGATCCTGTTGCTTAGCCCTTAACTGCTCTTCTGCCTCAGAAATGGTGCTTGTATCCTTTCTAAGACAAGAAGGAAGGGTTTAAAAAATTTTTTTAAAGGGTTGTCTATAGTAAGCTAGTGGAAAGGTCATAAGCCTCTAAATAAAAAAACAGATTCTCTATAAATTGTGACCTGTCTTAGGGTCTCAGCACATACTGAGATTTGACTCATAAAATGAAAATGATGACGATGATCACACATAATGCTTTAAGATTGTGAAGTGATTTACAAATATTATCTCATTTTATCCTAATAACTACTCTTGGAGGAATGCACTGTTATTATCCTCATTTTACAGATGAGGAAACTGAGGCAGAGAGAGGATAAGTGATTTTTTTATATAAACTGATAATTTTATTTGAAAAGTGTTTGTTCACTTCAAATGCATTCTACTGAGCAAAGGGTAGCTTTCTTTAATTTTTTTTCCCCTGAAAGTGAAACTTTTCCAAATGTTAATGGAGGTAGGTTTTATTTTAAAGTACAGTAATTATAGTGTTTAAAAAAAATTAAAACCAAATCTTAATGGTATAGGTATAGTAAGGCAAATCTGAATTCTGAAAAAGCATGTTTTCTATAGAACACTCTTCATAGTGAGTACATCCCTTTCAGTGGATTCTTTAGGTTTTCCAGTTATAGAAATAAGCCAATACTGGTTTATTGCTAAAACTGAAAGACAATCAATTTATTTTTAACAAGTTGTTATATTGTGCCAATTATACCTAGGAAGTATCTGAGGCAGATTAAAAAAAAACTCTTACCCTCTGTCTTAAAATCTATCAATTCTAAGACAGAAAAGTGGTAAGGGATATGCAATTGGAATTAAGTGACTTGCTCAGGATCACATAGCTAGGAGCATCTAAGACCAGACTGGAAACCAGATTCTTTTGACTCCAAGCATGGTGCTCTGTTTATTATACTACTTAGCAGTCCCTGAAACCAGATTTAAATTTAGGTCTTTCCTACCAGAACCCTTTCCCTAAAAAGCTCTTCATGGAGTGTGAAACCAAATCTTTTTTACCTTTAAAAGGTCTTTGTTGAAGGGATGACTTCTACAGGAATTAGGTCCCATCTGTGGGTCTGGATTGCCACTAAGTTTTCTAAGGGATTCCCTTTCTTTCAGCAAAATTTGCATCCCCCATAGTTATATAGAAGTGGTTTCACTTGCCCCCATGTTGTTAGAAGGTAAAGTTCCACCTCATGATTTCCCAAGCCCTTTCTGGGAAGATGCTGTCTGAACCACCCTAGAGAGGAAGGACACTTACCAGTTGAAAGAGGTCCAAGCCATTTCCCCAGTGCATATGGAGCTCCCTAAGGGGTCAGGGACCTTGAAGCCCCAGGAGGCTCAACATAGAGTATAGAATAAGGAAGGGCAAGAGAGGGTGAACTAGAATTAGATCTAAAAGCTATCTTGGTCTTTGTCGGGCAAGTCTTCCAGGGAAGTGAACAAAACTGTCCCATCAATGGCTATGCCAATTCTGACAGCATTAACATAGAAACCCAGTCCCCAGTTAAGTAGTGTGGAGTTGTCAATGCATTTTTTTAAAACCCTTAGCTTCTGTCTTGGAGTCAACACTGTATTGACTCCAAAGCAGAAGAGTGGTAAGGGTAGGCAATGGGGGTCAAGTGACTTGCCCAGGGTCACACAGCTGGGAAGTGTCTGAGGCCAGATTTGAACCTAGGACCTCCCATCTCTAGGCCTGGCTCTCAATTCACTGAGCCACCCAACTGCCCCTCATACATTTTTTTTAAACTCTTAACTTTTGTCTTAGAATCAACACTGTATTTTTGGTTCCAAGGGAGAAGAACAGAAAGGGCTAGTCTGCCCAGGGTCAGATAGCTAGGAAGTGTATGAAGCCAGATTTGAATGTAGGGCCCCCCTACCCCAATTTTTAGTCCTGTTTCTTTATCCACTGAGCCACATAGCTGTTATTTATTAATATATTTTTCTATAGTCCTATAGCTGAGACTGATTAGTTGCTGTTTGCTATTACCTTGGTGTAAAGCCAGACCTGGTTTAGGCTGGGTTAGTGCCTTGGAGTTTTAGCATATATCATAATCATAGCAAGGGAGGACATTTCATGGCACAGACGGAATACCCCACAAGGATATAACTTTGATTCCATTGAGCATGGGTTTTCTGCCTCCTCTCTGTTGCTCATGATGACCTGAGAGTTCAGAAGACTGAGGGAAGAGCCTCACATCATGGATACCTTGTGTTTGTTTGGTTTCTAAAGTGATCAGTAAATCTCCTCAACCAATTCAGTCTCAAGGACATTTTTGTATCAATATTCATTAAGGAAATTTGTCCGTAATTTTCTTTCTCTGTTTTTGGTCTTCCTGGCTTGGGTATCAGTACCATATTTGTGTCATAAAAAGAATTTGGTAGGACTCCTTTGATTATGTTGCCCAATAATTTATATAGTATTGGGATTAATTGTTTGATAGAATCCACTTGTGACTCCATCTGGTCTCAAAGACATATTTAACACCTTTCTAGGAAAGACTAGCCTAACACCATTAAATAAGGTTTTAGGATATTGCTAGCACTACACCTGGGAAGTATTCCAGTATACCTTCACTGTCCTCTCCCAAGACTCCCTTATATAGCCAAAGTCTGGTGGGCAGTATCTTGAAAAAGGTTCCATATCTTGAAGGCATTGATGTCCACCACTCTATTGATGACGTAATGTTGACTAGATTAGACAACAAGACAAATGCCACATATCTAATAGCGACCTATATGAGGGTAAGGGTTGGGAAATCAACCTTTAGAAAATCCAACATCTAGACTTATAAATTAAGTTTGGGGGAATACAAGGGATGGAAAACCCAAAAGATTTGAGCCTTTTGACTTTTACATGATCATAGCTTCCCTAGAATCCCTATCTCTCTTCCTCCCAGAGAGCTATCCAAAATAACAAATAATATTTTTAAAGGCAAAAAGAAAAGAAAAAAAAGAAGAGGAAAAAATCAGCACAATCAATCAGTACATTGAAAAACCCCCAAAACATGTGTAATGTGCAGTACCTCTGGACTTCTTACTGCCTGGTTTGGAATGTTTTCTCAATTGTGTTTTTCTCAAGTCATACTCTCTTTAAATTTTTTTTTCAAACATTTATTAATATTCATTTTTAACATGGTTACATGATTCATGCTCCTACTTTCCCCTTAATCCCCCGCACTCCCCCCACCCATGGCCGATGCACATTTCCACTGGTTTTGTCATGTGTCCTTGATCAAGACCTATTTCCAAATTGTTGGTAGTTGCATTGGTGTGGTAGTTTCGAATCTACATCCTCAATCATGTTCACCCCGACCCATGCGTTCAAGCAGTTGTTTTTCTTATATGTTTCCTCTCCTGCAGTCCTTCCTCTGAATGTGGGCAGCATTCTTTACCATAAATCCCTCAGAATTGTCCTGGGTCATTGTATTGCTGCTGGTACAGAGGTCCATTACATTCGATTTTACCACAGAATGTCAGTCTCTGTGTATAGAGTTCTTCTGGCTCTGCTCCTTTCGCTCTGCATCAGTTCCCGGAGGTCTCTCCAGTTCCCCTGGAACTTCTCCAGTTTATTATTCCTTTTAGCACAATAGTATTCCATCACCAGCATATACCACAGTTTGTTCAGCCATTCCCCAATTGAAGGGCATACCCTCCTTTTCCAGTTCTTTACCACCACAAAAAGCGCAGCTATAAATACTTTCATACAAGTCTGTTTATCTATGATCTCTTTGGGGTACAAACCCAGCAATGGTATGGCTGGATCAAAGGGTAGGCATTCTTTTATAGCCCTTTGAGCATGATTCCAAATTGCCAGCCAGAATGGCTGTATCAGTTCACAGCTCCACCAGCAATGCATTAATGTCCCAATTTTGCCACATCCCCTCCAACATTCATTACTCTCCCCTTCTTTAATTTTAGCCACTCTGCTAGGTGTGAGGTGATACCTCAGAGTTGTTTTGATTTGCATTTCTCTAATTATTAGAGATTTGGAACACTTTCTCATGTGCTTATTGATACTTTTGATTTCTTTACCTGAAAATTGCCTATTCATGTCTCTTGCCCATTTATCAATTGGGGAATGGCTTGATTTTTTATACAATTGCTTTAACTCCTTGTATATTTGAGTAATTAGACCCCTGTCCGAGTTTTTCGTTATAAAGATTTTTTCCCAATTTGTTGTTTCCCTTCTGATTTTGACTACATTGTTTTTGTTTGTACAAAAACTTTTTAGTTTAATATAATCAAAATCATTTAATTTACATTTTGTAATTTTCTCTAACTCTTTCTTGGTTTTAATGTCTTTCCTTTCCCACAGATCTGACAAGTAAACTATTCTGTGTTCACTTAACTTGTTTATAGTTTCCCTCTTTATATTCAAGTCGTTCACCCATTCTGAATTTATCTTGGTGTAGGGTGTGAGATGTTGATCTAAGCCTAATCTCTCCCATATTGTTTTCCAAATTTCCCAGCAGTTTTTGTCAAATAGTGCATACATGTCCCAAAAGTTGGGCTCTTTGGGTTTATCATACACTGTCTTGCTGATGTCATTAACCCCAAGTCTATTCCATTGATCCTCCTCTCTATCTCTTAGTCAGTACCATATTGTTTTGATGTCTGCTGCTTTATAGTATAGTTTAATATCTGGTACTGCTAGGCCCCCTTCCTTCAAATTTTTTTTTCATTATTTCCCTTGATATTCTTGATCTTTTGTTATTCCAAATGAACTTTGTTATAGTTTTTACTAATTCAGAGAAAAAGTTTCTTGGTAGTTTGATAGGTATGGCACTAAATAGGTAAATTAATTTGGGTAGAATGGTCATTTTTATTATGTTAGCTCGTCCTACCCATGAGCAATCAATGAATGTTTCTCCAGTTGTTTAGATCTAGTTTTAATCGTTTGGAAAGTGTTTTGTAGTTGTTTTCATATAATTGCTGTGTTTGTTTTGGTAGATAGATTCCTAAGTATTTTATATTATCTAGGGTGATTTTAAATGGTGTTTCTCTTTCTACCTCTTCCTGCTGTGATGTGTTGTAAATGTATAGAAATGCTGAAGATGTATGTGCATTTATTTTGTATTCTGCAACGTTGCTAAAGTTGTTGATTATTTCTACAAGCTTCTTAGTTGATTCTCTAGGATTTCTTAAGTAGACCATCATATCATCTGCAAAGAGTGATAGTTTAGTCTCCTCATTGCCTATTTTAATACCCTCAATTTCTTTTTCTTCTCTAATTGCTACTGCTAGTGTTTCTAGTACAATGTTAAATAATAGAGGAGATAATGGGCATCCTTGTTTCACTCCTGATCTTATTGGGAAGGCTTCTAATTTATCCCCATTGCATATGATGCTTGTTGATGGTTTTAGGTAGATACTGTTTATTGTTTTTAGGAAAGGGCCTTCTATTCCTATACTTTCCAGTGTTTTCAATAGGAATGGGTGCTGTATTTTGTCAAAGGCTTTTTCAGCATCTATTGAGATAATCATGTGATTTTTGTTTGTTAGACTGTTGATATGGTCAATTATGTGGATGGTTTTCCTAATGTTGAACAAACCTTGCATTCCTGGTATAAATCCCACCTCATCATGGTGGATGATCTTCTTAATTACTTGCTGGAGTCTCTTTGCTAGTGTTCTATTTAAGATTTTTGCATCTATGTTCATTAGGGAGATTGGTCTATAGTTTTCTTTCTGTGTTTTTGATCTCCCTGGCTTTGGAATCAGTACCATATTTGTGTCATAAAAGGAATTTGGTAGGACTCCTTCTTTGCTTATCATATCAAATAATTTGTATAGTATTGGGATTAGTTGCTCTTTGAATGTCTGATAGAATTTACTTGTGAATC
>NC_058132.1:404841343-404869805 GCF_016433145.1 Gracilinanus agilis
TAGTATTGGGATTAGTTGCTCTTTGAATGTCTGATAGAATTTACTTGTGAATCCATCAGGCCCTGGAGATTTTTTCTTAGGGAGTTCTTTGATGGCTTGTTCAATTTCTTTTTCTGATATGGGATTATTTAGGTATTCTATTTCTTCTGCTGTTAATCTAGGCAATTTATATTTTTGTAAATATTCATCCATATCTCTTAGATTGCTATATTTATTACCATATAATTGGGCAAAATAGTTTTTAATGATTGCCTTGATTTCCGCTTCATTAGAGTTGAGGTCTGCCTTTTCATCTTTGATACTGTCAATTTGGTTTTCTTCTTTCCTTTTTTTAATTAGATTGACCAGTACTTTGTCTATTTTATCTGTTTTTTCCAAATACCAGCTTCTAGTCTTATTTATTAATTCAATAGTTCTTTTATTTTTGACTTTATTAATTTCTCCCTTGATTTTTAGTATTTCTAATTTAGTTTTCATCTGGGGATTTTTAATTTGCTCGCTTTCTAATTTTTTAAGTTGTATGCCCAATTCATTAATCTCTGCCCTCCCTAGTTTGTTAATATATGCACTCAAGGATGTAAATTTCCCCCTTAGTACTGCCTTGGCTGCATCCCACAGAGTTTGGTAGGATGTCTCATCATTGTCATTCTCTTCAATGAAATTGTTGATTGTTTCTATGATTTCTTCTTTGACAATTTGGTTTTGGAGAATCATATTATTTAATTTCCAATTAGTTTTTGATTTGCCTGTCCAGGTGCCCTTACTAATTATTATTTTTATTGCATTATGATCTGAGAAAGTTACATTTATTATTTCTGCTCTTTTGCATTTGTTTGCAATGTTTCTATGCCCTATTACATGGTCAATCTTTGTGAATGTACCATGTGCAGCAGAAAAGAAGGTGTATTCCTTTTTGTCCCTATTTATTTTTCTCCACATGTCAATTAAATCTAATTTTTCTAGGACTTCATTCACCTCTCTTACCTCTTTCTTATTTATTTTTTTGGTTTGATTTATCTAGATCTGAAAGAGGAATATTTAGATCTCCCATTAGTATGGTTTTACTATCTATTTCCTTCTTGAGCTCTGCCAGTTTCTCCTTTATGAATTTGGATGCTATACCACTTGGTGCATATATATTGAGCAGTGTTATTTCCTCATTGTTTATATTGCCTTTAATCAGGATGTAATGACCTTCCCTGTCTTTTTTAATCATATCTATTTTTACTTTGGCTTTGTCAGAGATCATGATAGCCACTCCTGCCTTCTTTTTCTCATTTGACGCCCAAAAGATTTTGCTCAAGCCCTGAACCTTAAACTTGTGTATGTCCACCTGCCTCATATGTGTTTCTTGTAGACAACATATGGTAGGATTTTGGTTTCTAATCCACTCTGCTATTTGCTTCCGTTTTATGAGCGAGTTCATCCCATTCACATTCAGAGTTATAATTATCAGTTGTGCATTTGCTGACATTTTCGTATCCTCCCCTATTCCTACCCCTTCTTCTTAAACTATTTCCTTTTAAACCAGTGGTTTGCTTTAAGCCAGTATCCCTTATCCCCTCCCTAGATTAACTTTCCTTTCTACCCCCTCCCTTATTATTCCCCTCTTTTTATTTTTAAAGGCCTAATGAATTCCCTCTCCCTTCTTCCCCCCTCCCTTTTTTGACCTCCCCACTCCCCTGTTCCCCTTGGTTTATCCCTTCTGACTTTCTCAGTTGGGTTAGATAGAGTTTTATATCCCAATGGATATAACTATTCTTCCCTCTCCGGGTTAATTACACTGAGAGTAAGGTGTAAATATTACCTCTTAATGCTCTCTTCCTTGCCTTCTTATAATAGTATTCATCCCTTCCCCTTCCTATGCCCTCTTTGTGTGTAATAGAATATCCTATTTTTCTTATTCCTTCAAGATTCTCTTGGTGTCCTCTACTATTCATCCCCTCTTTCCTTCCCACCCATATTATCTTAGACCATTTAGTATTCCATCCTCTCCCTATGAATAATTCTTCTAATTATTATAATAGTGAATGCTATAATGGTGAACAGAGTTCACTACAGACAATTATACATAACATTTCCCCACATAGGAGTACCAATAATTAGATCTTATTGAAGCCCTTAAAGAGGCAAATTTAAAAAATATGAGTTTTCTTACTTTCCCTTCTGTTTCTTATTTACCTTTTCATGTTTCTCTTGATTTTTGTGGTTGGATATCAAACCTTCCATTTAGTCCTGATCTTTTCTGTGCAAATGCTTAGAAATTTTCTATCTTGTTGAACGCCCAAACTTTCCCCTGGAAGTATATAGTCAGTTTTGATAGGTAGGTGATCCTTGGTTGTAAACCCAGTTCTCTTGCCTTTCTGAATATCATTTTCCAAGCCTTGTGGTCTTTTAGTGTGGAGGCTGCCAGATCCTGTGTGATCCTGATTGGTGCTCCTTGATATCTGAATTGTCTCTTTCTGGCTTCTTATAAAATTTTTTCTTTTAGTTGGAAGCTCTTGAATTTGGCTATTATATTCCTGGGGGTTTTCTTTTCAGTGTCTAGTGTAGAGGGTGATCTATGGATCCTTTCAATGTCTGTATTGCCTTCTTGTTGTAGAACTTCAGGGCAATTTTGCTGATGAATAATTTCTTTTAGTATGGAGCCCAAATTTCTATTAATTTCTGATTTTTCAGGAAGACCAATGATTTTCAGATTGTCTCTTCTAGACTGGTTTTCTTGATCTATCAGTTTCTCATTGAGATATTTCATGTTTCCTTCTATTTTATCTGTTTTTTGGCTTTGTTTTATTTGTTCTTGCTGTCTTGAGAGATCATTAGCTTCTAATTGCTCAATTCTAGCCTTTAGGGACTGGTTTTCGGCTATAATCTTTTGGTTTTCCTTTTCAATCTGGTCATTTCTGGTCTTCAGTTGACATGCCTCACTTTCCAATTGTGAAATTCTGCCTTTTAAACTGTTATTTTCTTGCCAGATCTCTTCCATCTTTTTATCATCTCATATTTGAACTCTTCAAGACCTTGTGACCCGTTTTCATTGTTTTGGGAAGGTTTGGATATGGTTACTTGTGTGTTCTCCTCAGTTGTTTCCTCTATTGTCTGGATTTTTTCTGTGTAAAAGTTGTCAAGTGTTACAGGTTTTTTCTTCTTCATCCTTCTCTTCTGGTTTTCCTGATGATTCTGGCTTGCCATTGTAAGCTAAGTGCCCTCTCAGCTTTATGCTTGCACCCAGGAACTGTCTACGCTCTTTAAACTCCTGAGGTCTCAGGTCTAGTTGTTTTGGGACAAGCCTCCTGGTGGTCTCCTTGCTTGTTCTTCTGCCTGAAGCTCCTTTAACAGTCTCAGGGAGCTGCTTCCTCAGTCAAGCACCTCTCTGCACTGGGTCCCCACTCAAGGTCTGCTCCTGCACTCAGAATCAGCCCCTTCGTCCACGCCCCAGTCCAGGCTTTAATCCATGCCTCAGCCCACGCCTATATCAGCCCCTTCGCCTGCACCTGGGCTCAGGGTCTGGGCTCAGGGTCTGCGCTCAGAGTCCGTGAGTTCCTCAGCCTCCCAGGGGGTCCCAAGTCTTGCTGCTCCCAGGAACAAGCCCTGGTGAGCTGCCAATGACCCAATGGGTGCCCCAACCTGCTCCGACTCCCGTGCGCTGGTTTTGGCGTTTTAGGTGGTGTGGGGTAGAGGAGGGGGTTGCTCCGCTCGTGTTTTCGTGGGAGTTGTTTCACCCATTTCTAGCATGGAAATGCCCCGTTTCCATGTACCTCTGATGCTACACCCTGTTGTGGGGTCCCTTCTTTCCTCTGGATTTGTTTTTATGTCTTCTTGAGGAGTCCTATATGCGTGGGTTAGGAGAAGTCAAGGAGCTGCTTTTTATTCTGCCGCCATCTTAACTCTCCAGTGTTTTTTAATGAATTGGTACTGTTTCCTAGAGAATGAAACCCACATAGATTAAAAACCCTTACTTTCCCTCTTAGAGTAAATACTGTATTGGTTCCAAGTCAGAAGGGTGGTAAGGGGTAGGCATTGGGGGTTAAGTGACTTGCCCTGGGTTATACAACCAGGAAGTATCTAAGGACATATTTGAACCCAGGACCTCCTATCACTAGGCCTGACTGAGCAACCTAGTTGCCCCTGAGTACATATATTTTTACACAGTTTTATTGAGATTCGGTAAATGAACAATTATTTGTTAAGTGGGTCAAGCACTGAAGACACAAAAAGGGGCAAGAATAATTCCAGTCCTCAAAGAATTCTTATTTGAATGGAGGAGATGATGTGGAAGTAACCAGGTCTGTACAAGACCTATATAGTAGAAGCAGCTAGGTGACTCAGTGGCTAGAGAGCAGATCTGGATACAAGAAGTCCTGGGTTCAAATACTTCCTGGCTGTATGACCCTGGAGAAGTCACTTAACCCCCATTGCCTAAGCCCTTATTGCTCTTCTGCCTGAGAGCTGATACTCAGTATCAATTCTGAGACAGATAGAAAGGCTTTTAAAAAAATCTATACAGTATAAATTAATGGTAATCTCAGAGAGATTACCAGCAGCTAAAGGAACCAGGAAAGGTCTCTTGCAGAAGGTTTCATATCTTGAAAGAAATCAAGGCATAGTAGATGATATATGTATAATCACCTGCCAGCACCAGAAGAAAGGGGGGGAAAGGAGGGAGGAAGATAGATTTGATCACGTAATTCAGGAAAACTTGGGTTGGAATTTAATACGTGTAATTCTTGGTACAAAAATTATTTTAAAATTGGTACAAAAAATTGGTACAAAATAAAAATATTTTTAAAAAATTAAAAAATTTTAAAGAAAGAAGTCAAGGAAACTAGGACCAGAAACATTTCAAGGAAGAGGAATAGCCAAGGCAGAGGAATAACTTGTGAGATTTTAAAGGTCCAGAGGATTTTAGTCTTCCCATCTTTCCATGGATGTACTAGTAGCATCCCCAGAGCATCTGTGAGCATGTCTGCATTGGGAACTGAGAACAATCAAGGGTATGGATCAATGCCTCCACAAAGGAGCACAGGAAAGAAATGATACCTTAAGTTAGTAAAAATTCTTTAGTAACTAATTAATAGGAGAAAAAGACTTCCAGCATCCAACTGTGAATTCTCCTTTCACTACATATGCTGTCTAAATGAGTATAATTCCCTTGGATTCTGTATGTACTTATTGGAGAGCATGTTGCAGATTTGGGATGGGATATTTAATATCAATTATTGTTACTGTACTCCCTTAGTACGTATCCTTTTCTAAAAAGCTACTTATGGCTGGCTGACTCAATTGATTCTCAACTCATAATCTTGGGGAAAATGCACCATTAGGCTCCAGCCAATGGAAATAGAGAATCACCTCCCAACTCCTCCACAGTACCCCTAGCACCCTGAGGGGAAGATATAATCAACCTCTGAAGACCTGACTCATCCCTGGGAGTGGGAGTCAAGATGAGGATCTTACATGAGCTATAGGTGTTATACAGCATATAAGGATAAAAAGGGAGATTCCAGTAACTGGCTTCAGGCAGAGATCACTATATATCTGAAATGTCAAGAGACTTTTTTTACTTGTCTCTTTATGTAAATAAACTCCAGCAAAATTCATTGCCAGGAATGAAGAAATAGAAGAATGTATTTGCATTATGCAAGCGTAACCCATGACCCTCAACCTCCCAAAGATTATGGACTCACAGATAGAGGCCCAAAAGGTTAACATCTCTCCTGTTGGCTCTTTGCCTCCACCTGATTGATCTAGGAGCTTTTCCAAGAGAATATTTATTTTCATCCCTAAAAATAGGTGGTGGGATCTTCAAATCTTATAAAAGCATTAAACATAAAATATCGTTGTTGAATATGGAATAGCCTTTATTTCACCACATAGAAAATATATGAGATGTTAAAGCTTCACAGGAGTTCATGAACAAAGCACTAGGATCCTCCTGCTACCTCCACCTCTCCATCACCCTGTAAGGAAAGATCCAAACTTGGGGTTGTTATTGGGACAATTGACTATCATTTTGTTGACACTCTCAGGATCTTTTGCCCCAGAGTCTCATGCAGTCTCCCTAAGACTTATAGTACCACCCTTTAATTTATACTTCTGGAAAAAGGTAAACATGCATTAAATGTTGTTGAACAAGCAAATCTCTTTGTTACCCCTTCGCTATCAAAGTAAATCACTGGCTTTGATTTCCAAATTGGATGCTATATAGCAAACATATGTACTTTCTTTCTCCTCCTACAAGCAGTATAATACACCAAGAAATCGTGTATCTCTAGAAAGCCCAGGGCATAACTGCACTAAAAAACTCTTGAACTTGGAGTTGATTCTCAAAGCTGATGCTGCCCTGAACATCTGCTTTCTCTCATATAAAGCTAGATTGGGAAATCAGGGATTGTCTTTCCCCTAAAGAGGAGGTTGAAGTTCAAAAACAGTGGCTTTGAATTCTCTTCTCAGGTCATATGAAAATATGTCTACCAGGAGTAGCTAGGTGGCTCAGCGGATAGAAAGCCAGGCCTGGAGGTGGGAGATCCAGGATTCAAATTTGACTTCAGATACTTCCTAGCAGTGTGACCCTAGGCAACCAATTGCCCAGCCCTTATCACACTTCTTCTTTGGAACCAATATGTAGCATTGATTCCAAGGCATAAAGTATTTAATAAAAAAAGAAAAAGTATGTCTGCCAGTGTAAATTGTTATTGTTTTAAATATTAGTTGCTCCGATCCAACCATTCTGGATGGCAATTTGGAACTATGCTCAAAGAGCTTTAAAAGACTATCTGCCTTTTGATCCAGCCATACCCCTGCTGGGTTTGTACCTCAAAGAGATAAGGAAAAAGACTTGTACAAAAATATTTATAGCCACACTCTTTGTGGAGGCAAAAAATTGGAAAATGAGAGAATGTCCTTCAATTGGGGAATGGCTGAACAAATTGTGGTATCTGTTGGTGATGGAATACTACCGTGCTGAAAAAAGTAATGTATTGGAGGAATTCCATGTGAACTGGAAAGACCTCCAGGAATTGATGCAGAGTGAAAGGAGCAGATCCAGGAGAATATTGTACACAGAGACTGATACACTGTGATACAATCTAACATAATAGACTTCTCTACTAGCAGCAATGTAAGAATCCAGAGCAAGGCTGAGGGACTTATGAGAAAGAAAACTAGCCACATTCAGAGAGGGATGTGGGAGAAACATAGAAGAAAAACAACTGCT
Organism: Gracilinanus agilis; assembly: GCF_016433145.1. Lineage (NCBI taxonomy): Eukaryota > Metazoa > Chordata > Mammalia > Didelphimorphia > Didelphidae > Gracilinanus > Gracilinanus agilis. Next base: position 404,848,560 of record NC_058132.1, read on the forward strand.
TGAACACATGGACTGATGGGGCTATTATTGGGGTTGTAGACACTAAACAATAACTCTAGTGCAACTATCAATAATATGGAATTAGGTCTTGATCAATGATACATGTAAAGCCCAGTAGAACTGTGCATTAGCTCAGGCAGTTATGGGGGTTGTGGGGGAGAGGGAAAGAACATGAAATATGTAACTAGGGGAAAATATTAAAAATAAAAATAAAATAAAATAAATATTAGTTGCTGCTTTTGGTTGTAGGTACAGAGGGAGGAAAGTCATTTCACCTTTGTCCCTTATTGTGCTTTGGGAAAAGATCAAAGAGAAAAGGCATGACTGATTAACTCAATTATATAATAAATGTGTGAGAATAAAAAGAATAATAAATTGTGAGAATAATAAAACATCATGTAACTCCAACAGTAAAGTGTAGCGATAGTAGAGAGGATAAGGGATCCTTCGCCCTATAAAATTTTCAACTGTTTGTATTCTGGATAGAAGAGAGAGAGAAGCAGGTACACTGGTGATGGGAATTCACAGAATGCATACAGAAGACATCCTTTTTTTATCCTCCCCTTGATTTATGTTGGGCCTGTAACAAAAGTCATTGAGTCAGAGCTCTCAGCATTGTCAATCAATTTATTGGGGACTCTGGCGATCCCCCGTCAATTGGATCCAAGACCTTCCTAATGGTCAAGGACTCCTCTGCTTGAGGGAAAATTTCTTTTATGCCCATCGAGAGTGTGCCAAAAATCAAATGAGGTGGTAGAACTATTTGAACCCTTCCAAAAGGGAGTGGGATCCACATGATTGGTCAGAAGGAGGAAGTGGAACTCAGTGCTAAAGAAGGAATTTCCCACATTTGGCCAAGGGCTATATCCATTAATCATTACTACTTTGTCAGCAGCATTCTTGGGCCTTCCAAAGGTCCAGAGCCTTTTTTCAGATCCTGAAACCCTGTCAACAAGGTCTTGGGCCTTTTACAAGTCATAATATCCTAGAGTTTGACCAACAGCATCCTAAAGCCCAAGGAAGCTGTGGGCAAAAGAAAAAGTCACAAGGAAATGTTGACAGTGATTCATTGGGATGAAGGGTGTTGCTGCTGCAATAAGAACCTCCAAGGTTAATGTAATTCCTTAAGACTAGCCCAACTAATTCAGCAGTATAAGTCTATCTAGTCTATCTTATAATCAAATCTAATGCAGTTGCTATACTTATCAATACATGAATATTATCATTGGTTCATGGGAGGTTAATTAATCCTAACCTACATAATTCTTCTTTTAAAAAAGAAACCCTTATCTTCCACCTTAGAATTAATAATGTATATTGGTTCTAAGACAGAAGAGAGGTAGAGGCTAGGCAAGTGACTTGCCCAAAGTCACACAGCTAGGAAGTATCTGAGATCAAATTTGAACTCAGGACCTCTCATCACTAGCTTATGTAACTCTTAATCTAACAGTATATTTATCAATCTTAACTCTATCCAAGTCTAACTTAATCACTGATCCCTAGGAAATCACCATAAACTGAGTGAATACTGATTAAATTGAGTAGGGATATTAAAATTATTTTCATAATTAAAAAATAAGTTCTATTATGTCTAGGGAGTTTTGATTCACTAGAAAGATTAGAAATCTTTCTCATGTAAATCAACTTCAAGCTGATTAAGAAGTAGGATAGTAAAGGTTTGGGATTAGCTTTCTGACTCTGTGCTTCATGTTAAAGGTTAGATGTCTTTCACTCATCTCATACTGTCAGAATGGTCAACTACAAAAACACAACAAAAATAAATGGTCTTTATTTTCTGTAGCAGGGAGAATAAATACAACAAAGAAAGAATATGAAGGACAGAGTTAAGAGAATATTGGTGAATATAGTCAGTGCCGGACACTACTTCCTAGGTATATCATGTTTTTCCTGTTTTATCTCCTTCCTTCCCAAGGGAAGAGTTGAGGCAAAATTCTAGAAGCGGAACAATTTGCTCCTTTCTCCTTCAACTTGAAGTCATGAGAGATAAGTGTTATGACAATTGGGTCTTCTCACCAGCCTTATTCAATTAGCACAGCAAATACTCCCATCTCCATTAGTAGGCATATTTTTTGTTGTTTAGTCGTGTTCTGTTGTGTCCAACTCTTCATTACTCCTTTTGGGGGTTTTATTGACAAAGATACAGGAATGGGTCACCATTTCCTTCTCTAGCTTATGTTACAGATGAGAAAACTGAGGCAAAACAGGGTTAAGTGACTTTGTCGGGGTTACACAGATAGTAAATGTCTGAGGTCAGATTTAAGCTCGAAAAGATGAGTTTTCCTAACTCCATGCCCATCACTCTATTCATTGTGCCACCAAGCCACCCCCGATCCCACCAGCAAACACATAGGCAATACTTTTATTTAGGTAACCCAGAGTTCAAGCCTGGTTTGTTTGAATGACTTTTCTCATTGATAGAGAGAATAATTACTCAATATTTTGTGCTTTTGTGAGGAATGGAGTAGTGGACAAGAGAAAGCTTCTAGCTTCAATCTTAGAGGAAGACTACATTTAGTTCTAGATTCTTTTCAGGTAGAAACCCCAGGAGAAAGGGAAAAGACCTTAGGAAGCACAGTCAGTACCTTACCATGACCCTGATTTATGGCCAGTCTCACTAGAGACTTCTAGGAAACTCCCCTTCAGTGAGATCAGGGACTTTTTCTAAACCAGATTAAAATATCTCACTCCCAGTAGGAGAGATCTCATTAACTCTCTATATTTTGTGGTATATTTTAATCTGTATATCTTTCCATGACTTCTCTGTGCTATCTACTTGGATAAACTGGTTTATTTGTTATTCATTATCTATAAGGATCTTTTAAGGAGTCAAGTCTACATCTGAAAACTGGTCACTTGATCCTCTTTAAGGGATAGGAATCAAGAAAATACTTTGAAAATAAGAATGAAATTATTTTCCCTGTACAAGCAATATTGGGATGGATAGAGGAGAGGACAGATAGATATAATTCTAGCATAGTACCCCTTCTCTGAGGAGAGCACAGTGCCTCGTGACCTCAATTTCTTTTTCCTCTGTAGTAAGGAATCAAGGTCTCTCTTTGAGAAGGTTGAATGAGATTCCAGTGATATCTATTCATGCTACCCTGAATCACATTTTGACAAATCCATGTGGAGATTCACATAATCTTCATGGGAAAAGAAGAAAGGGGAAGAGAATAAGCACTTATATAGCATCTACTACTTGTGCCAAGCATTGTGTCAAGTGCTCTTTACAAATATTATCCCAGTTGATCATCACAACCCTAAGATGTAGGTGCTATTATTATCCTCATTTTATAATTGAGGAAACTGAGGCAAACAGCAGTTAAGTGACTTGCCCAGTCACACAGCTAGTTTAGTGTCTGAGGTTGGATTTAAACTGGAACAAATACACACACACACACATGCACACAATCAAGAATTTGACTTTCTAAAGTTCACATAGTGTCAAGATGGAGGATGAATTTTGAATTTCACTAGTCTTGACCCAGAGTCTTCTTTTCTTGGCATCTTTCTCCCCAGATTCCACAAAACAGTCTAAAAAGCCCCAGTTTCTCAACATCAGTGGTTGGCAGATTTTGATAAAACATTTCTCATTTCCATATGCAGGGTTACAAAGGCAAAAAGCAAGTAAGTCCTCAAGGGATGAACATTCCATAGAGTATGATCAGCTTACTTTTATGGGCCATGAAGATAAGTGAATGATTTTTCAGTCAGTTAATCACTGTGTCCCATCAGTTTGATTGAGGAACTCTTCAATTTATTCATGGACTAATAATAGCCCAAGCCTTGTAATCTCATCAGGTTTATGGGAGAACTACTCAACTTGATCAGGCTCCCATGATCAAATATCCTCATAAAAGTATTTGTGAATTATACAATTTCATGAAATCCTTGCATCCCTAGACATCCTTTCTAAGTACTGGTTTCATTTTCTTATAAATCTTCTATCTCATTTGTCCTAGTTGGAGAATTAGAATACTCTGCTCCCCCATTACAACTTCCAGATTTTCTTTCTATTATCATAACTGTAATCTCTCTATCTTTGCAGTTCAGTCTATCCAAATTTATCACTCAATCCAGGTCCTAATTACCATCATCTACTAGTCTCCAGAATGTTCTCCTACCTTTTTATCAATGCCTTCCCAGTGTCTGCTCAGTCTCCCTCCTCACTCTCAATTCTTGCCGTATACTGGGGGATTTCAACATGTTCGTTTCATTCAGTTGTTTCAGTCATGTCTGACTCTTTGTGACCTTATTTGGAGTTTTCTTGACAAAGATGCTAGAATAGTTTGCCATTTCCTTCTCCAACATATTTTATAGATAAAGAAACTGAGGCAAACAGGACTAAGTAATTTGTCCAGGGCCACAAAAGTAGTAAATGTCTGAGGCCAGATTTGCACTTAGGTCTACTTGACTCCATTGTGCTGCCTCACTGCCATGCCATCAAAATGAATGTTGATATTTCCTCAAATATTCTATTTTTCGACTTCTAAATTTACTCAGCTCCCCATGACCTACTTCTCTACTCTAATTCAGCTATACACATAACCCACAGGTTCTACTTTCATGCTCAAAAACTCTCAAACTCTTTTGTTCAGTCATAACCTTTTATCTTTCCATCTCTTCCTATGCCTCACTACCACTAACCCTAATATTTACCTTCGCCACCTACTATCTTCATCATTCCAGTCTGATGAAGAGGTAGCTTTCTCCTCAACAAGGTCAACTTCTCTAAATGTACCATTAATCTAACCCTCTCATCTCTTCCAAAAGATTGTTACCACTATCATCTCCCATCTCTCTTTGATCTTTAATTTCCTCCTATCTACAGGTACCTACAAAAATGCTCAAGTCTGTTATCCTTAAATAACCTTCACTAGATCCTATCATCCCCAGCAGCTATTATGCTATATTTTTTCTCTCCTTTCTCAGCTAAACTTCTAGCAGTTATTTATGTTTGATGTTTTTATTTTCTGTCTCTCATTCTCTTCTAAGCCCTCTGAAATTTGACTTCCAACCTCAACATTCAGCTGAAACTGTTCTCTTCAAAGTTATCAGTGATTAGTGATAAATTGCCACTAGTGACCACCTTCTCCTGGATGTTCTTTTTTCTGGTATGATAACACTATTATCTTTCTCTTCATTCTCCTCCTACATTTCTGACCACTTCTTTTTTGTCACTCTTTCTGGTCTTCAATTTATACCTGCTAACTGTGGGCATTCCTCAAGATTCTGTCCTAGACTGTTTTTTTCCCCTCTCTACACTATTTTACTTAATTACCTCATCAAATCCCATGGGTTCAATTATCACTGCTTAAGCAGATGTTTTTAAGATCTATATATCCATTCCTACTCTCCCACCTGAGCTCCAATACTAATCAAATGCCAATCTATTTTTTACATTCTTGTTTCAGTGTTTTATTTTTCCCCTCAATTACATGCAAAAATGATTTTTAACATTTAAAAAAATTGAGCCCCTTGTTTCCCATCTTTCCCTCCCCATCACTGACAGTGAGCAATCTGATATAGATTTTGCATATACAATAATGTAAAACATTTTTCCATATTAGTCGTTTATTGGAAGAGATCTAAAAAAAATTGAATAAAGTGAAATATAGTATATTTGGGTTTGTATTCAGACTTCATCATTTCTTTCTCTGGAGGTGGATCTGCCAATCTAGTCTTGAATTAGTTGTTTTATAGGCACATCAACCTCAATATGTCTACAAAAGATTTCATTCTGCCTTCCCTCCACCACGAAAACAGGCATACTATTGAAGGCATCACCATCTTTCTATTTATCCAGGTTTATAATCTCTGTGGCATCCTCTATTCCTCACCCTTATTCACCACAAATATCCAATCAATTATCACATTTTATTGTCTCTTTTCCTATAACATCTTTTGTTTACAATCCCTTCTCTCCACTCACATAGTCACAGCCATAGTCCCCTCCTACCTGCACAATTGCAAAAGCCTCCTATCTGATCTCTCTCATTTATGTTTCTCTGCACAAGAGTCAAAGTAATTTTCTAAGGCACCTTTAAGACCTACTGGTCTCCTACTTAATAAACTACAGTGAATTCCTATTACTTTTAAAAAAAAAACCCTACCTTCTGTCTTCGACTATTGAGTCTAAGACAGAGAAGTTTTGAGGGCTAGGCAATTAAATGTAAGTGACTTGCCCAGGGTCACAAAGCTAGGGGACCAGATTTGAACCCAAGTCCTTTTGACTCTAGCTGATATATCCAGTGTGCTTGCTATCTAGCTGCCTCTAATCTCTGTCACTTCTTGGATAAAATATTTAGTACACTTTGGGGCATTTAAACCTCTTCACAGTTTGACCCTTTCTTATATTTCCAATCTTCATATACATTAATCTTTTCTACACCTTCTAGCAGTCCATCTCTACTGGTCTGTTTGCTGTTTCTCCTCCCCACCTTTTGGGGGGACGTGCTTAGAATGCTCTTCTTTTTCATTTTGATCTTTTAGAATCCCTGGCTTCCTTCAAGTTTCAGCACAGATATTACCTACTGAAGGATATCTTTCTTGGTACTCTTAAATAATGACTTCTCATCTAAAATTACCTTCCAAGCTCTCTATGTCTCGTGTATATACCTATTTGGGGCAGGTAGGTGGCACAGTGGCTAGAGTACAAGTCAGAAGTCAAGAATACTCATCTTCTTGAGTTCAAATTCAACCTAAAACATTTATTAGCAGTGTGACCCTGGACAAGTCACTTAATCCTATTTGCCTCAGATTCCTCAACTGTAAGATGAGTAGGAGAAAAAAAAATGGCAAACCCCTCTCTGATCTTTGCCAAGAAAATGCCAAATGGGGTCACAAAGAGTTGGGCAAGACTGAAATAATTGAAAAACAACAAATGTATTTCTATTTATAGGTATATTATCTCTCCCAGTAAAATGTATGTAACTTGAGGAAAGGGACTTTTTTTGGATCCCTAACACCAAGTACAGGTTTTGTCACATAGTAAATGCTTATTAAATGCTTGGTGATTCATTGATGATATGGTACATCTCCATATGGTATATATGCTTACATAACTATAAACAACACCCAGGATCAAAGTATTGAAAATGTTTAAATAATCATCCATCTTATTGTGACAAAACACATTTTTCAAATGAATTGTTCTCTAAGACAAAGATGTCATCAATGTAAGTATAATGATGTGTTACTAGATTGTTTCATTTTACAGTGTTATGATTAAAATGGATATAGATGGATATTGATATCGATAGAAGTATTAATATTTTAATTAAAGTCATGTAAATTGGTAAATTTAAGAAGTCCATTTGCCTGCTAAGATCTAATTCAAATCACCCACCATACCTGGCTGCCTCGTACCAAAGAGAGTGTCCCAATCAAGTCCTCTCTATTTGATCTATGCTTTACTTTGGTTCACATCACCACGTAAGATAGGAAACCCATTGAATCATGGGAAATGTAGTTTCAAAGTCCCCTAAATGACCACAGGAAGTTTATGTCATATATCTAAATATTTAAGGCTCAAATGAACCCCAAATTTCCACTAACACAACAAGGAATAAGATTAAGGGAAGAAATAAATTCTGTAAAATTTTTGTTAAGCATTCTTAGTCTCCTGACTTACTGAACATCATCATTGTCAACCTCTGAGCCCAGTTGTGACCTGATTTAAAAGATTCATGAAGCAACTATAAATGACCTTGACTGAAGTTCTTAAAAATAGTTACTGAAGGATCCCAAATGTCCTGAGGCCCAAACCATTTCTTCTTTTGGAAGTTCTGCTGAACACTTCCTCTAAGGACCAGAAAGGATTTTTTAAAATTTCCAAAGATGCCTTACTTGAATACCTTAGTCCCCAAAAGAATCTAACTGATGTCTTATGCTATTAAGAATGTGGAATTTTATTTGTAGGCAGGAAGCCAATTCATTTCAGTTATGATTCTAACTCTGTTATTCAGATTTATGATGTAATTTTCTAGACTTTAAAAAATGCCATAAATCCACCTTTCTTTTCCCATTTTTCCTCTAAAGCTCTCCTTAAGAAATAGACATGAAATCTGAGTGGTGCTATTTGTTTGTTTGTCTTCCCTTAAATACTTTAGATAATATTTCTTTGTTATTAGATATATATCACTGAATCACCTTATCATAGATTTTAAATGGGCATACAATCTCCTTTTTATAGATAAGAAAACTGAGACTCAAAGAGGTTAAACAACCTGCTTGTGGTCACACAACTCCTAAGAGAAACTATGTTGTGACAGCTAGGTGGTACAGTAGATAGATTGCCAGGCCTAGAATCCTGAAGACATGACATCAAATCTGGCCTCAGATACTTACTTGCCCTGTTACCCTGATCTGGAGAAGGAAATGGCAAACCACTCCAGTATCTTTGCCAAGAAAACCCCAAATGGTGTTGCAAAGGGTCAGACATAACTGAAAAACAATTGAATAAAAATTCTTGAGGTGGTAAATATGATTCCTTGTCTCCTTGTCTTATTATTAACCTCATCCCTAATACAACGAGCATTGTGACTCAATTCACCCTTGGTAAGATCATTTCTGATTCAAAATAAGCATTAGAGCAATTACTATCCCCATACAAAACAAATGGCAGCAGCTGGCTGTAATAGGGAACTGTCCTAGAGGGATGTGTGATGTTACAACCCACCTAGGAACTCCCCAGAGCCAGTAAAGCCCAAACCCCTTGGCTTGTAAAAAAGACAATGTAGTTTATAAAGGGCGTAAGGAAAACTGGTAGGTAAGACCCTAACACTCTTAGAAACTAAGCTCCACCCAAACTTCTATGTCTCCTGCAAAAGGGGAGTCTTCTATCTCTTCTCTGGGTCCTGCCTATAGCTTCCTGATATTAACTAAAAACCCCAGCGCTATCTGACTCTAACCTGATCTGTCCACTAGTGAGTAACAAAAAAGAAAGGGAAAAGCCTGGATTTGACTGCCCTAAGTAACCCAAAGTCCCAGATGAAAATCTCTGGATTACCTTGGCCAAAAGAGGATTTCTTGAGATGGTCTCTGGCAGATGATCTCTATATTCAGGATAACAGTTTTCTCCAAAGCAGATCCTCAGCCTAGTAGTCAAATAATCTCTCCACGAAATTATGACTGCCTAGGAAGAATCTCTCAGAGCAAAACCTCCTTTCTCATCAGTGGAAATTAAGACAGAGAGTAAAACCCTCCTTCCAGGTCAGTTGAAATCCCAGAAGGAAGAAGTGACAGTTCAAACAGTCACACTCCCACAATTCCTTCCTCCTTCCCAGAATCCTTCTCAGGGCTTGTATCAAAATTCCCTTCTTTTAACTACTCCCTGAAATCACTCTTTCCCTAACTTATTCCTACATGGCTCCATAGGAAGCTAGAAGACTAGAACTGTTCACAAATCCTAGACTATGATAAAAATCCATTAGATCTTGGAACTGAAAGACCTTAAAGTTCTATTTAATTTTCCATAATCAAAGCACTTCTCCTTTCAGAAGACAATAATCTTTTTTCTTCTTTAATGCAGTCCCATCTTATTTCCCAAAGCCAGATAGTCTGACATTTGGGAACAGCTACAGATCTACATTGGTCCACAATAAGAAGAATTAATGAGGAAATCCACTCTATCACACAAGTTAAATATAGTGATTTGGTGTCTCAAAAAATGTCCAGCATATAGTAGCTGCTTAATACATTGAATGAATGACTAATCTAGAAATGGATCCTATCTTAAAAGCAACTTCCTTGACTATTTATGGACATTTGTAATCATGCTTATATGTTTTCCTTTTCAGAATATCTGGATGTGGAATTTTACTCAGTTTTCTTTATTTCCAGAGCTGATTACATTTGATTTTACTTGAGTTCTTCATGTGGAGTGCTTTATAATCTACTAGGTGAAAACCTACCAATTGTAAAACTTGGTGTCTTAGGTCCCTCAGCAAGGTTGGATAATGGGGGAAGGAGCCTAAGAGATTGCTCCCAAAATGGAGTCCAAACAACTTAGCTGATTTGAAATCTTGCTGGATGAGAAGTGATGGGATGCCTTTGACCAGGAATCAGGGTATCAGTGCCCAAAGAAAGATCCTCAGGAAGCCCTCAGGATTGGATTTGAGCTGAGATGTTCTCCTCCTCCCTCTCTCAGTCCTCCGTCACCAACTGTCACCAACTGTCACCAACAGCCTTCTTCTGGCTCTTTTTGTCCCATTCCCCATCCTTACAGTATCCTAGTTTTGTGTGGTGGGACTTTTTCCAAAATTCATGCATCACTATTTCCTATTCCTATCTTATGTTCCCCCTCCCTCCAAAATAATAAATCCTTATCTTGTCTTATCACTATTTATCTTATCTATTTGTCTTATCACTAATTATCCATCTATTCCTCTTCTAAGATGGGTTTTGGAGAGGTTGGTAAGGGGATGAGGGTTGCAATCTATATAACAATTTTTACAGTGTACAAAACAATTTTGTAACATGAAAAGTTTTCCATTGAACACAATGTCTAAGTTTACGGTGTAGCAATTTTCTTATTCTTAAATTCTTCTAAGTTATTATTTAACCAATCTATGATTTTAACAGAATTTTAACTTGTTTCTACTTTTAATATATGTCTATCAAGTAATGCAATGCAACTATCTTATTATTCTTAGCTGTTATCAAATTATGTTTAAACTATTTATGTTTTAAATGCAATGTTAGTTTTTATATTGAGAATCTATTTTAGTATGTTAATATTCTTAGTTATCTATCCAACAACATTTATATATTTTATTCTTATGCTTTCCCTGCACTAGCTCGCTAAAAATTTTTGAATTTCCCTAGTCCTAGTCCTTTCTGCACTTTCCCTATGTCTAATGTTCTAAATTATCTGCTAAATTGTTAGTATGCTACAGTATCTACATGGTTAGGGACTTACAATTCTGCTCTACTTTTCAAACCTATATTACAGGTATATATAAAATTTACATTATTTACACTATTATGTATAAGCATTAGTTCTGCATATTGATGTTAACCAGACAAGAAAATCACTTGATCTTCTTATGTGGTTAAAATCTTATGGAACTTGCAACTATTTATATTATAGACATACATATATATATATATGTATGCATATATGTACATATATATATACACACATTTTATATTTACACAATCTTCAGACACTCGCTTATTAACATGAGGTCTAGACTAGATATCAGTTTTGTATTGTGTTTTGTGTTCTCTTTATGTGCTGTGCATGCAAAATACTCACTCTTGTTTTCATAGTTGTCAATTTTCCTCAAGTTGCCTGTAGATTTCTCTTATATCTTGATGCTATGTACTGTGGTTGCATTTTCCCTAAAGTGTGAAGTTAATTTGTGTTTTTGTGGTTTCGTCACACCACTCTTACATAAATCATTTCCTTCTGTCCCCTTCTTCATGCAATTGTTCATTTTTTGCAAAGTTAAAAGTTCAAAAGTTTTTTCACAATGTCTTTTCAAGTACTCTTTTCTTGAATCTTTCTTCTTGGTGATTTTCTCAATTTTCTTTTCTTCTCTTGATGCTCTTTCCCTTCTCTGTTTCTCCATCACATGTTGTCTGTCGTCATACATGTTGGTCCAGATACAGGAACAATGTGGATTGTGATACTTTGTCAGTAATGTCAATCAATTATTTGTGTGTGTGTATGTTATATGCACTTTCAGATGTTTTGCAAAGATTTTGAATTTCAATTCTCAGTCCTCAGTGCTTTCTGTAATTTATCTATCTTGAACTATTTCTGGGTGTTCTGCATTTGTATGTTTCTTTTCAAGTTTCACGTGGGTCATGTGGAACCACGAATCTTTTCCTTATACTTTTATACTTGTAGGGGTAGTAAGCAAAATTTGATAGGGTCCTAATCACTTGGGACCTCTTACTGATTTTCTTGTGAAGTTTCTTATGTACATTTTGTCTCCTGGTTTTAAATTATGCAAATTGTAATCAAGGGGAACTCTCTGTTGAATCAAACCAAGTTCATGGAGTTCTGTGAGTCTTTGTTGCAGGGCCTTTGTTGCAGGATATATTTATGCAGTTCACAATCTGCACCCAGCATTGAGACATATGGGGTTTTGTGAGCTCTTCCTTGCTAAACAGGTCGGCCATTAGCATTTTAAATGGGGAAAGTTGTAAGTCCCCGCTAGGTTTGCTTCTCAGATACCATAACACTATTGGCACATTTCATTGGTCTGCTCTTTCTCTCTTTTATTGATGTGAACATTTTAGATATTAAAATTTCCCCTACATACTCTTTTAGTCTCATCTCATAAATTTTGGTATGTTATCTCATTGTCATTCTCTTTAATGAAATTATTGGTTATTGCTATGATTTGTTCTTTGATTCATTCTTTCTTTAGGATTAGGTTACTTAGTTTCCAATTAATTTTTAATCTCTGCTTCCAAGGCCCATTATTAAGTGTAATATTTATTGCATTATTGTCTGAAAAGCATGTGAGGTTTGTTTGCTCTAAAACAAGGTCAATTTTTGTGAAAGTACTAGGTACAGCTTGGAAAGGTATACTCCTTTCTATATCTATTCAGTTTTCTTTAGGGATCTATCATGTCTAACTTTTCTAAAATTCTATTCATCTCTTTAACTTAATTCTTATTTATTTTGTATTTGGATTTACATAGCTCTGAGAGGTCAAAGCTGAATTTCCCACTAGTACAGCTTTACTATTTATTTATTCCTGTAATTCATTTAACTTTTCTTTTAAGAATTTGAATGCAATGGCATTTGGTACATATATGTTTAGTATTACTTACTATTTTATTTCATTGTCTTTGATTCCTTGATTCCTTTTTAGCATGATATAGTTTTCCTGTTGATCTCTTAATTAGGTCTATTTTTCTTTTTCTTTTTCTTTTTTTTTTTTTTTTGCTTTGCCCGAAATCTTTATTTCTACTCCTTCTTTTATACTTCAAGTGAAGCATGTTAGATTCTGCTCCGACCCTTTATTTTAACTTTCTGTATGGTTTTTGCAAACAATAAATTTTTGGATTCTGGTTTCTAATCCTTTCTGCTATCTGCTTCCATTATATGGGTAAGCTCATCCCACTCACATTGGGAATTATGCTTACTGACTGCATTTTTCTCTATACCATTTTCTTTTGTTAATCTCTCTCTCCCTTTCCCTCTCTCCCTTTATCCTGTTCCTCCTCTAAAATCTGTTTTTCTTCTGACCTCTGACATCCTTTGTCCACCCTCCCTTTTATCACCCTTTTCTCTTATCCTTCTCCCCTCCTACTTCCCTATTGGATAAGATAGATTTGTCTACCTATCTGAGTATGTTTATGCATTTTCCCCTATTCAAATCAATTCAGATAATAATGAAGTTCAGGCATGCCCATCCCCCATCACTTTCCCTGCACTATAAAAATTCTTTCTTGCCTACCTCTTTTATGTGAATTTCCCCATTTTCCCCCTTTTCCCCTTTCTCTCAATGCATCCCTCTTTCTCACCCATCCATTTTTTAAAAATATAATCTCCACATAATTAACTCATTCCCATGTTTTCTATGTAAGGTCCTACTTACTGTCCAAATAATTATAAAATTCTTAGGCATTACATTAACATTTTCCTGCATAGGAAAATCAGTAGTTTAACCTTATTGAATCCCTTATGATTTCTCTTTCATAGTTCTCTTTTCATGCTTCTCTTGAGTTTTGTATTTGAAAGTCAAATTCCTGGCTTTGGGGTTATGAAGTAAAAGTGCATCATCCCAAGCTTCAAAATTTTTTACATTGCTGTTTTCAGAGCTAGGTCTGGGTTTTTTTTTTTGAAGTTTTCAGTGCTTTCCAGATGATAAGATCCAGGAAGAGGTGTGGTCACTCCTCTACTAACCTGGATTCTGTTCTTTACCCTCATCTTTTGCAGCCTCATTACGTCTTTGCATCATCATTACAGCTCCTCATAGCCCTCACTCCATTGTAACCACAAGTTCTCCTCTCTGCCCTGAAACTGTGACCTGGACATGGTAATAGGTAATGAAGTTATCAAGTAAAACCATGTACTTTGCTTATCACTGGCATAGGAATGAATCCCCTGTAATCTCTTTCTGACCAGTGGCCCAACCCCCTTACCATCTCTGACCTGAGGGCTCCTGAAACTGCTGGTACTATTGCTACCACCAAGTCCTACCACTGCATTGAATTCACTTCTGTTCCCCATGCCATGTCCAAGATCTCTCCTTCTGTCCTTCTAAGTCAGTGGTTCCCAAACTTTTTTGGCCTACCGCCCCCTTTCCAGAAAAAATATTACTTAGCGCCCCTGGAAATTAATTTTTTAAATTTTAATAGCAATTTATAGGAAAGATAAATGCACCTGTGGCCATCACCACCCCCCTGGATCACCCACTGGCGCCCACTTTGGGAATTACTGTTCTGAGTTATCTTGGGCAGGAAGAATGTCCCACCCTAACCTTTTATTGATTCTGCCTCTCCAGAATTTGATTTGAGGCATTATTTGAAGGTTGTTTGGAGAGCTAAAACTAAGTGCTGGGAATACAAAGAAAGCCAAAAGATAGTTCTTGCCCTTGAGTAGTTGACAATCTAATGGGAGAGAAATATATACAAATTACTATGTCCAACAAGCTACATGCAAGATAAATAAGAAATAACTTTTATCACTCCTTTAAAAAATTGTAAATCTCATTTGAGAAGAAATATGGTACAATAGTTAGAGAGATAATTCAGCCTTAGGAAGATTTGGACTCAAGTTCTACTCTTGACTCATATTAGCTATGGAAATGTGAAGAAACTACTTAACCTTCATTGCCCCCAACCACTTCTCTAAGCCTTCCAGATGCAGAGCAACTGCCAGTTTGTATTGGTACAGGGGGTTGGGGAGGTCCTCACCAGAGAGCTCCATTTGGCAATAAAATGACAGGTGTAGAACAAAAAAATATCATCTCTGAGACCATAATGTTCCAGCCTTTGATACAAAGGACTCTGCCCTCTAAGGGAGATTCCTCTTCCATGGGCATACTTCATAAAAGGGGACATCATGTCTTTTTGTTTTATACCAGTGATTCCCAAAGTGGACGCTACTGCCCCCTGGTGAGTACTGTAGCGATCCAGGGGAGCAGTGATGGCCACAGGTGCATTTATCTTTCCTATTAATTGCTATTAAAATTTTTTTTTAATTAATAGGCCAAAAAAGCTTGACAACCACTGTTTTATACTTTCCTTAATATTGATAATAAAGAATTGTTAAACAAAATTATCTTTGTTGTGTTTGTCTATAAATCTCATATGATATATATTTTATTTTAACTCTTACTTTTCATCTTTAAATCAATACTGTGTTTTGGTTTCAAGGCAAAAGAGTGGGCTTGGCAATGGGGATTAAGTGACTTGTCTAGGATCACACAGCTAGGAAGTATCTGAGGTCACTGGAATCCAGAATCTCTTCTCTAAGTTTGGCTCTCAATCCACTGAACCACCTAGCTGCCCTCCATTTTTTCCCCTCCTGGAATAACATTGTTTATATTAACAAACATGCATTTACTAACAAAGAATGACTCTATCACCAGCCTCCAGAGCAGGAAAAGAAAGCCTCATATGATCTTAATGTATGCATAGGAGACATCTACTTAGAGGAACGCCTATGCAAAGCCTGATGTAAATAATCTTGTACTCTAGTAGCCCAATCAGATATTCCTTTCCAATTCTTTTCTCACACAAAGTAAGATCTTTTTGTCATTCAGTCATACTCACTCACAAACCTACTCATCATGCATACTCTCCGAGCTCCAGTGTTGTCCCTGACTGCCCATTAAACTATGCCCCAGATTCTGTTTTTACATCAATTAATGAAATGTAAGAGACAAAGCATTACTTATTTTTAAATTAAAAAGCTTCCTAGCTTCTCATATGAGTTGCCTAAGAGTATGTAGTATTGATCAAAGCAGCTTTGAAGACTCTTCTGTTCTGTCAGGAGGAGGCTAGCATGTAAAAAACATTAATGTAAAGTATTAGAATATCAAGAAAATTTTGGTATTTGAAGTCAGTGTGAGAAAGCCTCAAAAGTTTTTTTTATTGATGTTATTTTCCTTCTAAGTACCTAACAACAAAAGTATCATAATTTCATGTTTTACTTTGCCTTATTTTTGTGACCTTTTTTCTCTTTCACTTTCCCTACCTCTCTCTCTTCTTTTTTCTTTCTTCATTCTTCATTCTTCTTCTTCTTCTTTTTTCTCTCTCACTCTGTCCATTCTCTATTATTTCTTACAACTTGTTTATTCTCTCAATTTTTAAACATTTTTCCCTGCAATGATTATTTTTCCTTTGAAAGCTCTTTGCTTCATTTTAAAAGAAGCTTTATTAATGACATTTTTAACATCAAATTCATTTCTGAAAATCCTTTCCCCTCTCCTTCCAGTGAGCCTTCCCCAATAACTAAGAAAATTTTTAAAGAAAAATCAACTAACCTAACTAATGATGTTGCCTAAAAGGTACTCCCCAACCCACAGTCATAGTCATTCAACTTTCCAAAAGGAGGAGACTAATTCATTTCCTCATTTTAAATCCCACATTTCCTAATCTGGCTTTCTCTACTTTAAGCTTATAGTCTTCATGAATTATTTTCTCTTTCTTAAAAAAAATCAGGGATATTAATGGTGCCTTTTACTTTCTTCTAATTTTCTTTTTTGGACCTGTAGCATGTCCCTTCAATAAAGTAAGACTTTAGATAGAAAATATTTAATACAGTACCTTACATATAGTAGATAGCTTATAAATATTTATAAAATTGAATTATATTCATTTCTTTAGAAAAATTCTGATAATTTACAAATTTGGTGAAATTATACTTCTTGAGTGAATGCCCATTGTATGCAAAACACCCTTCTAGGAAGAAAGTAGAAATCACTGAATCAGTTCTGGTTGGACCACTTTCAAAATTTCTGTCACTAGCTTCTACACTGTCCTCGTCATTTCTCTGATTGGTCAAGTGCACCCTAGAATCATACTCTCCATAGTCCAGATGTTTCCCATGCACTCTGCCCTCCTCTTTCTTTTCTCCTTTTCTCTTCTTTTCTCCCTAATCAGGGCCTCCTCTCCAAAACCATCATCCAAGTTGTTAATGAAAATACTAAAAAATGATGAACAAACATCTCTGCAGAATATAACTTAGACAACAGCTCTCCAAGGTTTATGATATACCATTGATAATGCTTCTTTGATTATATCCTTCAACCATTTGTTCACTTATAAAGTAGGCATGTTTGACCATATTTTCTTGGTTCAGTGATGAGTATTTCATGTGGGGGAAAAAACAAAATCCTTGATAATATAGAAATATGTTTATGTTTCCCTTTGATCTAGTAGACATGTCACTGTTCACAAATGGAGTTCTTTATAATGTGGCATTCTCTCCTTGATGTACACAAATTGATTTTTATGTTGTGTTTATCCTACAGATAGCCACAACTCTTCTTGACACTTTTGTTCAGCCAATTATTTTCAAAGCAACTCCATGGACATAGTTTATTGTGATAGTAAAATAATAGTAAGGGCTCCAATAAGGCTAACTGAAAACATAAATTCATAGGTAGAATTCTTTGAATAAGGCCTACCAAATGGACTAGTCATTAAATAATGTGAAGTCCCATGGCATCTGATTGTGTCCCTTTAAATTACATTTAAGTATAAAAAAAATATGGCAATCTGTGATTGTGAATATATTCAAAACAAAATATTGCACAAACATTTGGCTCATGACTATGAGCTAAATGTTATGACATTTCCATGGGAGAATTAGTTATTTGAACATGTGTGGTATAAAATATGTCAAATCATTTATCTGGATGTTAGAAATTGCATATTAGTTATTACTAAAGAAAATATATGAGATATAAATGTGAAACACACTCTATATCCTGTAAATGTCATGTTAAGCCCGAGGGTAAATAGCAACGGAATGATTTTTATCTGGAAGGGAACAGAATCTTGAAGAAGACTAAGCCAAAGGAAGCAACTCCAATTGCAATGAGCTATAGCACTTAGATGCAGAATGGAATTTTTCTACTTAAGAGAATGCTTCAGAAACCCCCTAGGTCAACTTTAACAGATCTATGATGTCCCTGGATGATGGATTGAAAACTAGAAGTTATCTAAGAGGTGTCTAGTTCAACTCCTCATTTTACAAAGGAGGAAATTCCAGTCCTGATAGGTTAAACCTTGCAAGAAGTCAAATATGTAATGACAGGATCAGGATTTGAATTCAAGACCAAGGACTCCATAATTTCTTTCCACTATATACACTGCCTCTGAAACTGTCTCAATGGAAAGTTAAAGTAGTTTGCAACTCCATTTGCCAATGAGGAGAGCATAATGAATCTCCAAAACTACCTTGCATGAGATCCTCCCTCTTCCTCACCACTGTCAACTACATATTGCTTTAAACTAATCATTTGTTTTATTCTCTGTATTCATTGAATAGTTAAGAAATTAACTCAGACTATTCAAAGGAAGACCAAATATTGAAGACAAAGTTCAAATAAGTTAGTCACATAATAAGTAAACAAGACTCATTGGGATGTTCCCTGATGTTGGGAAATATTGAAGACAAAAGGAAAAGGGGAGGGCAGAGGATGAGAGGGAGAGACAATGTCACAGAAACAACAAATCAGAACTCAGGCAGACTCCAGGAGATATGGAGGATAGAAGGATCTGGTACACTTTGGTTCATGGGGTTGTGAAGACTCAAATATAACTGAATGAAATGAATGAATGCATATTTGTCTTTATATGCATGTGTCTTCCCTATTAAAATATAATATAGATATAGAAATAATTAAATAAATTAAATATAAAGTAGAAATTCTTTTATTCTGTGGATGAGGAGGGCTTAATAAATATGTTGATTATGCAATGATCCAGGACAATCCAGAGGAACTTATGAGAAAGAATGCTATCCACATCCAAAGAAAGAACTATGGGAGCAGAAATGCAGAAGAAAAACATGGAATCGACCACGTAGTGTAATAGGGATGTGATTAAGGTTTTGATGTTAAAGAATCACTCTGCTGCAGATATGAATAACATGGAAATAGGTTTTGAACAATGATACAATTCCCAGTGGAATTGCTTGTTGGCTTTGGGATGGGGGAGGGAGAAGTGGAAGGGGGGATCGTGAATCATGTAACCATGGAAAAATAGTCTAAATAAAAATTAAAATAAAAAATGTCAATTGATGGAATTCTAGCTTGTGTTGCTTTTCTTTTTAATATTAAATTAATTTTAACTTCATTGACAAACACAGGGACTGAAATATATAAACAAGAGTGAATGGAAAAGAAAATTAGGAATAATATCCTCTTAAGTAAAATCAACAATAAAAAAGATGAGACAGTAAATGATCATACACATGTCTGAAAACTTCTGCTATGAATCAATTGTGAAATTCATCCAAAATATGTGTATATTGACTTTATTATAGAACTACTCATGATAATCTTGTTATTCAGATAATTTTTCAAATTGTCCCATATTATTATAAAGCATATATTTCTTGCTGCTGATGTTGTTTTTAACTACATCATTGTAAATCAATACACATTTTGTTCCTTAGGTTCATTTTTCCATATTCTACATTGTTTCATAAAAGTCTTCCTGGATTTCTCTGATAGACTATAATCTATTCAGCCATCTCCCAGTTGATGCAAGCCTAATTTGTTTCTAGTTTGTATGCTATTATAAATAATACTACTATGATTGTTTTAGAGTAATTTTATTTTCCCCTGTCAATAATCTCTTTCATGTATAGTTGCAATAAGAAGACCATTAGCATCAAAAACTGTACATATTTTCATAACTCATTTCATAATTCCATATTCCTTTTCAAGAAGTTTGGACAACTGTCTCACTCTACCAGCAAGGCAAAAATAGATTCGTTTTACTGAAGCTGTGCTAATTTTATCATCTTTTATTATGTTTGTCAATTTAATGAATAGAATCACAGAATTATTTAATTTCTTTCTTAATTAGAAATTTAAAATTTTGTCCTATTTTTAAAGATCATTCTTATTTCTTCTTTTGAAAATGCAGAGATGGAAACATCTACTTCCAAATCTCAAATTATATGATAGAGCAATAATTATCCAAACTTCTAGTACTAGATTAAAATAGAAAAAAAATCAGTCAAATAGTTGAGACAAAAATGAGCTATTGTTAGATGCATACCATAGTCTATTATCTGTCTACTGCCTATCCTTATACTTTTGTCATTTATCAATTGGAAAATTGTTAATTTTCCACATGGTCATAATGTAGTGAGCTTAATGACTGGTATCATCAGTCCACCAGTATGTTAGGAACCTGCTCTCTTGGTTATCTTTGTCTAAATGGCATAGTGGGTAGAATGCCAGGACCTCTGGAGTCAAGAAGATCTGAGGTCAAATCCAGCCTAAAATCCTTACTAATTGTGTGGCTGTGGTTGTTGTCCACTTGCTTTCAGTCCTAACTGACTCTCTGGGACTCCATTTGGGGTCTTCTTGGCAAAAATATTGAAGTGGCTTGCTGTTTCCTTCTCCAGACATTTTTCAAATGAGGAAACTGAGGCAAACAGTTAAGTGACTTGACACACCTTGTAAGTGTCTAAGGGTAGATTTAAACTTAGGAAGATGAGTCTCTCTGACTCCAGTCTCTGCACCCCTGTGACTCTGAACAAGTCACCTAATCCCCCTTTGCCTTGGTTTCCTCATCTATAAAATGGAGATAATAATAACACCTACCTCTCCTAGGGCTATTGTAAGGATTAAACAAAATAAGCATCATAAAGCACTTAGCACAGTGTCTGGCACATAGTATGTGCTGTAAAAATGTGAGTCAATGGGGGCAGCTGGGTAGCTCAGTAGAATGAGAGTCAACCCTAGAGATGGGAGGTCCTACATTCAAATCCGGCCTCAGACAATTCCCAGCTATGTGACCTTGGGCAAGTCACTTGACCCCCATTGCCCACCCTTACCACTCTTCCACCAAGGAGTCAATACAGAAGTTAAGGGTTAAAAAAAATTGTTTAGGGGGGCAGCTGGGTAGCTCAGTGGATTGAGAGCCAGGCCTAGCGATGGGAGGTCCTAGGTTCAAATCCGGCCTCAGATACTTCCCAGCTGTGTGACCCTGGGCAAGTCACTTGACCCCCATTGCCTACCCTTACCACTCTTCCACCTATAAGTCAATACACAGAAGTTAAGGGTT
>NC_058132.1:404879592-404902221 GCF_016433145.1 Gracilinanus agilis
GAAGGAAGGAAGGAGGAAGGAAGGAGGAAGGAAGGAAGGAAGGAAGGAAGGAAGGAAGGAAGGAAGGAAGGAAGGAAGGAAGGAAAGAAAGAAGGAAGAGCATAATTAGAATTTTGTACCCCAGGACTCTGTTTCCCAGAACCCCACTTTCATCCTCACATATTATTCCTTACGTTTTGAAGATAAAGTTTCAGTAACTCCACCCTCTCTCTCTCTCTTCTCCTATGAACATGATAGGGAAAAATTACTCTTTATTCAGGCTTTACACTTCCTCTATTTCAAGTGATTATTAATAAATCTTATAAAATATAATACTAGGAGTTATTGGATATCAATTTTAATCTTACATAAGAAAGAAAAGAGCAGATTTCATGATTATGATTCAGGATCAGCACATTGCCACCAGAAACTAGAGAATGGTTATCATTAAGGATCCTTGACAGATCAATCAATGCAGGTTATGTGAGAAAATGGTGAAAACTTTGCAATATATCACTGGAAAAATTTAGCTTCTACTGGTCTTCTAGAAATACATGACTAGATGGCTAGAACTATAGAGTATGTACCTTTAAACTAGTGCAGTCATTTCAGTTGTGTCTGACTCTTCACGCCCACATTTGAAGTTTTCTTAGCAAAAATATTAGAGGATTTGCCATTTCCTTCTCCAACTCATTTTTCAAATGAGAAACTAAAACAAACATGTTGAGTGACTTGTCCAGAGTCACACAGCTAGAAAATGTGTGAGACCAGATTTGAATTCAGGACTTTCTTGGTCCAGGTCTAGAAGTCTATCTACTATTCCATCTAACTACCCAATCAATAGTTTTAAACTATTCAAGCTTAAAACTGCACTAAAAATTTTGGGACACCATATATACAAGATTTCTATCTTCTTTTTTTTATCATGTAAAGATAATTTTATTGCAGATCCTTGTAACATATTGGACAATATACAAAAGAAAAACCCTCATGTTGTAAGTGGGTTTTTCATTATGTTCTATTTTTAAGTTTTCACCACATAATAATTAGTTGTTTTTAAAAAAAAAAAAAAAGACATTGGCCCTATGAAGGTTATTAGAATACAATCCATACTGGTCTGTAAAACTTAACCATGTTATTGTTGAACCTATCTTGACTACTAAAAGCTTACCCCAAAGCCTGTGTTTTCTAAGAATTTTACATGGTAACTTTGAAGCACAGCGATGTAATTACATAGTCACTGAAAAGTGGAAGGATTACTTTCTTTTAGCCATTTCCTTTTTTCTCTTGCTCTTAATTTCTAAACCCCTTTGATATCCTTTACTCTCAAGAGAAAGAGTGGGATACTCGAGAGAATCTCAAGAAAGACTTTCCCCTAGTCTCTTACAATAAGGTGGTCTTTCTCTTGCTGAGGTTGACATGACTGCATATACCTTTTATCTCATCCCTTCTTTTTACTCATTCACTCTGTTTCAAATCTTCAACCTCACCCTATCTACTGGTTCCTTTCCTATTTTTTAAACTCTTCTATCCCCCCACAAAAACAATTCTTTCTCTAGATCCTTACTATCTTCTCAAGATGCTATTCTATATCCTTCCCTTTCTCAAACTCCTAGAAAAAAGTTTTTTATATGGGTTGCCTTCACTTTGTCTCTTCTAACTTCTTCCAACACCCTTGGCAATTTGGTTTCTAGTCTCATCACTCAGCAGAAACTCATAACTCCAAAGTTACCAATCATCTCCTAATTGCCAAATCAAATGTTCTTTTCTAAGTCATGTGTCTCCTATCCCACTACAAAGATCAAAATTTGCCCCCAAATTCTATCCCTGTCACTATTAATTACATTGTTTATCATTTATTAATTTATTAATCACAAATATTTATTAGCTATCAAATTTACTTTCATATAAAAGAAGAAATAAAATCATACTGTAATGGGGAAAATAGGAAACTTAAGATAAAGCGGAATAGATGACAGCTTGAAGAAATCTTGGACTTCATGGACATTCCATAATGGAATGAAGCCAGGGTTTTGAAAGGAGAGAGTGGTTTTGGCCAAGCTGAAGGAAAGAGGTCTTGGCTGTGTGGTCCAGCTTTTGCAAATATTCAAGGAGCTGACAGAGTAGGATATCACTAAGAAGAAGAATACTTCAATCAACTATCGGGGTATAGAGGAAGGTCTTGGATATCTGTTGGTGGACAGCAGATTCATCTACCTTACTCCCTAGAGCTTTTTGAGGATTAACTGGCTGTGGATAAAACTTGATCCTGGTTTCCTGTGACATCCTGTAACTGTGGACAAGTTGAACAAGTATAGTGAGAATCCCACCTCTCCAGCTCTCTCATTCTAGTTAGAGTTGACCTTAGTGTAGTTAAGTTATTTGGTTATCTCTAGTGGTAGTAAACCCTTTTCCTCCCACTTCCCTTGTTTACCAGTGTTATAATCATTAATCTGGGATGAAATGGATGTCATCTTGACTGACAGGAAGGGCAGTTGAGAGATTCGGAATGTTCCCAGGTGCCATGAGCCAGGGCAAACACAAAGCCCCACCCTATATGTACCCCCTGACAACTACAGTGAAGGAAGTCTCTGATCTCAGGGGCTCAGAACTGGAGATCACAGATCTCTGAGTTGAGACTTGAGCAAGCCTCTGTGGTTCAAACTGGGGAGAGGGTGGCTGAAGGGTGGTTGAAGGGTGGAAGGGTGGTTGAAGAAGAAAAGGGTAGGAAAAGCCTGAATCTATTTTCTTGCTAGACTGTGGGAGCTAGTGAACCATCAACACTACTAGTGAGAGAGCTGAGAGAATACAAAGATCATCAATATCTATTTCAGCAATAGCATTCCCTATTCTCTGGCTTGGCTGTGGCCAGGTCTGGCCAGAGATAGAGAGAGGGTGAAGACCTCAAGTCTCCACCAGTTTAGTAGCCTCCAGTCCTAATTATCAATTAGTTTAAAAGTTAATAGAGCAATAGGGTTTCCAATCCCCAATCCTTGATCTTGTTATCCTTTCCCTATCTATAGATAAACCAGTGTTTAATAACAAGTACCTTCCTGAGTGGTCTTTCTATCACGGCTCTTGGGAAGAGAGTTCAAATACACAGTCAGATCCTAATCATTATCCAAGGCTAATCAATAGCCCATTATCAATCTATCCAACCCCAGGTTGAGCCTAGAGAGGTTAACTATCCACCTACCCTCTCAAGGGTCCTCACTTGGGCAGCTGTTAAAGGATCACTGACAGGTTATCAACCAAACCTGTCAGGGAGAAGAGGATAATTTACGCAGCAGCCAGGGTGAGAGGAGGAGGTGTTCCTCCCCGCCAACTGCAGTTGAGGAGATCATAGACGGATACACATCATTATCATTATACATATATCCATCTCTACCCCACATTTCTTTAACACCAGTAATGTCAGTTTTATTTGTATTTCCTGACTCCTAGAAGTCATAAAGTTCCCATAACTTAATGGCACTTACATCACTGGCTTTTACCTGGCTGAGAGACTGTCAATTTAACTAACCAACTGCCATTTCCCAAACCTCCCATCCCTATTTGGTTTTCCTGTGTTTACCTATCAGTTATCCCTCTTCACCCAAACCTTCCTCCTTCTCCCCTTCTCTAAACCCAGTATTTAACTTACCCCATTTACAATACCAAGGAAAGGACAATAAGGGATAGTGGGGAAGAGTCTTTTTGGATAGGAAAAACTAGTAGTTTGTGCTATTGGCTCCCAAGATAGAATCAGTTTCTCCCTCTTTAGCTTGGTCTTCGCCAGAAAGAAGAAGGAATCATCCATCAGCTTAATAAGAAATACTAACTTTGAACCAATCCCTCTTTACAGTGTAAGAAAAGGGAAATGCCAAATTTCTTGAGACAACTCCATAATCCTCCTATCCATCAGTTCTCTGTGGGTTTGGGCTGGAGGGAAAAGTTAAAACTCCCAAATTTGTGGTTCCCATCATCTGCAACTGGAGCTTGGCAGGAAGCAGGGGCCATGGAAGATGGTACTCCAAAATCAGGTACTTGCTTAACTCTGCCAGTTTTCCTCCCCTGTGCTGGAGAAACAAAATTGCTGCTTTCGGGTTCTTTCTCTCAGAAACCTCCAAAAAACAATCCAAGAAGCCCAGTTCCAAATCCATGCCAAGTTGTCATCTCTGGGATGGCATCTGCTTCTGTGTCTCATCTCAGTAGCCTCACTCTCAATTCAAGCACATCACCAAATTAAATTATCCATGTCATTCCAGACGCATAAGAATAAGGCAAAAGCAGAGAAAATGGGGGGGGGGGGAGGGGAGTAGAATCCGATGGTGATAAAATCATTTATGAAATAACCTGTCTGTCATTTCTACTTCTGACAGTTTATTTCATAATGATTTCATCACTACCACTCTGCAATAAACTGTCAGTCATCTTCACTTGGGGCAATTAGGTGGTACAGTGGAGAGAGTGCTGAGCCTAGAGTTAGGAAGACTCATCTTCCCGAGTTCAAATCTGGCAGCAAACACTGACTAGCTGGGTGACCCTGGGCAAGCCACCTAACCTTGTTTGGAGGAGAAAAAGTAAAATGAGTAAAATGAGCTGTAAAACCTGTAAAATGAGCTAGAGAAGGAAATGGCAAACAACTGCAGTAGCTTTGCCAAGAAAACCCTAAATGGGGTCATAGAAAGTCAAACAACTGAACCCTGAAATGACTGAACAACAACATGTTCACTTCACAATTCTTCCACCTAGCCCAGACCTTGGTCCATGAGGCCTTTCCCCCATCCCTATTTGGAAGTTAATTCACAATGGCTTTCTTAACTGGCTTGTTGAACTTTTCTTTTTGACCTCAACTCACACTTTTTCTAAATCTCCTTGGATTTCAACTCGAATCAACTTTGACCTTCATACATGGCCCTGTACTTTCTTCTGGGCTGTTAAGTCAGATCTGGCAACTGTGCTCCACAGCATTCCTCAACTCCCCACTTAGGGAGCCAGAACCTAGCCTGCCTTAAAACAGATTGTTATAAACTATGGGGTACCAGGAAGTGGGCAAAATTATTGGATATATTTCAATACAACTCTCACATTAGATTCCCATATTTTTAAATGAAAGCAATCTTCAAATCAAACTCAACAAATACAAGACAGTGAATTCCAGTCAACTGACAGTGAATGCAGCCTAATGATTATTTAATGGGATACTCAAAAAGAAAGTCAAATTTGAGTCAGCAACAGTCAGGCAAAGTAGGCATAACCTGCCATCAACACAATCAGCTGGAATAGGCTCATGATATGGATGATTTGTGTTTTCTTACTGCACTCAAAAGTGAAGTATGTAAACTTGAATTTATAATAATCTATGCATGGAAATTTAAAGTCCCAAAATATATGTCATAATATTGTCAATTACAATATAATAAACTGGCTTCCAAAAAATTGCAACATTTAAAAACATTGAAATAACCTATGAACAGTTACAGGATATCATTTGAAATGTTTCAATAATTTAAAATAAATTTAATTATCAAATATTTCATTCTATCTCTTTTAAGTGAAATAATTTTGTGAAGGATAAGTACATAAATAGTTTAAAGAAAAAATCTACTGGAACAACTTAAACTAGAATGACCTAAGCTAATAGAAATAATTTAAGAAGCAGAAATTCAGAAAGACAAAGTAAAAACCTAGATCCAGAAAATAAAATCATGTATACAATGGAACAGTGATAATCAAAATGATTTGGTACTTGGTTAAGCAATAAAGAGATCAATCATTGGAAGATATTATATACAAAAATACCATAGAAAAAATTACATTATATTTGTATATGTGTGTGCTTATATACATGTACACAGCATATAATTGGGCAAATTTTAGTTTTTTATATACCAAAAGATTCAAGGCATCAGGGAAGAATAAAAATTACCGGGAAAACTAGAAAGCTGGTTGATAAAAACTATCATATTTATTTCATACCAAGATGAGGTTCAAGTAGTTATGTGACTTAAACATTAAAAAAAATTAGAAGAGCAAGAAAAAAAAATCTACTTTTTTTCTGGATAAGGGAAAATTTTGCGTACAGACAAATTCACAGAAGGTCATACAAGAAAGGATCACAGAAGACAAAATAAATCATTTAGATTATGTAAGCAATGCAATGGATAGAGCATAGGGCTTGGAATTAAGAAGATCCATCTTCATGAGTTTAAATCTGATCTCAAACATTAACTAGCTGTGTGACCCTAGGCAACTCACATAACTTTTTTTGCCTATTTACTATAAAATGAGCTGGAGAAGGAAATGGCAAACCACTCCAATATCTTTCCCAAGAAAATCCCAAATGGGGTAAATGAAGAGTCAGACAAAACTGAAATGACTCAAAAACAATAACAAAATAAAGTAAGGTTTAATACAATAAATGCAATTAAAATAGAAGAGAAACAGATAATTGGGAAAAGATCTTTAAGTTTTCTCTGTTAAGAATGTCATTTCCAGAGGCAATTAGGTGGCTCCATGAATAGGGCTCCAGGCTAAGGACAGGAGATCCTAGGTTCAAATCTGGCCTCAGACAATTCCTAGGTATGTGACTCTAGGCAAGTCACTTAATTCCATTTGTCTATCCTCTTCTGCCTTGGAACTAGTACTTAATATAAATTCTAAGGCAGAAAGTAAGGGTTTTTTAAAAAAGAATATCATTTTCAAAATATTCAAGGATCCGATTCAAATTTATAATTGATAGTTAAAGGATATGAACAGGCAGTTTTCCAAGGAAGATATCAAAGCTATCAAGAGTCAGATGAGCAGAAGGGGGTTGCTTCAAATCATTCATTATTAGAGAAATGCACATTAAAGCAATTCTGAGATTCCACTTCATGCTTATTACATGAACATGAAAAAAAACTTGGGGGGGGGAAGGTAAATGTTAGATATTGGAAAGCTGTGAGAAAATAGGTACTTCATTGCATTGTTGGTAGAGCTATGAATTTTCATAGCCATTATAGGAAACAATTTTTACCTATTCCCAGAGTCACTAAACTATCGAAACTCTTTGATCCAGCAATACTGTAACTGTGAAAAGATAAAAGAAAGAGAAGCTGTGTATATGAAAGTATTTATAACAATCCTTTTTGTGGAAGCAAATAACTGGAAACTAATGGGGTACTCATCAATTAGAGAATAGCTAAACAAATTATGGTATATGAATGTAATGAAATATTATTGTGCTATAAAGAAATAATAAAAGAGATGGCTTCAGTAAAATCTGGGAAAACTTCAGTTCCTAGAATTTATATAATAGCAGCAATATTGCAAAGACAAACAAATTTTAAAGACTGTGACCCCAGAAGACTAATTACAAAATATGTTACTTACCTACTGATAAGGAGGTATTGAAGGCGAGGTGTAGAATGATACACAAACATGTATGTATGTGTGTGTATTTGGTCATAGCCAATGTCAGAATTTGTTTTCCTTGACTTTGTATATTTATTAATCAGAGTTTTTTTCTTTCATTTCCAATAGTGAGAGGTATAGGGTGGGAGAGAGAGAACATTAATTTATGGTACATTAAAAAAACAACTAATGCACATACAGAAAATAAGTGGTCCACTCTTCTTTTTCAGGCTACTCTCTCTTAAGACTTGCCTAGCACTAATTCTCTTTCAGACCTCCAACAAGGTGGGGAGAGGGGTCTTCTAATATCCCCTACCCCCATCTCTAGCAATATTGGCAGGTGCAAACTTAAACACAGAGCAAAGAGAATATATGCTTGGCTTAAGTCTGAAACTGGACTTCACATCTTTGGTTGCTTCTTCTCTTTGTAGTCATTTCTCTGAACCCATGTCACCAAACAGTGATCATGAGAAACAGACATGCTATTCATATATGTGGGGAAAAAAGGGGTAGATATGAAGAATGTTGTCTAAGAAAAGCTGCCAACACTTGACAAGTGACTAGATTTTGGAGATGAGGAAGAAGGAAGAATCAACGATGATTGAAATCATGAACCTGAGTGAATGAGAATTCTTTCCTAAAAAGAAAAAGGGAAGTTTAGAGTAGGGGCAAGAATAGTAGGAAAAGTAACAAATTTCATTTCAAATATTAGCTCCAAATGACTTAAGGACATCAGGCCACTGACGCTTTATGATTAGAATTTAGTAGAAAAGTTGGGGGTAGATATATAGGCTTGGGTATCATCTGCATACAGATATTTGAACCTATGCGAGCTAATTAAATCACTGAAAGGAGATTGGTACTGATCTTAAGGTCTGAGGATCAGTCAGATAGGTAAGAGGGGAACCATTTGAGAATAGTGTTAAAATACTATGGAGAAAGAAAAACACCAGAAAGTCTACAGGGTCAAACAATGCAGAGGGGCAGGAAGATAAATTTGAGAGAGGCCATGAGATTTGACACTTAAAAGATCTTTATTATTCTTAGAGCAATTTGAAACAGATTTGTGTCAGAAATCAGATTTTAAGGGTTTAGGAATTACATGGTTGGTGAGCACATAGATGCAGTGTGTTGAATGATTCTTTCTAGGAGTTTGGAAGTGTCAGTTTTCTCCTATGTAAAATAATTAGATTGGAATAAATGATATTCAGGGTCCCTTCCAACTCTAACTCTATGATCTTATGATCCCATAATCTGAAAAAAAAAAAGGTGGAGGTTGATTTGGAAGGATAATAATAAATGATTTATAAGGCCTTTTCCTTAGAGATTTAGATCCCTCCAAATCCAGTGATCCATTTGGTAATCATAAAGTGCCATATAAATGTGAGCTCTTACTATATTCCTAGTTTTTCTCTTTGGGCAGCCAGGTGGCACAGTTGCTAGAGTGTTGGGCTTTGAGTCAGGAAGATTTGTCTTCTTGAGTTCAAATCTGGCTTCAGACACTTACTAGCTGTGACCCTGTGAAAATCATTTAACCCTGTTTGCCTCAGTATTCTCAACTGTAAAATGAGTTAGAGAAGAAAATGATAAACCACTCCAGTAACTTTGCCAAGAAGACCCCAAATGGAGTTATAAAGAATCTGAAATGATCAATCAACAAGAATGAGGTGTGCATGCATGTGTGAGTGTGTGCATGCAAATGTATAGGGGTAAGGAATATGTCTCATGCCCTAACCTTTATATGGAAGGGAACAACCACCAAAATATGCACCTACTAAAAGTAGCCTAAACATCGGAATCTCCTCCAAGGTATATAATGAATGCTTTTTCTAAGAGTGGTAGTAGAGGCAGTCAGCACTTGATGGGGCTGGATTTGGTTCTGTTTTACCATCTATTATTGAATAAGGAAATGGGAGCTTTCTTGTGATGACTTGCAACAATAACAAAAAATCCACCTCAAGACTTGTGCTTTTTATTTCTCAGTTATGCAAGAAATATATGCTTAATTGTTTACGTTGACATGAAAACATTATTCACATGTGAGTTGAATCTATTCTGTGATATATTCAAATATGGTTTTGGAAGTCTCTCGTTCAAAAGAAACAGTGATTTGCATAATTTCAGTTAAATTCAGAATGTGCAGAGCAGGAGATCACAGAGTAGGAGATGAAATAAATAACACCTACTATGTCCCTTGAGAGGCATATAAATTAGAAGAAAAAATTATTCAGTAACTACAGGTCTCCATGTGTGATTTATTCTATGTGGTTCTCTCTGTCTCTATCTCTCTGTCTGTCTATCTGTCTCTCCCTTTCTCTCTCTCCCTTCCTCTCTCTCTCTCTCTCTCTCTCTCTCTCTCTCTCTCTCTCTCTCTCTCTCTCTCTCTTTCTCTGTCTTTCGCTGTTTCTCTGTCGGTCTATCTGTCTCTCTTTCTCTCTCTGTCTCTTTCTCTATCCTCATATGAAGTTGAAGTATATCCACATAATTATTGCTTGGCTACATTTTAGTCAGGCTACTTGTGCATAATGTAAGTACCCCAGGATCCTTTATGGAAAAAAGATGCACTCTAAAAAGAAGACATTATTATAATTGTTTGTAATTTAAATAAGCATATATATTCAGTGCCAGAAAGAAATTGGACTGGGTAGAAGAAAGTGATGACTCATGGAACAACAAAAATGACTACTTTTAAAACTGATGGTCTCCACATCTGAAGAAGAGAGGTTAGCCTAGGCTACTAGACTCCTCTAAGAGAAGAGTATTGTGGAAAGAGTGCCAGGCCTGGAATCAGGAAACCTGGGTTCCAAACCCTATTCTAACAATTTTAAGCTAAGTGAGTATCAGAAATGCACTACTTAATTTCTCCAAGTTTCGTTTTCCTCACTTGGAAAACAATCTAACTGATCTCCAAGACTCACTCCAACTCTAAATCCTAGTCTATTAGAAACTTTTGTTGAATTAGCTTTGGTTGAATGAATGGAGTAGTAACCAAAGTGCCAATGTTCTTAGCAAATTGGTTAGTTCCTCACAAGAAAATTTAGAAAGGCAAGGCCACCAAATATCATTCTGCTGAAAAATGTTAGGGATTACTTAAGGAAATTAAATAGCATCTCTAGAAAATGTTCTCTATGGAAACATTCCTCCAATTAGGTACTAACACTCATAAGTGTCCCCAGAGGGCACCTGACTATTCTTCTTCCCAGATTACTAGGGATAAGTAACCCTAAGAGGCCATATCTCTGGTACTATAGCTTCTGAGTCCCAGCTCACATGCAGTCCTTTAACAATCATTCAAACTGTGCCAATAGTTTCTAGAAGCAGATTGACTGAAAATGTAGGACAAGAAGTATTGGATCATAGAAAAATATAAAAGATGGAGACTTAGTAGTAGCAAAAGTTGAAACTGCTCTGACAGTTCTTCCAAACCAATCTTAAAAACACCTCAAAATGACAAGAATCAAAACCAGCAGCAAGATGGAGTGAGAGGGCTCACTCAAATTGTGGTGAACCCAACTTGAAAAGTATGCAGAGTCAGTTTTCATGGGATAAAGATGAACTGGAAGTAAAATTGCACATAGAGGAATGCTAGCTGACCCCCACCACCTCCTGTACCAGGTTTTGAGCCTAGGCACAGGCCAACTTTGGGATCCCAGGACCCTGCCTATACTAACGGAGTGCTCCACACCCCACACTCACCCATTGAAGTCCTAAGCCCTGGCACCAGTCTCCAGTGAGTCTCAGAAGACCATAGAGATTGACCTTACAAGATTGTGTAAGGGTGAAGCCCTTAGCCCCATGGGAAAATAGCTTGGAATGCTGAGCCTTGTAAGCCATCAGCAGAGAAGACAGAATGAACAATTTTTGGAACTCCCATTCTATAGGCCAAAAAAAAAAAAAAAAGAGGCTGGGAAAATGAGCAAACAACAAAATAAGCACATAACCATAGAAAATTTCTATGGAGACAAAGAACAAGGCACATAATTAAGAGGGGATGGTGAGATCCAAGCAAACATGTGCAAAACTTCAAAGAAAAAGAGGAATTAGTCTCAGGTCCTGAAAGAACTAAAAAAGGAATTCAAAAATCAAATAAGATAGTTAAAATAAAAATGGGTAAAAGAAGTAAAAGTAATGCAAAAAGAAAATCACAACTTAAAAAGCAAAATTAGTCCATTGGAAAAAGAGGAACAAAAATCTGATGAAGAAAAGAGTTCAACAAAAAGTAGAAAGGACCAAATGGAAAAGGAGAATCAAAAAGGTCATGGAAGAAATTCAGTCTTTAGAAAATTAGAATTGGGCAAATAGAAGGTAATGCCTTCATGAGATATTGAGGTACAATAAAACAAAATCAAAAGAATGAAAAAAATAGAAGAAAACATGAAATTTCTCCTTGAAAAAACAACAGCCCTGGAAAATAGATCTGGGAGAAATAATTTAAGAATGATTGGACTACCTGGAAGTCATGGTCCCCCCCACACACACACACAAAAAGCCTAGATATCATACTACAAGAAATTATCCAAGAAAATTGCCCTAATATACTTGAATAAAAGGGTAAAATAGAAATTGAACGAATCTACAGATCACCTCCTGCAATAAATCCCCAAATGGCAACTCCAATGAATATTATAACCAAGGTCCAGAGCTCCCAGGCCATGGAGAAAATATTTTAAGCAACCAGAAAGAAACAATTCAAATATCATGGAGCCCCAGTCAGGATCAGATCTGGCAGTTCCCACGCTGAAGGATCAGAAGACTTGAATAAGATATTCCAGAAGAAAATGGAACTGGGTTTTACAACCAAGGATCATCTACCCACCAAAACTTTCAGGGGAAAATATGGTCATTTAATAAAGTAGAAGATTTCCAAGCATTCCTGAAGAAAAGACGAGACTTAAACAGAAAATTTGATGTCCAAATACAAAACTCAAGTGAAGTATAAAAAGCTAAATAAGAAAGAGAAAAATTTAATGGTTTCAATAAGGTTGAATTATTTATATTCCTATATTGAAAGATAATGTTTGTAACTCTTAATTTTTTTATCATTATTTTAGTAGTTAGAAAAAGTATACATAGATAGAGGGCATGATGATAAACTGTTTAGGATATGTAGCGGGGAAAACTAGGGGTGAAAAAGAGGATTGCATTAAGAGAAATGGAAAGAGAAGAAAAATGGGATAAATTATATCACATAAAGAGGTTGAGGGGGATAAAAACTATTACAGTGGAGGGGAGGATGAAGATGGTGAATGGGTAATACTTAAACCTTACTCACATTGGAATTTGTTCAGAATGGGAAGAACAGCCAGATTCAGAAGGATATAAAATCCTATTTTACCCTATAGAGAAATAGAAAGTAAATAAAAAATGGGGTTATGGGAAGGGAGTAATATAAGGGAAAAGAAATGGGGGAAGTATTTAAAAGCAAAACACTAGTATGGAGGGAAAATGAAAGGAGAAAGGGCAGAATTAAAAGAGGAAAACAAGATGGAAGGGAGTTCACAGATAGTAACATTAATTGTCAATATAAATGGGATGAACTCACCCATAAAATGGAAGTAGATAGGAAAGTGGATTACAAACCAGAATCCTACCATATCTTGTTTACAATAAATATATTTGAGGCAGGTAGACACACACAGAGTAAAGGTATTTGGCTTCTATTTGGCTTCAACTGAGATTTTTAAAAAGCAAGAGTAGCAATCATGGTCTCAGACAAAGCTAAAGCAAAAATAGAACTGATTAAAAGAGATAAGGAAGGTAATTACATCTTGATAAATGGTAGTATAGACAATGAAGTAATATCAGTACTTAACACATATGCACCAAATAGTCTAGCCTCTAACTTTTTAAAGGAGAAACTAAATGTGTTTAAGGAGGAAATAAGTAGTAAAACTAAACTAATTGGGGACCTCAACCTTCCCATATCAGAACTAGATAAATCTAACCAAAGAATAAATAAGAAAGAAGTAAAGGAAGTGAATGAAATTTTAGAAAAGTTAGATTTAATAGGTGTCTGGAAAAAATTGAGTAAAGATAAAAAGAATATACCTTCTTTTTCAGGAACACATGGTACATATACAGAGATTGACCATGTATTATGGCATAAAAAGTTCACAAAAAATGCAAAAAAGCAGAAATAATAATGCTATTTTTTAGATCATAAGGCAATAAAAATTATAATCAACAAGAGTTCATTAAAAGGCAAATTAAAATGAATTGGACTAATTCTTCAATATGGGTAGGTCAAAGAATAAATTGTAGAAATAATCACTGATTTCATTTTAAATAATGATAATAAGGAATCAACATATCAAAATTTATGGGATACAGCCAAAGCATTACTCCGGGAAAAATCTATATCCCTGAATGTTTATATCAATAAAATAGAGAAAAAGCAGTTCAGTGAACGAGGCAAACAACTAAAAAAACTAGAAAAGGAACAAATTTTAAATCCCCAATTAAAAACTAAATTGGAAATCCTAAAAATCAAAGGAGAAATTAATGAAATTGAAAGTATAAGAAGTATTGAACTAATAAATACGACTGGGAGTTGGTTCTATGAAAAAAAACAACAAATAAAATGAATAGAGCATTGGTAAATTTGATTTTTAAAAAGGAAGGAAGAGAATCAAAGTACTAGCATCAAAAATGAAAAGGGTGGTTTCACCTCTAATAAAGAGTAAATTAAAGCAACCATTAGGAGCAATTTTGCCTAATTATATGACAATAAATCTGACAATCTAAGTGCAACAGTTGAATATTTACTAATATATAAACTGCCTAGATTAACAAAGGAGGAAATAGAATACTTAATGATCCCATCTCGGAAAAAGAAATTGAACAAGCCATCAATGAACTCCCTAAGAAAAAATCCCCAGGGCTAGATAGATTCACAAGTGAATTCCATCATACATTTAAAGAAAAATTAATCCCAATACTATATAAACTATTAGGAAAAATATAAACACTAAAATTTGTTTTAAGCACAAATCTACCAGAAATATTTTTCTAAATTAATTTAACATCATTCTAGATTCTAGAATTGTTCTCTGAGAAATGTGTTTAAGTTGGCAAATTTCACTTGTGTCCTTGGACATCTCTCCAACACAAGACATTTTGAAGTAACATTTATAGGAAACATGAATAAGAAAAATTTCAATATGATAGAACACTAATTTGGACAAATATTCTATTTCATCTAATAGAGTAATAAGTACTTGATATATTGGGAATGTCTCTGGAAAACCACTCATCCCTCTTTGACCACTCCCTCCAAGGGCTCTCTCCCAGCTCATCATAGATAATCTAAAGTAACCAAAGGACTTCTTCAGTGCCCTAATTATTAGAATCACTATCATAATTTTTTCAGGAAATGGGGAAAGAAGGTATACCCTTAAATGGGTCATAACTCTATTCCCTTGAGGGAGACTGAAGGGGAGGCAATAAACTAATTCTCATTATAAATTTGATTACTATCATTAATGCATTTTTTTCCTGGAGCCTTAGCTTTTGTTCTTGACTTTTTAGATGTTTTCCTAAAAGAAAGGATATAGTTCTAAGAGAAATGAGGCAAATACCTGAAAAAAATGATCAGGGAAATACTTATTTCTTTTTTTTTAATTTTTTAAACCCTTAATTTCTGTGTATTGGCTTATAGGTGGAAGAGTGGTAAGGGTAGGCAATGGGGGTTAAGTGACTTGCCCAGGGTCACACAGCTGGGAAGTGTCTGAGGCCGGATTTGAACCTAGGACCTCCCATCTCTAGGCCTGACTCTCAATCCACTGAGCTACCCAGCTGTCCCATGTCATACTTATTCTTAACATTTATCAGTGACCTAAAAGGAAGTTTTTTAATGTGCTTCCACACTTGGTACAAAACATTTGCTACAATCCTAGGATGTACTCTTCCCTTAAAAACATAAGATCCCTGGGTAGAGTGGGTTCAAGCTTAATGTTCAAAAGGAAAGAGGTGCATATGGGGAAGAAGGGTACCTCACAATTCATTGAATTTAAGATCTTTTTTCCCTTTATTGCATCTTCACCAAATTCTCTTTAGGAACTTCCTTGTAGGAAAGTAGCCTATCTAGGCTTTGGGGGTCCATATTTTTAATCATTCCATAGCTGGTACTTCTCAAAAGATCATGAAGCATCACATTCCCTAACATTCAGAAATGGGCTTGTTTAGGCAGGGCATGTGTTTGAAACCCATTAAAACACAGCCTGGCACAAAATAAGTGTTTAATAAATGTTTATTTATTCATTGGTTGATATGACTCAGTGGGAAACTTGGGTAGCTGTCCTTTTCCCACCTAGTTCTCAGGAGGCAATTCTATATTTTAGCCATCCTATTTCAAAGCCAAATCTCAAAAAGAAAAAATAGATGAGTCACTCCTTCTACATACACACTCAGGTATAGCTTTAACCTCTCAATCATTAGTTCTTCTAGCTTCATAGATAATTAAAGGATTCTTTGTCATTATATCACTTCACAGTACAAACCTTTTAGGTCATCATAATTAGAAAAACGTCCATCCCAAGCTTCTACAAGGTCTCTTGGATTGGAGCCAGAGAGGGAAACACATGGTCCAAGGACTGAGCTCCACATTGGTCACTCTATTCCTGTTACATTCCGTTCTCCTACTGGCAAGTCTACCTCTGTTAGAAAGAGAAATACTTGATATAGCTTTCCATCAATTTTGGAATAAGTAAGAATACTTACTTAGAGAATAACCATGTTTGGCTATTCCCTGTAACTGGAAATATTTGTGTACCATGATTTATTTTATGCTCAAGGAGAGAATGTATAATTTTATGTATTGGTTCTTTTAGAAAATGAAATAACATTGTGAAAAACTAGTGCTATTGTATGACTGCGAAGCATGAAACACTATAGTCTCCAAAGGTTTGAAACTGAGGATCATCCGAAGAACAATGGGGAGGCACATTCTAAGTACACACAGCCTTCAACTCATCAGAAAGAATTAAGCAGAATCAATTTAAAGAATGTAATTAAAGTGATGCAGCACTGAAAAAGGTGAACTGACCTTATAGAAAGAGTAAGATTTAGACAGCCGTTGTGCTCCATTGACATTCTTTCCATATTAAGAAAATATGAAAGGGAATAAAAGAGAACCTAAGAAAGGAAATTTCAGAGAATACAGAAGAATTTTAGCATATTGGGTTAAAATTCTTTTTTCATAGTTATGACACATGGAGGACATCGATGAGCCTTTCACAGAATGAGCAAATGTGGATAAGTTTAGAGCTGTATCTTCAGATAGAAATAAGATCAGAGACCCATTATGGATTATTGGAGTAATGTGAAACACTAGAGAGAAACAGAAATGACATTCTCAAATTTTAACCAGATCTAACTTCCTTATTTTTGCAAAAGAAAAGAAACTCTTTTTCCATCAACCTTTCTTAAATAAATGTGCTAAAATGTTCAGATAACAACAATAATACATCAACTTTAGGAGAAAGTATAATAAGAGGGTATAATATTAAATTTTTATATTTTCAACTAGATGACTGCAGTGATAGAGTCTTCTTGGAGTCAGGAAGACTTGAGTTCAAATCCAACCAAAGAAACTTAATAGTTATGTGACATTTAACCTCTATTTGTCTCAGTTTCTTCATCTGTAAAAATGGGATTAATAATATCTACCTCCAAGGGTTGTACTGAGGAATCAAATGAGATAATAATTGTAAAGTAATAACAATAAAGTAAAAATAGCAGTACTTAGCACACTGGTTGTTTTTTGTTTTCAGTCATTTGAGACTCTTGTTATGATTAAAATTATCTCTAGAGACTTATTTTTGGATAAGAATACAAGTTTATTGATTATATCAGGTTTATTGGTTAGGCCAGCATCATAAGTGACAAAGTGATGTGGGCCTCCATGGCATTCTCATGACCAGGAATGACCCAAGCTAGATCAAGCAGCTTAAGAAATAGATCTTCAGGAGCTTATAATTTGACCACTCCCTTGAACATCCCAAGACATCTTCAATTGATGATAGCTAATTAAAGGGTGGTCTATCAACCTCTCAATCCCGACAGGTGAACAAGTTACTTACTCAGGAAAAGTACCCTTCTCCATTTCACTTATTAATCAAATTCTGTTTAAAAGGAAGACATTCCTTGGGATTCCCAAAGACAAGGAAAATGCAAAAAAACAGCAAATTGGGTGGTTTCTCTGATTCAGATCCCAGACACAGGAATATACAGGGATTCTCCCTAATATGTAGGAATTTATACAGTATTTAAAAATAAATTATTATACTTCATAACCTCTATGACTATAGGAAAATCACTGAATCATTTAGCATCATTTCCCTCATCTGTGAAATGAGGTTAATAATAGATGCCTTCACCAATCAACAAATGATCAAAAAATATGAACAGTTTTAAAGGAAAGAAATCCAAGCTATCCATAGTCATATGGAAAAAGTGATCCAAATCACAAACACTTACAAAAATGCAAATTAAAGCTACTCTGAGATTCCAACTAACAACCAGCAGATTGGTAACAATGGCAAAAACAGAGAATGACAAATATCAGAGGAGTTGCTGGAAAACAGACACTTTAAAAGACCAATGCTGATAGGGCCTAAATTAGGCTAACCATTCTGGAAAGCAATTTGAAAATATTCCTCAAAAGTTATTAAACTATGTCTATTCTGGGACCACCAATACTATTAAATGACCTAAATCCTTAAAGAGATCAGAAAAAAAGGAAAAGGACTCATATGAATAAAAATGCAAGTGTTCCTTCTACATCAAGGGGGTTAGGGGCACAGTGTCCCCACAATCTAGAAAATCCACATAAAAAATTTTGGCCCTCCCTTCATAACAGAGAAGAAGTCTGAATTTTTTCTTTTTCCTTTATGGGGGTGTTTACGGTAAAAGAAATTGTGTATATTTATGGTATTAAAAGAAAATATATTGATATTATATACTATACACATATTTTAAGCACTTCTGAGTTTCCAAACATTTTCTTTGTCATCTGCTAGCCTTTGCATGTCATCTGAGGCTTTCACAAAACTCCCCAAAGATTTCCATTTAATTTTTATGCCGACCAGCAATATATTGAAATCACAAAGGGGAAAATCACAATGTTGAAAAGATACCTGTATTTATAGCAGCTCTTTTTGTGATGGTAAAGATTAAACTAATGGGCTACCCTTCAATTAAGGGGCTGAACAAATTATCATGTATGAATGTAATGGAATATTATTATGCTGTAAGAAATGATGAAAGGAATGGTTTCAGAAAAACCTGGAAAGACTTGTATGACAAATTATAGTGAAGTGAGAACAATTTTATACAATAATGAAGAACTTTATAAAAATGAAAAAAAATTTTAACTTTAAAATTAAAAAAAATTTCAAAGATTTAAAAACTCTAGGGTTAGCTAGATAGCTCAGTGGATAGGAAGCCAGAGCTGAAATCAAGAGGGTTCAAATCTGACATCAGACACTTTCTAACTGTGCGATCCTGGGTGAGTCACTCAACTTCAGTTGCCTAGCCCTTATCACACTTAGGTCTTAAAATTGATACTAATATAGAAGGTAAGGAGTTTTTTTAAAAAAAAGGACAAGAATTCTGGGCAGTGCAATGACCAACCATGATATAGAACAAATGAAAGAATATTACCTACCACCTGAGAGATAATAACATATATATATATATATATATTTGTACACAAACAATATATTTGTTCTGCATGTTTATCAATACTTGTTACAAAGTTTTTTCTCTTCTTTTCTTTCTCAGTGGTCAGGGAATAGGGATGTGAAGAAAGAAAATACTTATTAATTGGAAAAATTAATAGAATATAGCTAATATTTCTCTCATAGGGCAATTGTGAAAATGAAATTGGATAATCTGTATAGAGGTCTTAGAAAAAATTACATAAACATCAATTATTTTTCTTATTATTCCCTAGTTTTTCAAACACACCATCTTGAACACCTTAAACTGAACATTATGATTTTATAAATGCTGAATTGCAAGAATTCCTATATGGTTTTTGAATGGAAGCCACTAATTTAATTCAATTAATATTTATTAGGCACCTATTCTCTGTAAGACAATATACTAATTGCTGGGTATATAAAATAAAAATGAAAACAATCCCTAAGAATGGGATCTTAGAAATCATCTTATCCAATACATTCATTTTATCTTTTAATTGTGACTTGATTTTCTCTTATTTGCATTCATTCATTCAGTGGGTTTATACTGAGGGTCTGATATGTTCAAGGAACTTTGTTAGATGTCATAGAGGACATGGATAAGACACAATTCCTGCCCTCAAGAAACCAGCCCATCATCTCATAGGGGGAGACATACATAATCACTGTAGCAAAGTGTAATATAGTATTAATACTGCCATATTTGCTTGGAGCAACCTGTCAGTTGCCCTGGTTGGAATGTTGACCGTGGCATGAGCCACAGGGCAAGTACCAACTGTCAGTTGGACCCAGGGTATATAAGCCCTGGAGACCCAGGGGTGGGTTCTGTTCTTTTCCCTACTTCTCCTCTCACCTTCACTTCTACCCCTTGGGGTGGGATCCAGAGTGGTTGAGGGAGGTGGATCGTGGGATTAGTTTAAGCAGGTTTAAGAGATCTTCCTTGACCCAATAGGAACATCAGATATACCCTAGCAAAAGGCTGCTTTATATTTACCATCAAGAGATCATTTATTTCTGTCCCAGAGCTGGTCCCTTGGGACAGCTGAAGATCATAGCAAGGAGTTCATCAACATCCTGAACTCAGATCAAAAAGGTAGTACTAGACTAGATTCATAGGTTTCCTAACCCACTCTCCAAACCCTTTTCCCTAATCAACTTTCAAATAAAACCTTAGTTTAACTTATGAACTAGTGACTTCTGCCTTCAATTTAGATCTAAGTAGACTGCTGATCAAGATTCTAGGAGGGAGGCAGAGTAACTCATTTACTGTTAGACAGGAAGCACCAGGGGCAGCTGGGTAGCTCAGTGGATTGAGAGTCAGGCCTAGAGCTGGGAGGTCCTAGGTTCAAATCCGGCCTCAGACACTTCCCATCTGTGTGACCCTGGGCAAGTCGCTTGACCACCATTGCCCACCCTTACCACTCTTCCACCTATAAGCCAATACACAGAAATTAAGAGTTTAAAAAAATAAGAAAAAAATTAAAATTAAAAAAAAAAAGACAGGAAGCACCATACTTCCCTTCTTGTCTAATTTCACTGTCAACCAATAGGAGTTACTTCCTCAGCCAGGTTAAAGGCTGAAGGGAAATCTTCTTAAAGGGGCTTAGTCCTTCCCAAGGAGAATTACATCAATCCCTTGGCTGGCTTAGGCACTGGGTACTTTTCATTCCTACATCAAGTATCATTAGTAATCAGCTTGTGATTAAGCCACATTAGCTTCCTGACTGCCTACAACTTTACCAACCTCCTTTACTGATCCACCACTTAAACCCTCATTATTACAAAAGTAGTATGTGATAAGTCGATATATCAATCAATAAGCCTTTAATTAGCATTTACTGTATGTGAAGCACTCAATAAACATACATTCTTAGGAAATGTAGTACAGCATGTCCATGAAGCATTGCTTTCACCCAAGCCTGCACTGATTTTCCTAACAGATACCCTGTGAAACTATATGCTACATCTGAAGAAAGAGATATGGACTCCTGGTTGGATGAGAGAACAAAGAGCCAGAATGCCATGTATCCACATGAAGAAAGATAGAAATATGGCATAGATCTTTGAGAAAAGCAGTTATGAGGCAAGTGGAAGCTTTTTAAAAATTTAATAGTTTATTTTACCCAATTACATGTAGTATCAATCTTTTACATACATTTTCTGAAATTATAGTACCCAAGTTGCCTCCCTTCCTTTCATCCCCACTCCCTACAATGGTAAACCATTTGATATGGATTATATAAGTATGAACTTGCAAAACTCAATATTGGTCATGTTGAGATAGAATACTAATACAAAACCAAAATAAAAAATACACAAATACACAAATAGTGAAAAACAGTATGCAGTGATCTACATTCAGACTCTATCAGTTCTTTCTCTGAAGGTGAATAGAATTCTTTGTTGTTAAGTCCTTCCAAATTGTCTTGGATTATTATATTGCTTAGAATAGCTAAGACTTACACAATTGATAATTGTACATTATTGCTGTTACTATGTACAATGTTCTCCTGAATCTGCTCACTTTATTCCATAACAGTTCGTGGAAGTCTTTCCAGGTTTTTCTGATATCATCCTGCCTAATATTTCTTAGAGCATAATAGTATTCCCTCACATCACATACCACATTTTGTTCAGCCATTCCCCAATTAATGGGCATCTCCTCAATTTTCAATTTTTTGCTACTACAAAATGAGCTGCTATAAACCTTTTTGTACAAATAGATCCTTCTCCCTTTTTTTATTTTTTTTATAATATAATATAATATATATATATATAAACCCTTAACTTCTGTGTATTGGCTCCTAGGCAGAAGAGTGGTAAGGGTAGGCAATATTTTGATATACAGATCTGATAGTGGTATTACTGGATCAAAGGGTAAACACATTTTGATAGCCTTTTGGACATAGTTCCAAATTGCCCTATAGAATGATTGGACCAATTCACAACTCCACCAACTATGCATTAGTTTCCCAATTTTGCCCTATCCTGTCTAGAATTATAATTTTCCTTTATTATTATATTATTAGTTTTGGGTTTTTTTGAAATTACATTTTTATTTAAATTTAAAATTTTATTTATATATTATTATTTATTGAATTTAACTTTTTAATTTAAATTTTAAATTTTTAAAGAAAAAAGAACAAAAAATAATAATCATATAAAAAGAGTTCTAAATCACTCTTGATTAGAGAAATGCAATTTAAAAGGCAACATCTGAGGTACCATCTCACACCTATTAGATTGGTCAATATGACAGTAAAGGAAAATGATAAATATTGGAGGGGATGTGGCAGAATTGGGACACTAATGCATTGCCAGTAGAGGTGTAAACTGATCCAACCCTTCTAGAGACCAATTTGGAATTATGACTAAAGGGCTATAAAAGAATGCATACCTTTTGATTCAGTAATGCCACTTCTGGGTCTGTATCCCAAAGAGATTTTTTTTTTAATTTTTTTTTTAAACCCTTAACTTTTGTGTATTGGCTCCAAGGCGGAAGAGTGGTAAGGGTAGGCAATGGGGGTCAAGTGACTTGCCCAGGGTCACACAGCTGGGAAGTGTCTGAGGC
>NC_058132.1:404903108-404913451 GCF_016433145.1 Gracilinanus agilis
GTGTGTGTGTGTGTGTGTGTGTGTGTGTGTCCACACAGGATAGCCTCAGGCTCATCCAGATAAATAGCAATAGCATACCAGAAAGAGGCCAAAAGGGGCCACAAAGGGGTGGGTTCAGACAGACACCTCGTACTTGGTGCCGGGTGTCCAGGTGGACCCTGGGGCCTTCTGTGAGGGGCTCCCCCCACGCAGGGCACAGTCAGTGCTTTCCTTCTGACCCTTGTAGACTGTCTCTTTGGTCACTCAATGTGTACAATGCCGAGTGGGCTTTTTCAAAATGAGAAAGAGCTTTGATGTTGTGTATTGGCCCCCTTGGTAGGAATTAGAGATGGCAGTCCAGGAAAGAGACAGGATCATTGTCCAACTGACCAATAACCTTCAGCTGGTGAGGCAAAACCACGAGGATGACCAGCAGGAAGTGCTACTCTTGGCCAATCAGATTCAAGGGTTACAACAGCAGTTACAAGAGGTAATTTGCTCATAAGCTAT
Source organism: Gracilinanus agilis (assembly GCF_016433145.1). NCBI lineage: Eukaryota > Metazoa > Chordata > Mammalia > Didelphimorphia > Didelphidae > Gracilinanus > Gracilinanus agilis. The sequence continues at coordinate 404,903,598 of NC_058132.1, forward strand.
TTGAAGTCTGTCCTCTGCTATGGAGGAACAGCTTTGATTTTTTCCTTGTTTTAATCCCTCACTTTCCATTTTAGAATCAATACTGTATATTGGCTCCAAGGCAGAAGAGTAAGGGCCGCGTGTCCAGGGTCACATAGCTAGGAATTGTCTGAGGTCAGATTTGAACCCAGGACATCCTGTCTCTGGGCCTGGCTCTCAATCCTGAAGCAATATGATTCTGATTATCCTTGTGAAGTCATACAAACATATTTCCATATCTGCCATGTTGGAATAGGATACACACGCACGCACACACAAGATGTAAAGAGCATTTGTCACTTCTGATGAGTGCCAGCTGGTGCCCAAGAGTTGTCTTAATGTTCATTCTGTTCGTTGTTTTAAAAGTCGGATTTCTGGGAACTTGTCTTGAGACACTCATTTTCTAATAGGTGATCCCCTTAATGCACTAGTCTCTATTGCCTGCCTCCCTCAGGACATCAGAACTTCCATGGCGTCCCTCTTGGGCTCTTCCCTCTAGGTAGTTTCTGTTCCCGCCTGCCTCATGATGCAGATTATTATAGATGTCCCAGAGAATACTGCCCCATGGGAGGGCCCCTCTCCTACCAGTCATCTGTACCTTCCCCCATTGCCCTTTTTTCTCAAAATCTTTTCTCTGTCATGCCTTCCTGTTTTCCTAGGAGTGTCACCTCCTGTCCCTTTCCCAGACCACACCATTTATTCACTCTTCCTTTATTGCATTTATTTGGGCATTTGAGAAGCAGATCATCTCTCTGCTTCTGGTTTTTCTTCTAAGAATGCTTCCGACATGTCTTAATTATTGACTGTCCCTCTCTCTCTCTCTCTCTCTTTTTTTTTTTTATAAACCCTTAACTTCTGTGTATTGGCTCCTAGGCAGAAGAGTGGTAAGGGTAGGCAATATTTTGATATACAGATCTGATAGTGGTATTACTGGATCAAAGGGTAAACACATTTTGATAGCCTTTTGGACATAGTTCCAAATTGCCCTATAGAATGATTGGACCAATTCACAACTCCACCAACTATGCATTAGTTTCCCAATTTTGCCCTATCCTGTCTAGAATTATAATTTTCCTTTATTATTATATTATTAGTTTTGGGTTTTTTTGAAATTACATTTTTATTTAAATTTAAAATTTTATTTATATATTATTATTTATTGAATTTAACTTTTTAATTTAAATTTTAAATTTTTAAAGAAAAAAGAACAAAAAATAATAATCATATAAAAAGAGTTCTAAATCACTCTTGATTAGAGAAATGCAATTTAAAAGGCAACATCTGAGGTACCATCTCACACCTATTAGATTGGTCAATATGACAGTAAAGGAAAATGATAAATATTGGAGGGGATGTGGCAGAATTGGGACACTAATGCATTGCCAGTAGAGGTGTAAACTGATCCAACCCTTCTAGAGACCAATTTGGAATTATGACTAAAGGGCTATAAAAGAATGCATACCTTTTGATTCAGTAATGCCACTTCTGGGTCTGTATCCCAAAGAGATTTTTTTTTTAATTTTTTTTTTAAACCCTTAACTTTTGTGTATTGGCTCCAAGGCGGAAGAGTGGTAAGGGTAGGCAATGGGGGTCAAGTGACTTGCCCAGGGTCACACAGCTGGGAAGTGTCTGAGGCCGGATTTGAACCTAGGACCTCCAGTCTCTAGGCCTGGCTCTCAATAGAGATTTTTTTTTAATGGGAAAGGACTTGCTCTTTTTGTGGTGGCAAAGAATTGGAAAGTAAAGGTATATCCCTCAATTGGGGGATGGCTGAACAAATTGTGATATGTGGTGATTTACTATTGTGCTATGAGGAATGATGAACAGGATGATTTCAGAAAGATCTGAAAAGATGTAAGTGAATTATGCCAAGTAAAATAAGCAGAACCAGAAGATAATTATGCTAACAGCAATACAATGATCGAGGACAGTTCTGAGGACTTATGAAAAAGAATGCTATCCACCTCTAAAGAAAGAACTGTTGGAGAAAAAATTCAGATGAAAACACATGATTTATCACTTGTTTATTTGGATATATGTTTTTAGGGCTTGATTCTATAATATTATTTGCTTATAAAAATAAATAATATAGAAATTTGTTTTGCATAATAATATATTTGCATAATAATATAACCCAGATTGAATTGCTTGTCAGCTTCAGGAGTGGGAGAGAGAAAGGAGGGAGACAATATGGATCATATAGTTTTGGAAAACTTATGTGGAAATTTGTGATTAAAATAAAAATAACTTTAAAACAAAGAAAATGAAAATGCAAGAAGGAAAAAATATCTAATATAATCAAAAATTCATTTTATATCTAGTACTGTATATTCCCTTCCATCTTATTTTTCCCTTTTCTTCCTGCTCTTTCTCTATTCTTTCACTCTGTTCTTCCTCAGAAATGTTTATTTCTAACCACTGCCTCCCCCAAATCACCCTCTCTTTATTAGCTGTCCCATCTTTTCTTATTCCCCTCCTACTTCCCAAAAGGGTAAGCTAGTTTCTATACCCAGCTGAGTATGAATGTTATTCCCTCTCTGAGCCAATTCTGATGAGAGAATGATTTAAGCATTGTCAGTCATCACTCTCATCCTCCCCTCAACTGTAATAGCTTTTTCACACCTCTTCAGGTGAGATAATTTACCCCATTCTATCTCTCCCCTCTTCTCCCAGCACCATCCTCTTTTTCACTCTATGATTTGGGGGGGGGGGGGATATTATGTCATCACCATCAACTTATTCTGCACCCTGTGCCTATGTATATATACTCCTTCTAACTGTCCTAATAATAATAGTTCTTAAGAGTGTTAAAGAAATAACGGGGTAGAGAGAGATATAGATGTATAATGATGGTGATGATGTGTATCTGCCCATGATATCCTCAGCTGTAGTTGGTGGGAGGAACACCTACTCCTATCACCCTAGCTGTCACCATAAGTTATCCCCTTCTCTCTAACAGGTTTGTTTGATAACCTGTTAGAATTTCTTTAACAGCTGCTCAAGTAAGGACCCTTGAGAGGTTAGATAGAGGGGTAAACTTTCCAGGCTCTACCTGGGGTTAGATAGATTGGTGATGGGCTATTGATCAGCCTTGGATAATGTTCAGGATCTGACTGCATTTCGACTCCCTTCCCAAGGGCTGTGATAGAAAGACCACTCAGGAAGGTACTTGCTATTCAACACTCTTTTATCTATAAGTAGGGAAAGGAAAACAAGGTCAAGGATTGGGGATTGGAAACCCTGTTGATCTATTATCTATTAGACTAATTAGCAGTCAGGACTGGAGGCTACTGATCTGGTGGAGGCTTGAGATTTCACCTCTCCCTCTATCTCTGGTTGGACCTGGCCACAGTCAAGCCAGAGAATAGGAAAGGCTATTGCTGCACATATATTGATGGTCTTTATTCTCCCATTCTCTCACTATTAGTGTTGATGGTTCACTAGCTCTCACAGTCTAGCAGGAAATAGATTCAGGCTTTCCTACCCTCTTCTTCTTCAACTTCCTGGCCACCATTCAAACACCCTTCAGTCAGCCACCCACTGCCCAGATTAAACCACAGAGGTTTGCAGAGATCAGTGATCTCCAGTTCTCAGCCTCTGAGTCTAGAGACCTCCCTCAATGTAGCTGTGAGGGGGTATATATAGGGTGGGACTAATTGACATTTGCCCCTGGCTCATGGCACCTGGGAACATTCCGAGTCTCTCAACTGCCATCCCTGTCAGTCAAGTTGACATCTATCTCTTCCCAGATTATTCAATATAACAAGAGTTCCAATTATCATCCTCCCATATAGCAATGTAAACAGTTTGGTCTCATTGAATCTCTTAAATTTTCTCCTTTCAGTTTACCTTTTTATGCTTCTCTTGAGTTTTGTATTTGAACATTAAATTTTCTGTCCAGGTCTTGTCTTTTCATCAGGAATGTTTGGAAATCCTGTATTTCTTTAAATGACCATTTTCTCCCCTGATAGTATATACTCAGTTTTTCTGGGTAGATACTGGTAGATGATTCTTGGTTGTAAACTTAGTTTTGTTCTCCATAATATCATATTTCAGGGCCTCCAATTCTTTAATAAAGTAGTTGCTATATCCTGTGAAATCCTGTCTGTGGCTCTAGGATATTTCAATTGTTTCTTCCTGGCAGTTGCAGTATTTTCTCCTTGACTCAGAAGCTCTGGAACTTGGCTATAAAATTTTTTGGGGGGGAGGGTCTTTCAGGAGATGATTAGTGGATTCTTTCTGGTTAAAGAATAGCAGGATAATTTTCTTTGATAATTTCTTGTCATGTCTAGGCTTTTTTTTCTTATCATGGATTTCAGGAAATCTAATCATCCTTAAATTATCTCTTCTGGATCTATTTTCTAGGTCAGTTTTTTTTCCAATGAGGTATTCCATATTTTCTTCTATTTTTTCATTCTTGTGAATTAAGTTTTATTGTATATTGATTCTTCATGAAGTTATTGGCTTCCATTTGCCCAATTTTAATTTTTATTAATTATTTTCTTCAGTGAGCTTTGAGCCTAAGACTAATTCTCATTTTTCCTTGAAATTTTTTCATGTAACTCTCCCCATCTGAATTTGTGCCTTGATCTACCTTATCTTCATAATAATTTTATGTGGTTAAGTGTTTTTTTTGTGGAGGGATGTTTGCTCATTTTTCCAGTCATTTTCTTGACTTTTGTTTTTATTTTAATGGCACTCTCCATTCCCAAGGTAGAGGAGAACTCTCTTGAGCTTCAGTATTTCCTTATTGCTACCCTTTGACCTAGCTCTAGATATCTGCAAATTTCAATTCTCCTAAGGTAGATGATAGGCTGTGGGCTAAGAGCTCTGAAAGCTACCTCTCACTGTTGATTCAGTCTCTGACAGGGCCTGCTGTTCACTTGCAAAGTCAAGCACACTGTGAGGGCTCAGGGTCTCACCAAAGGCCTCACCACAGACTTGGACCAGTCAAGTATGCTAAGGAGTGGTACTGGGGCTGGAACTTTGAGGGATAGGCATGGTACTCTGCAGTTAAGTTAGGCAGTTGGGGTCTCATTAAATAACTGAGCCTAGGTTCAGAACTTTGAGCAGTGGGGAAAAGAGAAGCAGTCTTGCTGTTGGCTTGTGCTGTTGGTGTTGTCTTATTGAAGACTTCTCTCCCCTCTTACCCAGTGAAAGAGACCTTTTCTCTCTACCTTCCAAGTTGTCTTTTTTAAGGAAAATTGCCTCACACATTCCTTTTGTTGGTTCTGCCACTCGCATATTAATTTTGAAGCTTTATTTTGTAAAGGTTAAATTGAGGTTCTGACTAAATAAGAGAGTTATAAATTCAATGTTGTGGTCACTGAATTCAAAATATTATCCCTAAGCCAGAAAAAAACTGTTAGCAGCTTTTATTTATAACAAGGAAGAGAAAGAGTTGAAGTATGAAATGTAGGAGAGAAAGAATTAAGGAGTTGCCTAGCCTACCCTAAGTGCTGATCCAATGAAATTCAGTTTGCTCCCCAGCAAAGTTTTAATCTCCACATGGAAGTCTGAGTCACTCACTAGCAAGCCAATGTAGGATCCAAGGAAAAGAGTCTCTCCACAAAATTCACACCAATGAGCAGAGAGTTTCTCCTTGCAGAGTCACCAAGGCTCTCTCCAAGCCAAAAATCCCAAGGAGAAGTCCAAAGGAGAATCCAAGGGAGAAGTCCTCCAAAGAAGAAGTCCAAAGGAGAAGTGACAAGGACAGGAAGTTCCAGACTTTTTATAGTCCTTTTTCCATGTCACTTCCTATCCCTTCCCCTCTTCACAGGGACCAATCACAGATTCCGAATTGCCTAGCCCTGCCCAGGGGGACAGTATCTGTGAGATCCACCTCCTGTCCTCTGAGGATGTAAATTGTTAATAAAGGATTCACAAGTTTCTGACTGATTGAGTTAAAAGGGTGGAGTTCTTTAAGTAAGTGACTTGTGAATTCTCTTACTTGATGGCTAACAAAGTGTTAAGTAGGAGTTTCTTGATTGATTAACTCAAAATAGACAAAGAGAATAAAGAATTCCCTTTCACAATTTCAAGGTTTGTTGGAGGAGGTTTTTGAAGAGATGTGGGTACTCTTCCTCTACTCCACCATCTTTAAGTGTGAATTTTTTAATGGTCACTAGATTCTTGGTGTCTCTGCCATGTAAGGAAAACTTCCCCCTTCAAAATATGTATTTTGAATTTCAGTGCTTGCAACTCTTGAGATTTCTAAGAGTAGACTCCCCTTATTTAGATCAGTTTTTTAAAAAATCATGTTTTTCTTATTTCTGTCAAATTCATAATAAAAAGAAAAGAAAATTTTTAAACTAACTTCTAAAGACAATAACATCTTTATTGGAATTTCTCCTAGCTATTTTGCCCTTTCACTCCCTAATGCCAATCCCACATCACCACTTGAACATCTCAAATGTGGAAAAACCAAACCAAACAAAACAAGAACTCATCATCTTTCTCCAAAACCTCACATTTATTTTAAACTTACCTATTACTAACATGGGCTTGACCATCTTTCCAATTACCAGTTTCAGAACCTCACTCTCTCACCCTACTTACCTAATCAATTACCAATGTTCTATCTCAAAACATCAGCTATGTACCTGTGTCTCTAATTCATTCTTACTTCCCTATTTCAATTCTTCAACATCTCTTGTTTTAACTATTATAATTGCCTCCTAATTGGTAATTTTCATAAAGATCTGACTATAACAACTATTTATTGAATAAACTTCAGAGGATCCCTATTATTTCTAAGGTCAGATACAACTCTTATGATATTTAAAGCTCTTTACAACCAGATACCTTCCTGTATGGCCATTCTTATATATTACTTCCCTCCATTTCCCTTTAGCCATATTAACCTACTCTCTGCTCCTCTCACATAATTCTTTAGTTTCCAGCTCTGGAACTTTCTGCTATCTGATCCCTATGTCTGGAATACTCTCCCTTTTTAATCTGATCTCTTAGAATCCCTGAAACCACTTTATTTAGGTGGGCTTTTCTGGTCTCACGACCCTCTAAGGTTACCTTGTATCTATTTCATATATTTTTTTAATATTTCTATTTATGTACATTTGTCTTTCCCAAAAGAATGTAAGCTGTTTGGGGCAAGGATTTATGTTTCTTTTATTTTGTATCCCTAGAACTTAGCACAGTATCTGGCACATAGTAAATACTTTATAAAGTTTTAATGATTGATTGGTTGACTGATAAACATAAATTTCAGGTTTGAGACTGAAAGGAGAAATAACATAATAAATAGAAATTTCCACCATGGTGACAAGCTAATTAATTAATTAACTAATAATTTTTTGGAAAAGAGTTTGTGTTTTAAGTAGTTAATAAAGAAATCCCAATTTATACATCTAGATTGTCTTTGAATCCAAAGAGATAAAGAATTCTGTAAGGAATCAAGTATGCTTAAGTATGGATATTTGGTGTTTTTCTTCCTGTGAGCACCTGAGAGGTGTTTTTTCACACATCAAATCATACACTCACAAGCTTTCAAGGCCTATACATTATATTAGCTGCCTGATTGCTTGGATAGTCAAATATTCAGCAAATTTTATTACGACAGATCAACGAACCCCAAATCAGAAACTTCACTTAAATTTCTTATCAGCAACTCTGTTATATAACTACTACAAACACCTACTCCCCAGCCCAGTTAAATAACACTAGCAGCAAAAGTTCAGTATGTGTGAGTAATGCATAATGAACACATTTTGAACATCATGTAGCAAAGGCAAATAAGTCTTTCACAAGCTCTTAATGTGCAAGAAAAAAATTTTAAATATGCAGTGAGGAGGAGGGAAACAGAAGAGGTTGAGTGGAGGAGGAGTATTGAAGAGGAGTAAACCATTAGCCCATCTCCCCAGGTCCCTAAATGCATAATGTTTAAGAAAGGAAAGAGGCAGACATTTTTCTGTCCAATCCAGGGTATTTGCTGCATCTTCTATTTCAGAGAATAAGCCAAAAAATCTGGAATAGGCTTGTTTAAGAGCAATAGTAGATCACAGCCTTAATATAAGGAAGAACTTTCCATCAGAGCTGTTCAAAAATGAGAATAAGGTACCATGTGAGATAGGAAACTCCCCAACACTAGAAGTATTCAAGCAAAGGCTACAGGACTGTGTTGGAGATATTGCAAAAGGGATTGACTAAGAGATTGAACTAAATTATGTCTAAAATTTCTTTAAATTCCTAGATCCAGGAGTTCCTACCTGGACATAGTTAAAATGTTGTTCATTTGTTTCAATGGGGTCTCTCACTCTTTATGACCCCATTTGGGATTTTCTTGGCAAAGAAGCTGGAGTGTTTTGTCATTTCCTTCTCTAATGGTTAAAGTACAGAGGTTCTATATGGTCAGGGAAGTCAGCATCATTAAGATAAGGAACTACAACCATGAAAATAATCTTCCCAATCACAAGCCTAGAGAACTGGATTTTATGTATTCCCTATGATTTTTGGTAAAGGACTATTTGATCTCTCAACAATTCTCATCCTTATAACAATATAATGATCTGTCTCAACTACAGTAAAGAATCATAGAACTTTATATCTGAAAAGATACATAGACATCAGTTAGCCCAACTGCTCATTTACATATGAACAAACTGAGTTTCATAAAATGGATTTGAGTAAGAGCTAGTTGGTGACAAAATCTAAATTATAATCATTTCAGTGCCTTTTTCACCTTCAGAGGTCTCCCTCCAAGGGCATTAGGAATAATGGATTGATCAATGAAAGGAAATGTCCTTCTTCTTCCTCTATGCCTATGCTTGGAGTATCTACTATGTCTGCACACAACCTCAGCTGTTTATAGGAAGCTGCTAGATGCTATAGTGAATAGATGCTACAGGCTTGATGTGAAGTTAGGAAGACCTAAGTTCAAATCCTGTCTCAAACACTTATTGATTACATGACCCTGAACAAATCACATCATTTCTTTTGACTTCAGTTTCCTCGCCTGAATAACAATGATAATAATAGCACCTACTTTACAGAGTTATTATAAGGATGAAATGAAGCATTATACACACATACACATATACATATACATGGAGTGTGGGTATGTATACACAGGTACATGTATATATGTTTTTGACAAATTTAAAATGCTATATAAATGTTTATTGTTGTTGCCATTATTTTTGTTATCAAGCATCAAAAAAGTGAAGACAATAGAAAAGTTTGGACTGTCAGTATTAATGTAGAAAATATTCATTATTAAAGTGTTGTTTTCATGAATACAAAAATGCATTATGTTAAATACCAAAGCAGTCTGTGCATACCGCTAAAGAATTTGCTCTGAAAGAGCCTGACTAGACCTCCCTCAGTGTATTTTATGTGTCCTATTTTTTCTTTTTTTTTTATTTTTCTTGCTTTTTTGAAACATGGAAATTTTTTTTGTATTAAATTATATTCCTCCCTCCAATTACATGTAAAAACAGGTTTCAACATTTTCCAAAAAATATTGTCTCAAATTCTCTCTCTTCCTCCTTTCCCCAAACCCCCTTCTCCCCTTGAGATGGTAAGCAATCTCATTTAGATTTTACACATGCAATAATGTAAAACATTTTTCCATATTAATAATCCTTTTGTGGAAGGAACTCCAAATAGGAAAAAAATTAAGAAAGTAAAAAAAAGTTTGCTTTGGTCTGGATTCAGACTAAGTTCTTTTTCTTTTGAAGTAGATGGCATTTTTTATCATGAGCCCTTTGGGATAGTTTTGGATCATTATTTTTTTTTCTATTTTTTTTAACATTTATTAATATTCATTTTTAACATGGTTACATGATTCATGCTCCACCTTTCCCCTTCAACCCCCCCCC
>NC_058132.1:404916349-404926483 GCF_016433145.1 Gracilinanus agilis
CCCCCCCCACCCTTGGCCGATGCGCGTTTCCACTAGTTTTGGATCATTATTTGCTGAGAATAGCTGGTATTCACAGTTGTTCATTGTAAAGTATTCCTGTCATTGTACAGTGTTCTCCTGGTTCTATTTATTTCACTTTGCTTCAGTTCGTGTAAGCCTTTCCAAGTTTTTCTGAGTTTCTCCTCCTCATTTCTTATAGCACAATACTATTTCAATACAATCATATACTATAACTTAGTCATTCTCCAGTTAGTGGGTAGATCCTCACTTTCCAAATCTCTGCCTCCCTAAAAAGACCAACTTTAAACATTTTTGTACATATAGGTCCTTTCTTTTTTTGCTTTTGTTTTTTTTCTCTTTGGTATATAAACCTAGTAATGGTATTACTGGGTCAAAGGGCATGTACAGTTTTCTAGTCCTTTGGACATAGGACCAAATTGCTCTCCTGAATGACTGAATCAGTTCACAACTCCCCCAACAATGCAATGTCCCAGATTTCCATGACCCATCCAAGTTTTGTAATTTTCCTTTTATGTCATAATAGCCAATCTGATAGGTGTGGGGTGGTACCTAAGAATTATTTTAATTTGCATTCTTTTGTTTAATAGTGATTTAGACCATTTTTTTTGCATGACTTTAGAGAGTTTAAATTACTTTGTTTGAGAACTGCCTGTTCATATCCTTTAACCATTTATCAGTTGGGGAATGACTTGTATTCTTATATATTCAACTCATTTCTCTATGTGTTTCAGAAATAAGGCCTTTATTAGAGAGATTTGTAAAAAAATTTTGCACCATTATGATCATTCTTTTTACCTGTTTAGTTTCTGATCTCCCTCTCCCTCAATTTACCCCACCTCCTCTTATTATCTTCTTCCCCTCCTATTTTCCTGTAGAGTAAGATAGCTTTCTATACCAAATTGATCGTGTATGTTCTTCCCTCATTGAGCCAAGTCTGATGAGAGTAAGAGTCACATGCTCTCCTCCCCATATCCTCCATTTTCCCCTCCACTGTGAATGCTCTTCCATGTCTCTTTTATGTACAATAATTTATCCCATTCCATTTTTCCCTTCCTGCTCCTCCCAATGCATTACTTTCTCATGCCCTAATTTTATTTTATTTTTTATATCATCCAATCATATTGAACTCACACTCTTGCCCTCTGTCTATGTATAGTCCTTCTAACTGCCCTAACAATGGCAAAACTCTTTGGCATTACAAGAATCATCTCCCCATGTAGGGATGTAAACAATTTATTAAATGTCTTTTGATTTTTTTCCCATTTACATTTTTATGATTCTCTTGAGCCTTGTATTTGAGAGTTAACTTTTCTATTCAGCACTGGTCTTTTCATTAGGAATATTTGAAAGTCATCTTATTTCATTGAATATCTGTTTTTTCCCCTGAAGGATTATTCTCAGTTCTACTGTGTAAGTGATTCTTTGTTGAGCTGATATCTGCTGCACAGTAACTCCTGGTCATTGGTTCTTATTTCTATCCCCTCCACTCTAGTATTCCCAAACTGAACTCCTATATCCCCTACCCAACACCACTCTACCCTACACCCTCGCAATTAAGAGTACATCTAATCTTTATGAAGATTTTATATAGTCTAAACCAGTGATGGGCAAACTAAGGCCCACGGGTCAGATGTGGTCCCCTGAAATGTTCTATCCAGCTGCACTACATTATTCCTAATCTGACGAATACAATGAGTAGTATACAATACAATGAAACTTTGAAAGAGTTGCCTTAAAAAGAGACTGACAGATGAGCATTTCCTTTCCTTTAGCCCCCTCTTTAAAAAGTTTGCCCATCACTGGTCTAAACTAACAGGCCTCTATATGTATTTGGTATATCATTTTGGTAAGTTTTCTTTTCTCCTATTTCCCCTTAATTTTCTGTTAGTTTGTATGCAGAGGTAAAAAGCTGAACTTAACCTTTCTGCCATTTCCTTTTCTTCTTCCTTCTTTCTACTCTATCTTCTATCCTCCATCGTCAAGTTTATTAAGTACCTAAAATAAGCTGGGTGCTTGGGTTATCAAAAAGTACATTTTTTTTATTTTTTTTATTTTATCTTGAAGGGCATCAAGTTCAGGTGACAAGATGTAACATATGTATATATGCAAAGAAAGATAACTACCAAAATGGAGTCAAGATGATGGGGTAGAAGGTCACAACTGTTGAATCTTCCCCAAAACCTCTCCTACAAAATTATCATAGGGGAAAAACAAGAATTCTGCAAGGGAAGGCCAAGAAAAAAAGTCACAACGAGCTATTTTTCCAGCCCAGGTCAGTTTATGATAAAAAAAAAAAAGAGGTCTGTAGAACTGTAATGGGACCAGTCAAGAGTGTAATCAAGCAGAAATAGTAACAGGTGGTGTTGGTGGCAGGTAACAATATTGTGGAATAGTGACACTAGTGCCCAGGTATGGTCAGAAAGGGATCCCGGGAAACCCTATTCTAGGGGTGGCAGCCTTTACTCAGTTAATTCTGAGTCACAATTCCAGGGGGTGTGGGGATGAGAAGTTTCAATCAAGAGGAAGTAGGGTCATTACTTGAATAAGGAGCATAATGACTAGAATTTTCCCTCAATCATACCCCTCTGGAGACCACAAAAATCTAGAAACCTCAAATCAAGCTTTGAAAGCAGAAGAACATAATAGATATAAGTTTAAGCCAGTCATTTCCTTCCCCATACTCCAAAGGTGAGCAGACACCATATCTAACATAAAGACCAAAGTCAAGAAGTAGACTAAAAAAATGAGTAAACAACAAAAAGAATAGTGACAGAGAAGCTCAAGACAAAAATCTGGAAGATAATAACATGAAAATATCTACAAGTAAAGCCTCAAAAGTACAAATGGCCAACAAGATTTGCCAGAAGAGATAAAGAAAAATAATTTTAAAAAGAGAAAAAAATTTTAATCAAATAAGTAGAGGGAAATTGGGAAAACAAATAAAAGCTATGCAAGAAAAAGAAAAGAGAATTAATAGCATAGTAAAAGGGTAGATAAAAATACTGAAGAATATAATTCCTTAAAAATTAGAATTGGTCAAGTGGAAGCTAATGATTCTAGACATGATGAACCAATAAAATAAAATCAAAAGACTGAAAAAATAGATAATTTGAAAGATCTCTTAGGGAAAAAATTGATCTGGAAAATTAGATTGAGGAGAGATAATCTAAAAATTATTGGATTACCTATGATGAACCCAAAAATCATAGCTTAAGAAATTATAAAGGAAACTTGCCCAGGTATATTAGAATAAGAGAGCAAAGTAAAAATGGAAATAATCTATCAGTCACCTCCCGAAGGAAATCCCCAAAAGAAAATTCCCAGGAATGTTATAGCCAAAATCCAAAGCACCCTCAGCAAGGAAGAAAAAAACTGTAAGCAGCCAGAAAGAAATAATCGACAGGAATGAGGGGAAAGCTTGAAGTATGAGTTTCCAGAAGACAAACGAGCTAGGATTACAATAAAGAATAACGAACCCTGCAAAATTGGGTGTAATCCTACAGGTGAAAATGGATATTTAATGAAATTAAGGACTTCTAAGCACTCCTCATGAAAAAAGTAGAACTGAATAGAAAATTTGACATTCAAATAAAAGACTCAAGAGAAGGATAAATAGGTAAACATGGATGAGAAACCATAATGATTTAACAAGGTTTAAAAATGTTTATATCCCCATATGGGAAGATGATATGTGTAGCATTATCATCATTAGAAGAATTAGAAGGAAACTATTTATCTAGAGCAGTGGTTTCCAAACTTTTTTGGCCTACCGCCCCCTTTCCAGAAAAAATATTACTTAGCGCCCCTTGTCACATACATTATTCACCACACCCAAATGCACCTGTGGCTATCACTGCCTCCCCTGGATTGCTGCAGCACCCACCAGGGGGCAGTGGTGCCCACTTTGGGAATCACTGATCTAGAGGATATGAGTGAAAGTCTATTATGTTTAGACAATCTCGTATACGCACCAAATAGAATATCATCTAAATTCTTGAAAGAAAAGTTAAATGTTATAGGAGGAAATAGACAATAAAACTATACTAGTGTAGGACGTGAACTTTTCATTTTCATAAGCAAAATATCTAATCATAAAATAAACAAAAAAAGGGTAAAAAAGTTTAAAAATTTTTAAATAGATATTATAGACCTTTGGAGAATACTAAAAAGAAATGGAAAGGACTATACCTATTTCTCAAATATGCATGGAAATCTCCCTAAAATTGACCACATATTAGGGCATAAAAGCTGCATATACAGATGCAGAAAAGCAAAAATATTGAATATGAACTCTTTTCAGACCATCATGCATTAAAAAATCATATTCAATAAAGGGCCATGGAAGCAGAGATTAAAAATTGATTGGAAGGAGCAGCTAGGTAGTTCAGTAGATAGAATGCCATTCCTGGAGTTGAGAGGACAAATATTATATTTTAATAAGATGTATTAATTTTAATTTTTACATGCCCATAGCTAATCTACCTGCTCAAAATGGCCTGCTCCATCAAAGCTGTCACAAGAAGGAAAGAGACCTAGACACAGAACACTACTCAATTTATCTCCTGTCTATGTCAGCACGCAACAACAGGAAGTGAGTGGGCTCCTGAGTAATATAGTTCAAAGGGACAAAATTCCAATTACACATTCCCCCCTGAGTTCCCTTGGAAGACTAGTCTCTTTAATGGATCTTGTAAATATAACCAACTTTTAAATTACAATAATTTGGGGATAAAAGAAAAAGAGAACAAAACCAATGCTTGCTAGGCACATTGACAAAAAGCCAATTGGGGGCAGTCCCCTTTCGCATAAGAATATACATACAGGGGGCAGTTGGGTAGCTCAGTGGATTAAGAGTCAGGCCTAGAGACAGGAGGCCATAGGTTCAAATCTGGCCTCAGACACTTCCCAGCTGTGTGACCTTGGGCAAGTCACTTGACCCCCATTGACTACCCTTACCACTCTTCTGCCTTGGAGCCAATACACAGTATTGACTCCAAGATGGGAAGGTAAGGGTTTTTAAAGAAAAAAAGGAAAAGAAAAAAAAGAATATATATACGAAACAAATACATTCAATTCCCCACAGTTAAAATCACCACATCCCAAAGTTTACTCTGGATCTTCTGGTGTAGCATGTGGTCTCTGCAAACATCTTCAAGGTGACTTTTCCAAATAGTTCACTTTCTAGATTTGGGGAGTAGCAAATTTCTTATCCTAAAATTGCTCTCAAAAGAATGTAAACTTTGCATTATGGGATAATAACACATTCCCCCCTAAGGAGGATGGTGACAAACACAGGGATCACTCAGGGATGCATGACTGAGTTATGAGGTATATGAATCAATTGGCAAAAGAAAATTTAAAAAAAAATTTTTTAATCCAAATAAAAGAGAAAAAAGTAACTTCTGGATGATATATAAAATATCAAAGTCTTATGTCTAAAAATTCTAAGTAAAGGAAAACTAAACCTATAACAAGTCCTTGAATCAGAGCTCACTTAAAGTGATTTAAGTAATTATGCACTTACCCAATCAGTAGCCAGGACAACAGAAAATTTGCTACACTATGAAAGACAGAAAAGGGACTAGGCTTTAGCAGCAAGTAAGAAATAGCATTTCCTGATCTGATTTTACCTTTTCTTTCAGGGATACGAGAGCCAGGATGGCCACAAAAGTGAGGTGCTTGGTAGAATGTGGGACAGGGAAGACTGGCTTCTGACATATGTCAAAACAGCCGCAACCTTGAACCCCAAACAACTTCAAGTCCCCTTGTATTGGTTCAATTTCATCAATCCCACTGGAATTGGTTGTTCTCTTTGACCTTCTGCTCAATTGGCACTATGCAGGTTAGCTTTTTGCTTCTTTGGCACTGTGCAATGACTCTTTTTGTCTTCCCTCCTCCTGGAATCAGACAGAATCATTAATCAGAGTCCTATAATACTTATCAATAAATGGCAGGTTTCCATAGTCTAAAACTTTTGGGTATGCATTGGCATTAAAGTTAATGGACATTTTAAATCTACCTTAATGCAAAATCAAAAAACTTTTTAATACTGGTAACATGTGCTTCAAGTCCAAAAAAAATTAGAGAAAAAAATAAAACTCAAATAGTGTATTGCACATACAAGGGAAAAAAAATTTAAAAAATCAAAAATATATAGCTGTGTCAGCCAAGGAGAGGTAGAATACAAAGGTTTCTCACCCAAAAATGAGATTCATTTCCTTTTTAACTTGGCAATGAATGATCTTCACAAAGCATCAGCTTTATAAAACAGTAGTACAGTAGGTAATGCACATTCAAAGAAATACCAAAATTCCCCAAAATATAAAAAGCACAATTAATGACAGTAGAAAATAAACCCACTATTATATAGGATTCACATGAGTTGCTGTGTGACATTTATAAAACCTATGAACTAATGGATACTTGTCACAAGTTCCACAGATGTAACAAATCTGTCAACTTTGGCTGAGATATATATTTTTTTTGGCTGAGATATTTTTAACAAAGTCTTTTACTGCCATCATTCCAAAATGTGGAAGAGGAGCCCAGAAAAAAATACAAACCTCTGTACTTCTGACGAAAACCTTTTGGGTCTAAAACATCACCAAGAATCTAGATCATTCTGGTAGAGGTAGATTAAGCTTAAGAGTTAAAATTGTCCAGAAGCTCCTTAGGTTTCATGGGAGCCATCCATGGGTACCACTATCTAGGAACAACTTCCTACCTCCCCTGGTATGAGACTATCTTTATATATTTCATCCATTACATTTTTACAAATGGGGAGGTGGGGATTAGTGCTACAGCACTCCACTTCAGCTACTAAATGGACCCTTTACCTCTTGTTACTAATAACTCAAAGGCAGGCAAAATGATTAGCCAGAGTAGGGATGATACTAGATATCTAAGAATTATTTCTGAAGATCCCTTAAAATCAATTTAAATTCTTAAGTCATTATATTCTCCAAAAGCTGTTAACCAGGTTGATGGAAGTCATGCCTTTACAGATGTACAGATCCAACAATTAACAAAGGCGAAATGGAAGAAAAAGGCCAAATAGGCAAGATGTGACCTCTATGGACCTGGTGACAACCTCAGTATCCTTAAGGACCTATGGTTTTGCCACAGAAGAGGGTTTTTTGCAAGATGATTATAGGCTTTTACAATATTTTGTTCAGTACAGTTATAGAGGAAAGGTACAAATAAAGACAATATAACAGCATATATGCCTAATGGCTAGAACACAGTAGCTTAAAATGATTCAGTGTAACAGAATAGTATTTATCAGATTAATATATGAACTTAACAAACAAAATTAAATGTTAAAGCAAACAATCAGCAAAATACAACAAGCATGACAGAATACAGGCACTGAATTCAAAAGACCTTTTTTCCAATTCCAATACAGAGACTCCCATAAAACAATGGAGTCTAAAAAAGCTTAAAAATCCACCTCTAGAAAATACTTGTACAAAAATATTTATACATGCGCTCTTTGTAGTAGCAAAAAACTGGAAAACTAGAGTATGCCCTTCAATTGGGGAATGGCTGAACAAATTGTGGTATCTCTTGGTGATGGAATACTATTGTACTCAAAGGAATAATGAACTAGAGGAATTCCATATGAACTGGAATGGCCTCCAGAAATTGATGCAGAGTGAAAGGAGCAGAACCAGGAGAACATTATACACAGAGATAGATACACTGTGGTAAAATTGAATGTAATAGACTTCTCTACTAGCAACAATGCAGTGATCCAAGACAACCATGGGGGACCTATGAGAAATAATGCTATCCACATTCAGAGGAAGAACTGTGGGAGTAGAAACACAGAACAAAAACAACTACCTGATCACATGGGGAAATGGGGATATAATTAGGGATATTGACTCAAAATGAGCACCCTAGCACAAATATCAAAAATATGGAAATAGGTCTTGATCAATGACACATGTAAAACCCAGTGAAATTGTGTGTCAGCTATGGGAGGGGGTGGGAGGAGGGGATGGATAGAACCTGAAACCTATAAACATGGAAAAATGCTCTAAATTAATTAATTAAATAAAAATGTTAAAAATTTTTTTAAAATCCACCTCCAGACTCTTTAAGGTTCCTTCTCCTCCCCAGGATCATTATCCATTTAGGTTCCTTTTGTGAAACCTCTGGGAACTCCCATAGTGAGGGAGAATTTCGCACTGAGCAAAGTATGGAGGAATCTCATATGGGATGTATTGTAGAGACTGGGCAGGCCCAAATGGCAAGGGTGTGTAGGGAGATAAATCTCTCCACTGTATCTCAGGATTATTCAAGCTAATCACAAGGACCATTACACCCAGGAATGGTAGGAGGAAAGACATCCTACAATTGGGAGCTGTTTGAGATAGGTAATGTGCCACTCTTTTATAGAGTGAGTTATGCTTGCAATTCTACTTTCTGTTTGGAAGAGTAAACTTTCCTTCCCCTTCCCCCTTTGGGTAAAACACTAGGGGCCACATGCTACTTCAGTACCCGCCCCCACAGGCAGGAGCATGGAAGCCTATCTGGGTTAGCCAAACTAGGGTAGGGTGGGTGTGTTCCCCTGCTGAAAAGTAGCTAGCGCAGGCTCGAAAACTCACTGGAGGGGTAGGGGGAAGGAATTTATATTTCATCCTCTGCAGAAAAAAACAAAGGTGCTTCTAAATGAATCTCAAACCCTTGGGCAATCGGGCATAGACTGCAGTAGCTCACAGACAGCAGAAATGGCAAGGACCCCCAGGCTATGTCTGGTCAAATATGGTGGATAGCAGCAGCAACAGCAGCATTGGGAGCAGGAACAGCGAGTGGCAGAAGCAGGAGGCTGGGACCACATCTAACAAAATAAAACCACATGCTCATAGCTAATCTACCTGCTCAAAATGGTCTGCTCCATCAAAGCAATGATAGGAAGGAAAGAGACTTAGACACGAAACTCCACCCAATTTATCTCCTGTCTACATCAGCATGCAACAACAGGAAGTGAATGGGCTCCTGGGTAATGTAGTTCAAAGGCACAAGATTTTAATTGCACACCTCGCACTTCCTAGTTGTATGAGCCTAAGCAAGTCATTTAGTCTTAGTTGCCTAGCCCTTGTCACTCTCCTGTCTTAGAACTGATATTAAGACAGAAAGCAAGGGTTTTGAAATAAAGAAATGGATAAATAAATCAAAATAAAAGAGAAAAAGCTCAGATCAATGAATTGGGCATGCAGCCAGTCATCTAGAAAAATAACAAATAGAAATCTGCAATTAAATACAGAAATAGAAAATCCTAAAAATTAAAGGAGGGATTAATTAAATTAATAGCAAAAAAAATCATTGAATTAATAAATAAAACTAGTAACTGATTTTATGAAAAGACCAAGAAGAAAGACAAATTATTGACTAATTTAATTTTTTCAAAAAGAAAGAAAACCAACTTTCTAGTTTCAAAAATAAAGAGTAAATGCGCAAGAAATAAAGATGAAAGTTAAGTAAATTATTGGGGGGCTATTTTGCTCAAATTCAGGTCAATTAAAATTTCAATCTAAATTAAATGGGTGAATTTTTACAAAAATATAAATTGCCTAAATTAACAGAGGAGGAAATAGAATATTTAAATAACCTTATATTTGAAAAAAGAAATTGAACAAGCCATTAATGAGAGAGACCTTTAAGAAAAATAACCTCAGGGCAGATAGATTTACAAGTGAACTCTACCAAACATTTAAAAAAGAATTAATTTCAATACTATATAAAGATAATTTAAATTCCTTCTGTGACAGAAACATAGCTGTTATTATTTTTAAACCTTTACCTTCTTCCTTAGAATCAATACTGTGCATTGGTTCCAATGCAGAAGAGCAGTAAAGGGTAGGTGATGAGGGTTAAGTGACTTACCCAGGGTCACATAGCTAGGTAGTATCAGAGGTCAGATTTGAACCCAGGACCTCCTGTCTCTGGGCCTGGCTCTCAATTCACTTAGCCACCTAACTGCCTCCTACAAACATAGTTTTTGTTTTTTTTTTTAACATTTATTAATAATCATTTTTAACATGGTTACATGATTCCTGCTCCTACTTTCCCCTTCACCCCCCGCACTCCCCCCACCCATGGCCGATG
>NC_058132.1:404929477-404945240 GCF_016433145.1 Gracilinanus agilis
CCATGCCATCTTAGATTATTTAGTGTTCCACCCTCACCCTGTGAATTATTCTTCTGATTACTATAATAGTGAATATTATAATAGTGAATAGAGTTCACTACAGAGAATTAAACATAACATTTCTCTACATAGGAATACAGATAATTAGATCTCACTGGGGCCCTTAAAAAGGCAAATTTAAAAATTATAAGTTTTCTTTCTTTCCCCTCTGTATCTTATTTACCTTTTCATGTTTCTCTCGATTTTTGTGGTTGGATATCAAACTTTCCATTTAGCCCTGGTCTTTTCTGTGCAAATACCTGGAATTCTTCAATTTTGTTGAATGCCCATACTTTCCCCTGGAAATATATAGTCAATTTTGATGGGTAGTTGATCGGTGGTTGCAGGCCCAGCAGCTCTCTTGCCTTTCTGAATATCGTATTCCAAGCCTTGCGATCTTTTAGAGTGGAGGCTGCCAGATCCTGTGTGATCCTGATTGGTGCTCCTTGATATTTGAATTGTTTCTTTCTGGCTTCTTGTAAGATTTTTTCTTTTGCTTGGAAACTCTTGAATTTTGCAATGATATTTCTGGGTGTTTTCCTTTCTTGATCGAATGCCGCAGGTGTTCTATAAATCCTTTCAATGTCTATATTGCCCTCTTGTTGTAGGACTTCAGGGCAATTTTGCTGAATTATTTCTGTTAGTATGGAGTCCAGGTTTCTATTAATTTCTGGTTTTTCTGGAAGACCAATTATTCTCAAATTGATTCTTCTAGACTGGTTTTCTTAGTCTGTCACTCTCTCATTGAGATATTTCATGTTTCCTTCTATTTTTTCAGTCTTTTGACTTTGTTTTATTTGTTCTTGTTGTCTTGAGAGATCATTAGCTTCTAACTGCTCAATTCTAGCCTTTAGAGACTGGTTTTCAGCTATGATCTTTTGGTTTTCTTTTTCAATCTGGTTCAATTTGCTTATCAGTTCATTTGATTTCTGAGCCTCACTTTCCAATTGCAAGATTTTACCTTTTAAACTGTTATTTTCTTGCCAGATCTCTTCCATCTTCCTCAGAATCTCAGTTTTGAACTCTTCCATAGTTTGTGAGGAGTTTTCCTTATTTGAGGAGGGTCCGGATGCTTGTTTGTTTTCCTCCTCTGTTTGCTTGGTTGTCTGGATTTTCTCTGTGTAAAAGTTGTCGAGTATTAAAGACTTCTTTTTCTTGTTGTTATTCTTTCTCTTCTGAGCTTCCTGAGACTGGGTAGCTATCATTAGCCCAGCAGCTTCTCAGGTTTATCCTTGCGCTCAGTGTCTGTCCGCGGTCTATTGGCTCCTGAGGTCTGAGTTCTGGTTTTTTCCAAGGTCAAGCCCCCTGGTGGACCCCCTTGCTTGATCCTCTGCGGGAGGTTCCTTTACACGTCTCAGGGCGCTGCTTCCACAGTCGTATATCCGTCCACGCTGGTTCCCCACTCAGGCTTTAGTTCCTGGCTGTGTCTGCCTCCACCCATGCCTCTGCAGTGCCTGCGCTCTCAGCCCACGCTCTGCGCCCTGCGTCCACTCTCTGCTCCCGCGCTCAGATTTCGCGTGCGTTTTTTGGCTTATTGGGGTCCTAAATCTTGCTGCTCTCAGGAACAGGCCCTGGAGCTGCCAATGACTCGATGGGTGCCCCAAACTTGCTCTATTTCTTTTTAGCTGGCTTCGGCGCTCTAGATGTTGTGTGTGGAGGGGGTGCAGGTGGGGTGGTTGCTCAGCCCGCGATTTTGTGAGAGCTGTTTCACCCCTTTATAGCATGGAAATGCCTTGATTCCACGTACCTTCCACGCTGTGCCCTGTTGTGGGGTTCTTCCGTTCGTCTGGACTTGTTTTTATGTCCCCTTGAGGAGTTCTGTGTGTTTCAGTCAGGAGAGGTTAAGAGCTGCTTCTTACTCTGCCGCCATCTTAACCCAGACTTCTACAAACATAGTTTTTTGATGCCTAAATGAAGGAGAGCAAAAACAGAGGAAGAAAACCATAGAGTAATTTCCTTAATGAATATTGATGCAAAAAATATCTAAATAAAATACAAGCAAGTAGATTATAGCAATAGGTCACAAAGATTGTGCTCTATGACCAGTTTGGATTTATAACAATAAAGGGCTAGGTCACTATTAGGAAAACTACCAACATAATTGGTCATATCCATAACAAAAACAACAAAAATCATATGGTTATATCAACAGTAGAAAAATTTTTTTAAAAATACACTCCAATTAATAAACACTAGAAAACAAAGGAATAAATGGAGCTTTTCTTAAAATGATAGGTGGTATCTATCTAAAATCATGAGCCTGTAATAGAGAAGCCTTTCCAATAAGATCAGAGATGAAGCAAAGATATCCATTATCATTATTCAAAATTGTACTAGAAATACTAGCTACAGCAAAAATTGAAGGAATATCATAAGTAAAAAAGAAAAGAAAACTGATTTTTTTTGTAGATGACATAATGTTATCCTCAAAAATCCCTAAATAATCAACTAAACACTACTCTAAACAATTAATAACTTTAGCAAAGTTGCAGTATATGATCTAAAACCACACAGATCATCAGCATTTCTATATATTACCAACAAACAGGAAGAAACAGAAAGAGAAAATTATTTTAAAATAAGTGCATACAATATAAATCACTTGAGAGTCTACCTGCCAAGACACACTCAGGAACTATGTGAACAAAATTACAAAGCACTCCGCACAAATTAAGACAGATATAAATAACTGGAGATATATTAACCTATGAAGCATACACCAAGCTAATATAATAAAAATGATATTACCTAACTCATTCAGTCATACCAATCAAACTATCAAAGAATTATTTAAAGAGCTAGAAAAATAATAACAAAATTCATCTGGAGGAACAAAAGATTAAGAATATTAAAGGAATCAATGAAAACAAAAAGTGATGGAAGTAGGTCTACCAGTACTAGATGTCAATCTATACTACAAAATGATAATCATCAAAACAAGCAGGTATTGGGTAAAAAACAGTGATTGATCAAAGGAATAAATTAACTACACAGTATATAGAAGTAAATAAGCACAATATCCTAATGTTTGATATACACAAAGATCCCAGTTACTGAAACAGATTTCACTATTTGACAAAAACTTCTAGGAAAACTGGGAAGTAGTCTGGCAAAAACTATGCATAGACCAATATCTAATATCATAAATCAAGATAAGCTCAACATGTGTACATGATTTTAAAGTAAATGGCAATTTCTTAAACAAATTAGGGAAGCCTAGAAATAAAATGGATAATTTTTGTTTCTATGAAATTAAAAAGCTTTTGCCCAAACAAAACCAATGCAACTAAAAATAGGACAGCAAGAAACTGGCGGAAATCTTTGACAGCAAGTGTCTCTAATGAAGGCCTAATTTCTCAGATATGTAGGTAATTGAGCCAAGTTTGTAAAAAATATGGGTCATTCTCTAATTGATAAATGATCAAATGTTATAAGTAGGACATTCACAGAAGAAAAATCAAAGCCATAAATAATTATATGAAAAAAATTCTAAATAATTAATAGAAAAATGTAAATTAAAAAAATCTGAAGTACTACCTCATACCCATCAGTTTGGCTAATATAAAAGAAAAAGATTTTTACCATTGGAGGGGATATTGGAAAAATAGGTACCCTGATGCATTGTTGGTGAAGCTGTGAACTAGTTAGAACTTTGCCCAAAGGGCTATAAAACCATTCATGCCCTCTGACCAACAATACCACTACTAGGTCTGTTCCCCAAAGGGGTCAAAATTAAATAAAAATGACCATTAATTACAAAAATATTTATAGAAACTCTTTTTATGCCGGCAAAGAATTGGAAACAGAGGAGGTGCTAATCCATTGGGGAACAATGTTATTTGGTAACATAACATAAACAAGTTATGGTAGGTTTAAGACATTGTTCCAGAGGACCCATGATGAAATATGCTATTCACTTTCAGAGAGAAGACTGATGAACTCAGT
This sequence comes from Gracilinanus agilis, assembly GCF_016433145.1. NCBI lineage: Eukaryota > Metazoa > Chordata > Mammalia > Didelphimorphia > Didelphidae > Gracilinanus > Gracilinanus agilis. Next base: position 404,933,462 of record NC_058132.1, read on the forward strand.
GAAGATTGAAACATGCTTTTTTCCACCATCTTTGTTTTTCTTGCTTTGTTGTTGTTGTTGGGTATTTTTTTTTTTGCAACATGACTAATATGGAAATATGTTTCTCATGTATTGTTGACATCAAATTGCTTGTTTTCTCACTGGGTGACAGAGGGAAAAGACGGAGAAAGAATTTAGAACTCAAAAAAAATTTTAATTAATTTTATAAATTTAAAATTTTTTAAAAACATTTATTAATGTTTAAAACATTTATTAAGATTTATTAATGTTTAAAAACATTTATTAAAGAGAAAATATAAATCACTAAAATTAGAGGAATGTACATTAAAACAACTCTGAACTGTGACCTCATAGCCATCATATTGGCTAACATGAAAGAAAAGGAAAGTGACTAATGCTGAAGAGGGTATGGGAAAATAGGCACACTAATGCACTGTTGATGAAATTGTGAACTGACCCAACCATTCTAGAAAACAATTGAGAACTATGCCCCAAAAGCTATAAAACTATGAATATACTTTGTCCCAGCAATACCACTACTAGATCTGTGCTCCAAAGAGACAAAAGAAAATGGAAAACAATCTGAATGTACAAAAATACTTCTAGTAACTCTTTTTGCAATAGCAAAGAATGAGAAACTAAGGGGGATGCCCATCAGTTGGGGAATTGTTGCATGAGTTGTAGCATATTATTGTAATGAAATCCTATTAAACTATAAGAAATGATGAAGGTGATAATTTCATAAAAACCTAGGAAGAATTATATGAACTGATACAAAATGAAGTGAACAGAACCAGAATAATGTATGCAGTAACAGCATATTATAGTGAAAATTAACTATGAAATACTTAACAACTCTGTTTAACATCATGATCAATTCAGCTTCAAAGGACTCATAATGAAAAATATTATTCACTTCAATACACAGAACTATTGGACTCTGCATATTGTTTTTTTTTATTCTTCTTGGGGCTTTCTTTTCCCCCCACTACAAAGCTAATGTAGGTGTGTGCGTGTGTGTGTGTGTGTTTCGTTTCTTGCTTTCTCAATGGGTTGGGCTAGCATGAAAGGAGGGAGAGAATTTGGAACTGAACACTAAAAAAACAATTTTTTTAAGATACCTACCAATTCAGGGAGTTATTCAAGACAGACCAATTCATGTGCCTAATGGTCAGTATAGACAAAACAAAGAGGAATTTTTTTTTTATTCATCCTCACAGATACTCTGAAATTGACTGTGAAACATTTAAATGTCTGTGGACTCAAACTTAAGAATCTCTGCTCTAGATGTCTTTTTATGTTCTTGCCAGCTCTAGATCTATGATCCTTTAATCTGAAGTAGAATTAAAGAAGGACCAGGAACTCAATCAACTAATTCCAAAGATTTCCTCTTTCCACACTTTCTATTCAGGGAAATTATGAGTCTATTTAACTCTCCTCTCCATGTTGCTCTGTCAGCCCAGTTCTAAAAGCTAGGAAGCAGAACTGGAGTTAACAATTTACCTGGTTGATGAATAATGAAGTCCTAATGCTTTGGTTGCTCTCTCTCAGCATGGGAACACCTAGTGACATATAGTGGTTCTATAGCTACTGTTTTCTACATAAAAGGGAAAATGCCTCAGTGTCTAAAAATGTATGGCTACTTTAATATCTGAAATAATTACCAATGCATAAGCAAGGGGAAAACCAAATGAGGTTTGATATGAGTCAGCTTTGACAAAAGTCTCCATTTTCTGAATCCATTTTCTTTCTCCTTTTCTACTCACCTCCTGTTCTAAACATACCTATATCTCTTATTTATCATGAGATCTCTGTCCAGTCCCTCCACTGGGCATATTGTATATGTCCCCATCCAGAGTACAAGTTTCCTAATTTATATCATAATTATGTTCAAGTGCCAAGCATCTTGGGGCAAGGTGGCACAGGGAAAGAAATGCTATATTTGGAGTCTTCAAATTCTAGCTCCACTGTTTGCTATCTTTATGGCCTTAGCCAGTCCATTAACATTCTTGCGCCTTATTTTTTTCAACTGTTAAATGAAAGAGTTAAACTCAATAACTTCTAAGATTCTTTTAAGTTCTAAAGCTCTGATACAATATAAGTTCCTTAAACATATGACTTGTTTCATTCTTATTTGTATCTACAGTGCCTGGTATATAGTAATTATTAATAATAATGGCTGAAGTTTACATAGCAATTACTATGTGTCGGTCATTATGTGCCAAGCACTTTACCAATATTATCTCATTTGATCCTCACAACAAGAAGGTTTTGTCATTATAGATGAGAAAATTGAAGCAAAAAGAGTTTGTGATTTGCCCAGGGTCATATAGCTAATAAGTGTCCGAGGTTGGATTTAAACTCAGGTCTTAATAGATGTTTGATGATGAAAAATTTTAAAAAGTGGGTGTCTAAATAAATATTAGTGGGTTGTGTTGTAGAGAAATATAAGTCAGAGTTAGATAGCAGAGATAGATAGCAGAGCAGACTGCTCTGGCAGAGCAGAGATAGATAGCAGAGCAGACTGGTTGGCAAGAGAACTTAGAATCTTGTCACAGGGACTCACAGAGTGACTCTGGAGGCTGACAGTTGGGTTTGAAGCAGCTGTCAGGGGGGACCCTGTGTCTTTTGGTGAACTATATATTCTGGAGTTGTTTCCTTGGATTTGGGCATTACATCTTCAATCAAGACCAGTGAAGCTGTAGGTTGAGAAGTGGATTTATCTGGTGTGGTGGACACACAAATATTATCTCATCTCCCTCACTTCACCTGTGGATTTTATCTTGCTGTGTATGCTGATTTCCAGTGACCAGCTGTGACATCCTGAGACCAGCCAAGGACATTTTCATGAGATCCCTTTATCCATGTCAAGCCAGACTACCTTACCTTAGGCAGTCTGCTCATAGATTTAGTTTTAGTGTACTCTATATCCATCCCTCTATCCCCTGGTAGTTTTCACTAGACCTGAGTGTTAGTTTTCCTACTTCCCTTCACTCCCCATCCCAATTTATTATTAAACCCTATTATACAGACCTTCCTTGTTTCTCCTCCTTTCCCACACAAACCTGGCACCTAACTTACATCAAGAACCCACTGTGTTAAAACCAGCTGATTCTCCTGGTGTAGGTGTCCCTCTCTACTCCATTTTCCCATTCCTCACCTTACCCAAACCCACCTAGGAGTTATTCACCCACAGGTTTGGTAATTTAACCCTCAGATATTTATTATTATTATTATTATAGTTGGTGGTATAATGATTAAAAGGGTTAGATGATTTCTAGGTTCTTGATAGTCCTTGGGTCAGTAACTTAAAATCCTATAGATCTGGGAAAGGATTCAGGGAGAGACTGACAAGGTAACAATAACAGGATTTATTATTTAACTAGGACAGGGAAGGGAAGAGAATGGGATGATTCAACTGGAGTATAACTAGATTCCTCCCACCAAGGTCCAAAAGATTTCTACACTGATCTCTACCTAAATATTACCCAGCTACCTATATTCTATCCTGTCCAGAATCCCTCACTTTCATAGTATTTAAGAATAAGGAAAAGCTGGAAGGTAAACAGGTCCACTGGGTCTATAGGGAGATCTCACGGCTATTGTCCTTCAGGGTCTGTCAAGAATCCAGTAGAGTCTCGGGAACATAAATCCAAAGGAGAGGGAGTAAGGCTCTTGACTATACAGTCCACCTGTGTGTCTCACTAAAATTCCACCTCTTCCTGGCCAGTGAAAGCTTGATAGGTGATCCACTCGGACAGGGTATCCAGAGAGATAGAGCCAGTACCTCCAGAGTGAGAGTAAGTCCAGGGACTAATCTGACACCAGCCAGTCACTGATCCCAGAGTTCTGGAATTTTCTCTCTCCCTCTGCCTGTCACTTCCGCTTTCCCTGATTTACCTACAACAATAATTGAGTGATTGATCCTATCACCTGTGAACAAAACACAGCTGTCCCAGTTGTATCTTCTCAGTTCTCTTACAAATAAAAATAAGAATTGCTAGTTTTGGTGTATTTCCCCTAGTCATACTATTCTTGTCCCCTAGTTAGAACAGATCATCAAGAGTTAATGCTATTGACATTGATCTATTCTCTTAAGAATATTAATATCCAAATTAAATTGACAATTGAGAATGTATCTCTCTCATAGAAGAAAAATATCATAAAACCATAGCTGTGCTTTAAAGTATCTTTAAACTTGAACTTTTACAGAGATAACTCAAGAATCAACTTGAAAACTTTGTTCAGATAATAAGGCTTCTGGGATCACATTGAGATGGAAATAGAATGCCAACAAAATGCAGCCTAAGAAGATAAAAGCAGAAAATTAGTAATGAGAAAAAAATAAAAGTAATGTGGTAACACACATTATATCCATGATCAAAAAAGCAATCTATTTGAAAATAGCTTATTATTTAAGTAAAGCAGAATATGTTTATTCCCCATTGAAAATGCTTGTTTTTGTAAGAATTAAAAATGATAAAGGCTGGTATAAATATATAAATTAGTATTTTAATTAAAGCCATGTTGATAGATAAAATCATTAGACCACGCGCTTGTAAGCATTCAAAACTGCCGCCTCCATCCTGCCTCCTAGCCAAGTCCTACTCGCCAAAAAAGAGAGCACTCCCTCCTAACCCACGAGATTTAAGCGCTCCCCTGCGTCAAGACGTCGGAAACGGAAACCAGTTGGACCATGTTGGATCACGGGAAATGTAGTTTTGATACATTTCCCTTGTCCATAGAAATATATACATTTTTAGATGGTTTCTTCCAATTTCCTTTTTACATTTTGCATAAACAATTTCAGATATTTTGCATTAAAAATTCAATATAATTATGTCCTATAATTCTTATTGTAAATGATAATGACAAACTATATATTTGGTAATATGAAAGTAAAGATCAAATGGATATTTGAAAAGTATATAGCAGTGTCTAGCACATAGTAGGTGTTAATAAATGCTTGTACTTTCCCCTTATTCAGATTTGTTTTAGGTACTATCAGTCAACCATGTAACTAGTGTAAAAATACCTCCACGCACTCTGGTTGGGTAGTAGGTGCCCTATGGTATTCGGCTTAGGAATGTGACTCCTGATTGACTGAAAGGATGCTGAGCTGTAACTCTGACTACCTATCTGAGTGGAGAATGGATTTCTTTAGAAGATGCTTGTAGGACTTTGGTAGAGGTGACCAAGAAAAGCAAGCATAGACTTCTGAATAGATATCAGAGTCCTCAGAGTTGCAAACTTAAAGGGAAAACCAGTCACCACCCTAACCCCTCACATCCCAACAAGTTTCTTGACTTACAATTCTCAAAACCCTGGAGACTGCTAAGACTTCCTCATTTCTTTCCCCCACCCCCATCCCTACCTTGTTACATTATTTCTATCTCTTTGCTGGAGCTGAAATTGTTCCCGGCCAAAGATTTTATTCATTGATCTATTTTAATCTGTATATATTCCCTGCTTTCTTTTTAATGCCTACATATTATTCTTTATTCCTCTCCAGGTTTCTCTCCTGACTCTCTGAACTTACTCTGGTATGCCACAGAAAGCTCCTTATTCCAGAAATCCATGCCACTCTTGGCCTTCTCCCACTGGAAGTATATATACTCTGCCCATGAACCCTTTCTCCGATTGGCTGTTTCCTTCCAAAATCACTATTTTAAAGAAAGCATGGAGGCTAGCCACATCTTCATTCCTCTCAAGGTTTTGCTCCTAACTCTGTATTTTCTCTGCCATGTCTCTTTGTGTGTGCAGCTTCTTCCTCCCTCCCTCTTTAAGCTTCCTTTTAGTGCAATCTCTCTCCAGTAGAATATAAGCTCCTTGAGGGCAGGAACCATCTTTCTTTTGGTTGATCTTCGTATTCTCAATCCTTAGCACAGTGGCTGATGCTTACTAAGCACTTAATAAATGTTGACTTCACTCTTTTTATACTTTATGTAACCAGTTTGTTTTGTTGGGAAAAAGTAGGCTGACCAAAATAGGTTAAGTATTCTCCTCCTCTTGAGAATGATCCAGAAAAAAATGGCATATAGCCTGGGCATGCCAGAGTACTGTCCCACTAGATTCCCAATATGGCAGATAGAGTGAGGTAGCTAGATATCATTCTGGCCTAGCACACTGCTTGGAGACAAATAAAGGAAGGAATAAATGCCTAGACAAATCCCTCCTCCTGCTCCCCACAAAGGCAGATATTATGATCTCTCTTGGGAAATGATGGGTCATATCCCAGATAAAATATTTCTCCACATCACATATGAGCTAAACCAGATCTACATTTAGACAGCAACCATTATACATGTATTTTATACTAACATGGAATACATGAGGCTTTGCCCAAGGATGCTGACATTTTGGTAAGATGTTCTCAGGGAGGACATAATTTTTCCCCATTACAAATCCGGTCTCTATGCTTTATGGTCCTACATAGTCTTTCTGTTGAGACCCCTCTTCTCCCATAACCTACAAAGCCATGAAGACCAGTCTCTGAATTCTTTGTGAAATGGGCTGCCTCTTCTCTTGGCACAAATACATCCACAGTTAGATTATCCTCTGTTCCTCCAAATAAATTAATTAGGAATAGTTACAGCTTTTCACTGTGCTCTCAGAACTAGAAAAGGGCAGATGGTACCTTGAAAAGACATGATTTACTTGCTTTATTCTGAGTTGCCCCTTAATCACCACACTAGGGACTGATAATAAGTGATTGTTAGCTATTTCATCCACCTACAATACGGGTTTTTGGTCTTGTTCTTTTTAAGAAGGCAAAAAGTAATTGGAGACAGACAAAAATTGAAAGAAGAGGAGTTTCACACAGTTAAATGAACTTATTTCCCTAAGGGGATGCATGAATATCTATCTGCATGTCCCTCCAAGCAACCACCATCTCCAGGCAAGAAGGCAGTTAGAGACCGTGTCAGAGTGCTGAAGAATTTCTAAGTAAGTCAAGAGGTACAAGAATACAAGGTAGAAAGAGTGAAAGAGCAGAAGCAGATCAACATATGAGTTCCAAACCAATAGAAAAGTTCTTGGACCAAGTCAGAGATAGAAATGAGGAACAAAAGATAAAACACAAAGCAGAGGGACTAAACTGGACTTGGCCCTTCATTAATTTGGGAAATTTTATGATCTGTGAAAGTATGGTGAAGGAAGAGGCAGGGGCGACTACTGATCTTAGTTGTTTCCCTCTTGGAGGAGGACTTCATCCAGCATAGAGGTCTGGAGGACTACTGAAACCCTGGAAAATGGACTTCACAGAGGAAGTGGGGAGGGGGGTGGAACTTGGGCAAAAGTATATTTCTCTCTTCTTTTGACATTAATATGTATTGAATCAGAAAGATGTCTGACAAGTTGTGTGAATGAGAAGCAATACCTATGCCACCTGGTCTTTATAATCTCAAAGCATCAAGAAATGTGCCATTAAAAGTAAAAAGAGGGGGCAGCTGGGTAGCTCAGTGGATTGAGAGTCAGGCCTAGAGACCGGATATAGGGAGCCATGCCTCTATATGATTTTTTGGGGTCCTGAGCGGCGTGGTGGCATAGGATGGTTAAAGCAGGAGAAAGAAAATGAGAACAACTAGACTAGTGGTTAGCCCATGCTGTCCCAAAGTCTGTGGGCTTGGGAGTTTATTATATACTGGTTTCAAACAAAGAACACAGCTATGAAGGGGTAACAGATCATACATAACCCATTAAAGTCTAAAGAGTAAAGGTATAAGTACCAAGACAATGGCCAAATTCCAACCATCAATTAGTAGGGATAATTCTGGGAGAGGAAATATCCCAGGGAGATGCTCACCAGTCAAATCCTAAAGGAGCCAGTTCTAATCTGAATATGCACTCTTATCTAATTAACATTTGTTAGGAAAGGAATCATTAACTCAGTAGATGCTGGTCTGCCACTTCAAAGCTCTCCAATAAGAATTGTAAAAAAGGTGGGGATCAAAGACTGAGTCAAAAGAGGAGCCTCAGATTTTTATCTTAGATGGCCCATTCAGTCTGCATCCTGACATGCAGTGCAGAAAATCATACACACAGTTTTACTTGCCGATGATTTTGTAATGGGATCCAGATAAAATATCTGTTACAGACTCTGTTTCTCTAAATGACTCCTAATAGCCTTCTTGGAGGGATCAAGTTGATTTTGGATTAACCTACCTGCTGGTACCAGAGCCTTTTGGGGCTCAGGTGACCAGGACCAAACACAAAGACTGCCTCAGCCTGGATTGGTCACGTAGGGAATCCAGATAACAAGCCCTAAATTTGATCCTATTTCTCCAAAGGTTTTAATACATAGAACGGCTTCCCACAACCAGAGGTCCTACGTTCAAATCTGGCCTCAGTCACTTCCCGGCTGTGTGACCCTGGGCAAGTCACTCGACCCCCATTGCCTACCCTTACCACTCTTCTGCCTTGGAGCCAATACACAGTATTGACTCCACAACAGAAGGTAAGGGTTTAAAAAAAAAAAAAAAGTAAAAAGAGTAATGGCCAGAAAAGAATTTAATGGAAAGAAATCCTCACATAGAAAACCAACAGGCACTGAATAAATGAACAAAAAAAGAGATACTAATTCAATTTATAAATAACATGGGGTAAAAGAATGCTATAAGAATTTATAAATATGAAAAATACAGTGAAACATGGGAAGCTCTGTCTGAATTGATGCAAAGTGAAATAAGTAGGACCGAAAGAACATGAATAATAACTACAATAATGTAAAGGTCACTAAAAGGAAACTAAACCAGTAGTACCCAAAAAACCATTCAGATTCTCAAAGGAAAAATAAGGAGATATACTTCTCTTGGCACAGACATACTAAGGCAGAATGATGTATTTTGCAGATATGGGCATTGCTTTAAGAGTTTTTTTATTTAACTTTTTTTTTTTTGGTCACACAGGAGGGATCAAATGGAGAAAGAAGAGGAGAACTATCTCCAAAAATAACTGTGATATAAAAACAAAAGACATCAATAAAACCATTCAAACAAATCTTCTGAAAAAATTTCGTGTCACCTAAAATCTCAGAAATGAGACTGGAAGTATGTAATGTAACTCTCACAGGGATTAAAAAGCTTTGATATAAGAACCTAAATAAAATATAAGAAAGGGAATTGAGCTTTTAAAGAAGAATTTGAAAAGACAAATATGAAGTTTAAAATAGACACATGGAACCTTAATAAAGTTGTGGGCAATGATAAAAGGGAAGGAAAGAGACAAAACTCAAAAATGAAGAGATGAAACTTCATGGCATACCAACAACAGCAAAATTAGAACATGACATTTCTACAAATCAAAGCAACTGACTTCCAACAAGGAATATGATCATCTTTGACCTTCTAGAAAGAGGACAAAAAAAGCTGAATACTATATTCAGAAAATTGTTGTTTCTGTCTCTTTCTCTTTTTCTTCCTCGTACTCATGTGTGGGCATGCACACACATTCAAGCACACCATGAGGAGAAGTATTTTTTTAAAAGATCAGTAGAAGTCACAAAAATCTATCAGAGAGGAGCCCCACATATAACCAATCCAGAAGTGTATTACCACATTCTAAGTATTTGATGTTTGTTTGTTTTTTGGGGGGAGGGCAATTGAGTACAAATATGCAGGAAGAAACAGTTTCCATATCAAGGAATGCTTGTTCAGATTTCATAGAAAAATAAATTTTAAAAAAGAAAAGAAAGAAAAGGTTGGAATATAATATGCCAAAAAGCAAAGGAAAATGGCTTGCACTCCCAGATAATGTATACAATAAGCGCACCCTTACATGAGAAATGTATGTTTCCTTCAACAAGATGACAGACTTTAAATCATGCCTTCAAGAAAACAAGAAATGAACCATCTTTAAAATTTAAACATAACCAACAAAGAAAATGTAATAAAGATAAGTCCATACTTTAGCATGATTTAGAGAAGGGATAAAATTTGTATTTTGAAAGTCTAGCCTTACCTGAATGTAATGCTGGATCAACAAGACAACAGATATGGGATTCATATTTCCCTAAATTTTTGTGACATTCTGGTGAACTAATTGTCCCTCCTACCTATCTGAGCCATCCTTTTCAGTCTCCTTGGCTGGATCTTCATCTCAGTTACCCTTGCTAATCCTTGGTATCCTTATTTTGCTTGATGATCTCATCAAGTACTGGAGATTCAACTTTCACCTCTATGCTGATGGTTCCCAGTTCTACTTATCCATCCTTAATCTCTCTATTGACCCCCCAAATTAAATGAACACCCCAAATTAAGTGTCCATTGGACATCTTAAATTTAGCATGCCCTAAATGGAACTCATTATGTCTCCTCCAAAATCCTCACCTCTTCCTAATTTCCTTATTATTGTGGAGGATACCACCATTATCTTACCTAGGAGTCATCCTCGTCCCTTACATGCAATCATGTTGCCTAACACTAGCACCACTCTGGTGCAGCTCTCATCACCTCCTGCCTGGATTATTTCAATAAATTGCAGGTTATTCTCTTTACCATAAGTCCCTCTGTAAGGGTAAAAAGTTGGTTTGACAAAATATTTATGAGTTCAAAAAAAAAAAAAAGGATTGTAGTTGCCAATCATAAAATATTAGCCCTTAAATCAAAATGACTGTTGGCAGCTTTTATTTATAACAAGATAGAGATATTAAAGTGGGAAATGTGGGAAGAAGGTAGAGAACTGTCTAGCCTACCACAATAAGTGCTGCTCCAGTGAAGTCCAGCTCAGCACCTGGCAAGGGCTCCCTCAAGTCCTGATCTCTACATGGAAGTTCTAGTAGAAGCCAGAAGTCCACCAACACAAGCCTCTTCCTTCAACTCAAATCACTCACCCAGCAAGCCTCTCTAGCACACAATGATCCAGTACAGGACGAGTCCAGGAAAAAGTAACTGCCTCCAAGAGTCAGTCTCCCTCCAGCCCAGCTTACCAACACAGAATGAATGAATGAATTCTCAGGCTGGCCTTTTTAAATCAGTTTTCTCGATGTCACTTCCTGTTGCTCCCCCACTTCACAGGAACCAATTACAGCCTCCCAATTTGCCTAGCACTGAGGGAGAGGGGTGTAGTGCTGCCTTTGGAGGTACGAGCTTTCTCTAGTAAATGACTTGTAAACTCTCCTACTTAATGGTTAGATAAGTGTTAAGTAGGGGTACTTTAAGTTCTTGATTGATTAACTAAAAATAGACAAAGGAAGAGTTAATTCTCTCTTCACATCTCCTTCTTCCAATTCATTCTCCATACAACTGTTAAAGTGATTTTGCAAATAAGCAAGAATGACCAGGTCACTCCTTCCTTCCCTCATTCAACAGACTCCAAAGGTTCCTCATTATCTCTAGCTTCAAATACAAAATTCTCTATTTGACTTTATAAGCTCTTCTTAACCTGTCCCCTTTCTAATCTTCTTACACCTTCCTTTGTTAGGGTTCAAAATGGGTGGCCTCCAGAGGAACACAGGAGACAATGCAATCAAAGCAGGAGAAAGCTTTATTACCAGTACGCAATGGGGAAACTCAGCAAAGAGAGTCCCGAGGGGGCATTCAGATATTCATATATATATATATATATATATATATATATATATATATATATATGTTTCTGGGATATAGGTGCCTTTGTCTTAGGGTTAGCTAATAGCTAGACAGAGGGAGTAGGGATGCTTCCAGGTGCCACAGGATATGATTCTTAATCTTCAAGGCTGTTCTGTCTAGGAATCTTCAAGGCTGTTTCATCTAGGGGCCCTGGGGCTTCCAGCCAGGAGTTGTCCCTGGGACTGTGAGTCAGA
>NC_058132.1:404948091-404991686 GCF_016433145.1 Gracilinanus agilis
GAATAATTGTTAAAAAAAATCAGTATTGAGGTTCTATGCACTGAATTGCATAGTGTCTCAGTTGTTGTGCTAAAACCACATAAATAATGTTTCAACATTTTCTATAATGTCCAGTTTGTAGCTGTTGGATGTCTTTTTAAATGTTCATAAGGATATGTCTATTATTTAAACTTTTCATAACTTCAAGTGTCATCTTTCTTTTGTGAATGTAAATGAGTTGATATTATGTGCTAGAGAACATATATACAAGGGAGAAGTGTAATGCCTTAAAGCAAAAGCTTTATTGTTCTTTTATCAAATAACTTGTATCAAAACCACTGCCATAGGCAGTGGCCAACCAAAGCTATTTGAGATAATGAAGACTCATCAGAAATTCCTAGAAGTTAATATTTGCTTCCCTTGTGAATGCTATAGATAATAAGTTAACTTACCTTGGCAGAACACTTTTCAGGGATGTACACACTCAAATTGAAAAATAAATCATAGCTACTAGAGTAGTTATATTAGAACATGATTTTAATCAGGCAAAGGAGAAGATAATCCAAGACACCACTCAGAGACTACCCTGAGCAGACCACGTCTCAGGAAAGACCAAGAGTAATATAATTATTGGGAATTTCCAATGAATGGAAGAACTCAACGTGCTGGTATTACTTCAGGGAGAGAAAGAGATGAATGGTGTGAGAATTTACAGATGCTTAGAAACTCTGATGATCTGGCCACATTGTTCAAACTACAAAAATGTTTACCTAAAAGACTATTTTGTGGAGAACTCACACAAGGCAAGCACTCATGTGGAGGTCAGAAGGAGAGGTACAAGACCTTTTCAAGGTCTCTGAAGAATTTTGATATCAACTGTGAGACATGGAAGACCTTGGCATAGGACAGCCCTCCTTGGTATGCCCACAACAAAGAAAGCACTGTGCCCTCTGAGCAAAGCAGAATTACAATAGCTCAAAAAGAAACATGAGATGTGCAGATTTAGAAACATCCCAAGTCCAATCATATTTGTCCCTGACCTGTGGGAGAGCCTTCCAAGCTCATATTGATCTGACTAGCCACAGACCTACATTGACCTCAAAATAACATTGTAAATTTTGTCTTCTTCAAGTAGGAAAGACAACCAACCAACCAACCAACCAACCAACTATCCACCTTCACAATTTGTTGCTTATCACTATTCTGCCTAATGGCACTAAACTGCCAAAAAATGTTCCCCTTACTTATAAAAATCATAACACTACTGATCTCAGCCCAAATGAAGTACTTTCTTTTTGAAGCATCTTAGGTTGTATATCTTTTAAAAAGAATAGCTGCATTCTGAATAGAGACTAAAAAAAAGATGAAAGGAAAATAAAGTTTCATGACTTACATCCCCTCTAGTCAATCACTACCTTAGAATTCAGAGAACTTAGGTAGCTTGCTTTATAAAAAGAGAAAGCTAGGAACCTATCTAGGGTGCTGCTACTCCATCTGGTGCTTTTACCTGTTGAATGCAGCTGCGGACCATCAGCTAAACCCCCGTGAGCCAACTGTGAACTGTGCTGATCTGAGACCAGAGACACAGACTCTGTGTTGCCTAATCAGCTGATAGGTACTTTCTAGGATGCTCCCTCCTTCCATCTTCTACCCAACTGGATGATCTGGATCCAAAGAATCCAATGACTAATTCAAAGATCCCAAAGTATAGATACAAAGCAGAATGTTTTTTTTTATAATAGATGCTCTGTAAATGTTTATTCCTTTCTTTCTCTAAGCACTGGGTATACAAAGACAAAGGATATGGACTAACAGTTACTTTACCCATCATCTTGGAAGACCTGATGGAGGAATTATATATATATATATATATAATCAGAAATGGAATTTAAAAAGAAAAGATAGAAAGCCTTCTTTGCAGGGGAGGGGACAGACCATTTTCCAATCTGGATACAGATTTGTAAGTTTGAAGTTTTTCCACTATGCTCTCCAGCAGGTTATAAATAATATCATTTAACAAATCTTCTTTGGACATGTAATCCCTAATTTGGAGAGGTATTTGATATTAAATGAAGAGACTGAAAAGGATAGGAGAAATTGATCATTGCCTCATTTTTAAATTTCCTAAATCCTAGGTGCCCTTGTTCTAATTGTTGTAGTAAGAAGCTCTAATTTAATGACATCATCAGAAATTAAAAGCTCTGTAGTGCAGGACAGTTTCCCTAACCACATGAGTCCCCTACATGGATGCCCAAACGTAAGTCCTACCTATATAAATTGCTAACATATGCACCTGTGTTAAATGAGAGGGAGATCCTATATTATTAAAATAAATGGGTGATCAGGATTTTACTTAACCTGATCTGACAGGGTAACTCCCTCTTGGACAGAGAGCAAAGATGTGTTATGAATAAAACGGATATAGATGGATATAGATAGAAGTATTGATATTTTATTTAAAGCCATGTTGGTAAAATAAAGAAGACCACGCACCTGCTAAGATCTAATTCAAATTGCCCGCCATTACCTTCTCCCACCTGGCTGTCTTATACCAAAGAAAGCATCTCCTCCCACTTCAGGGGTCTTATACTGTTGTCTACTGTAATAAGGAATTAAGGCAGTGTAATAAAAGGATTAGGCTAGGGGTAGCAGCTGGATGTAATAAAGGAATATGGCAGGGATGTAATAAGGTACTGAGGTAATGGGGTGATATGGGACCAAAGGCTGGAGGTAATCAAGGGAATTAAGGCGAAGGTATGATTGGAATAGAGGAGAAGGCACTGTGGATAGGGGTTTGAGAATCCCTAAGGCAGTAAAGTGAATAAGGAAGGTATAATGGTAAAGGTGGTAAATTAAGGTGATAGGAGAAGTAAGGGAATGGCTGAGTTTAGGGAATATAAACACAGAGGTATAAAGAGTTACAAGGGAGAAGATGAGGTATTTTGGGCAAACAGCTACATCCTGGGAGACCCAAACTAGGACACAGGCTTGAGACAGAGACACTGAAGGGAAACAGACTGAGCCCCTCAAGTAGGAAGGGCACTTCTACAGACAAAGGTTAGGGCTAGCAAAGAATGGCTTGAAACTGACTAGAGGGCTGCTAGTCAGTTTCTCAGGTTTACAAAGGAACAGTTCAGAGGAAGTATTAAGATTGCACTTCCTCCAAAATGGACACCTCCAACTCCTTTCACAACTCAGAGACTATATGATTCCTTTCTTCCCTTCTCCCTCTCTTATCAATCAACTAATGAAGTAGCCAAAGGGTTTGATTAAAAGACAAACTGGGTTTATTAATTTAAGGGTTGATTGGAAAGGTTAGAGGATACAAGGCAACCCTAACAGCCGCCTAGAAAAAGCTTCAGGTGGAGGAGGGAGACAGGAACGTGAAACTGAGAAAGGACCTGCCTTAACTCAGCTCTCAAGTGGTTTTGTAATCAATGGGGTTAGGAAAGTTGGATACAATGATTCAATAGATAATTTGTAACAAAGGTAAGCCCTATTTGACTATTTAAACTATCAAGTTTAAAACTAACACTCCGAACTACCCTCCTTTCAAAACCCTCACAGAAATTCAGGTAGGGAAGGAAAAATAAAGATAAGGAAGGTTAGGGAGATTCAAAGGAAATAACTAAGCTAACAATTTTTAAGAGAAAAGCTGCAGGATATAGGCCAGGTTTCAATCCAAAGAAAGAGCTCAGATTGACCCTGCTCCTCTCCATGAGTCCCCAGGGTCAACTCACTTTTCCTCAAGATTCCAAACCCTATCAACTGTCAGAAATTCTCTGCAGCAAGGCTTTGTAGGGCTGACATGTTGCACTACACTACGTAATCACACTTCCTGTCTACCTGTATTACAAGAGGAATCATGGGAAATGTAAGTCCTCTAAATGTCCACAGGAAGTTTATGTCATATATCTAAATATTTAAAACTTAATGAATCCCAAATTTCCAATATCACATTCCCCCCTGTAGAGCAACGAGAGACTTGTCTCTTGGAATGCTCTTATAAACATAACTAACTTTTAAATTACAGAAATTTGGGGATAAGAGAAAAGAGGATAAAAAACTAGCCACATTGACAAAAAGCCAACTGGGGCAGTCCCCTATTGGCATAAGAGTGTACATTCAAAACAAGTGCATTCAAATCCCCATAGTTCAATCAATTGCACCCCAAAGTTCAATTTGGATCTTCATGATCCAGTGAAGGCTCTTCAGGTATCTTCATGGTGCCTTCTCCAAACAGGTTCGTTGTCTGGATTCTGGGAAGATGGCAAATTTCTTATCCTGAAATTACTCAAAAGAATTTAAATTTTACATTATAGATTATAAAACATACATTTCCTTCTGAGAATTATACGTTCCCCCCTGAAATTACTCTTAAAAGAGTTAAAATTTTACATTATAGATTATAATACAGACATTATGATTATAAAACTTACACACACCCCTGAGGAGAATTAATAACACATTCTCCCCTGGAGATGGTACCCCAGGTCAGCTAAGGATACATGGATGAGTCACAGGGTTGTATGAAATCAATTGGCAAAAGAAAAATAAAAATATAATCCAAATAAAAGAGAAAAAATTTGACTTGTGAATGGATTGTAAAATGTCAAAGTCTTATATACAAAAAATGTAAGGAAAAATAAACTTATAACAGGTCCTTGAATCAAGGCCCAATTAAAGTGATTTAAGCAGTTTGCAATTACCCATTCAGGAGCCAGGACTACAGAAAGAGAAATTCTTACTTTCTGTCTTAGACTCAATACTGTGTATCGGTTCCAAGACAGAAGAGCAGTAAGGGCCACGCAGCGGGAGATTAAGTGACTTGCCCAGAGTCAGACAGTTAAGAAGTGCCTGAGATCAGATTTGAACCCAGGACCTCCTATCTCCAAGCCTAGCTCTCTATCCACTGAGCTATTTACCTATGCCCAGGAGGAAATTCTAAACTAAAAGCTTTGTTAATGCTCAGCCTTCTAAATGAAAATAGGTTTTTGTCTAAAGGACCTAGTAAATTGAAGTAGTCCACAATATGCCAAATGCTAGGGTTAGAAAAGAGCAGCTAGATCATGAAACTGATGGGGTTTGAACAGTTACTTTGAATATACATTTTATGCCATTAGGGGACTGCCCCCAATCGGTTTTTTGTCAATGTGCCTAGGAAACATTGGTTTTGCTTCTCTCCCATTCCCCTCTTATCTCTAACTATTGTAGCTAGAAGACCTTTGTGGGTATAAGATGATTGTGTAAAGTGATCACTTGGGGTGACTAGGCACCCAAGGATCATCAAGGGGGATTGTGTAAATGGAATTAGCTCACCCTCATTCATTTGTTAGACTCTAGCCACCAGGAATAATGTCACCCCACCCAACTTAGAATTAATTGGGATGGGGGAGGTCTGTTACCCACACACGGTAGTAAGTAACAAATCAAAAACAAGGGACTGCCCTTTGGGCAGTCCAAAACAGTTTGAGGCTGCCATTGGTCCACTTGAAATTGGAGATGGATGCAGGAAGTGATGAAAGATGCTATCTTTTAAATATGATGGTAACTTCTTCTAGTGGCAGTTGGCGCTCTGAACTTGGTGTTGAAGGATCTCTGGTGAGACCTCAGACGCCTTCCCTTTGAATTGTCACGTGGCTGTTAGTTAGGTTGACTCTCTCTCTCTCTTCCCTTGGTATTTCTTCTAGCCTTAAGGAGGCCTCTCTTATTGGAGGAGGCCTTGTGGCTAGAAGCCTTATTTAATTAACTTCTGTGCCCCTCTGCTGGGATCTCTACATTCCACTTGGTTCGGGCCTCAGGTCCAGGCCAGGGTTTCTCTCTCTCAACTTCCCTATCTTCAACCTTCCTAATTGTAAATAAACCACCACAAAATTCTTCCTGATTTGGGGGTCTATTTTAATTTGAAATCGTGTTAAGCAATTTCTGGTGACTGTACCTAAAATATCTAGTTTCCCCTCTTACAGTTGGCTGTGTTCCCTGTCCTGGGCCAGTACAATTCTGCTGAGAAGATAAATCCAGAAACTGAGGAAGGGATAAGGAAACACCTTAGGAGAGGGTATAAACATTTGGCTAGGGATTTTGCCTAACCTAGCCTCTCCAAGGTATCCTCCCCTGAAACAGAAAGCTGACCTGAAAGAGATTTTGCTTTACCCAGTCTAGTCTCCAGGGTAAAACCCAACCCAACAATCTTCTCCTTCTTCCCGATAAAGTAGATCTGACTGCTTTCCTTTAGTTTATGATTTATTTATTTGAATGAAAGCTAGCCAAGCTGAGGTCAGGAAAGAGGGTTATTAGGGTTCCCTAACTGATGAAACAGATCAATGGCAAATCCTTCAGCCTCAGCTACAGCTGGGGCTAGCCTGAAAATCCTCTCTGTCTGATGTTCTTTTCCTACACTGACTAATACTAGGCTAAATCCCAAAAGGAGTAAGTCTCTAGTTAATAGCTGGCATAGATGAGAGGTCTGTCTTCAGGAGGGATCCAGCCTACTCAGGGTAAACCCTTCAGGTAAACTGACAGTTTGACAGGTCCACACCTGTCTTCTTTGTCAGTGAAACAAAAGCAATTCCAGGGATTCAGTAGATTTCAGGGTAAGGTAGGAATCTCTCAGGAATAGGTTTTATTTCCAGGCTTGGAGCAGGGTCTTGGAGCTGGCTCTCTCTCAGAGCCCCAGAGCACTCCTCATCAGAGAGTCCATTGTTCTCCAAGAAGACCCTCCTACCAAGGTTCCAACTGCCTTCTGCCCTCTCTTCTCTGTTCCACCACATTCCATTCTATGTCCTTGCAAAATTCCCTTTCCTCACCTGCAAGCAGATTCGCTAGATACATGTTTTACCTGTGTATTTTTCTTAAAGCATAACCTGATCACATAAGTTACCCTGAGTTTGTACCCTCACTCCCTGGTGATATACAAAGTAATTTATGGAAGAGAGTATATATCTATAAGAATACTGTTCAATAACCCCAAAGAAGCAAGCTACTGGAGTAAGAATTTACTATTTGAGAAAAACTGCTGAAAAAATTGGATGGTAGACTGGTAGAAATTAAGTATAAGCATCTCACACCCTAACAATAAAAGCTCCAAATGTATACATCAATTATATATAAAATGTCACATAATAGTTAAATTAGAAAAGCAAAGGAGAAAATGCCACCTTTCAAGTCTTGGATACAGCTCATAATCAAGCAAAAGATAAGACCACAGGGTATGAAATGGACAGTTTTGATTACATAAAATTAAAAAGGTTTACAAACAAAACCAATGCAACTAAAATTAGCAGTAAAATAATTAATTGAGAAAAAATATTTGCAGCAAATTTCCTTATGAGGGTTTCATATTTAAGATATATTGGGGAAAGTTTCAAGTTTATTAAAATGAATCATTCCTCAATAAAAATCAAAAGATCATGAACAATCAGTTTTGAAGGAAAAAAATCAAAACTATCAAAAGTCACATAAAATGCTTCAAATCATTGATAATTAGAGAAATATAAATTAAAACAACTCTAAACTTTTACCTCATGCACTCATCCATTTTGGGAGGACTGAAATGGAAAATAATCATGGCTCCAATCATGGAAGAATTGTAGTTAAAACAATCATACTAAAAGCAATATTGGTAGAGCTATGAATGTGTTGAGTCAATCTGGAAAGAAAATTGGAACTATATCCAAAAATTATTAGTGTGCATATCCTTTGAATCATCCATACCACTTCTAGGGATCAAAGAAAGAGGATTCATACGTATAAAAATATTTATGTCAACTCTTTTTATAGTAGTAAAGGACTGGAAACTAAGGGGCTACCCATCTACTAGGGAATGACTGAACAAATATATGAAAAGTAATGTGATATTATTACACTCTAAGAAATGATGAAAGGAATGGCTTCAGACAAACCCGGGAAGACTTACATGAACTGAAAAAGAGAGAATTGAGCAGAGCTAGGAGAACAATTTTTATAATTACATAATATTTAAATGAAACTATAATTACATAATATTTAAATGAAACTAAAAAAATTGTATTATAAAGAAAAACAACTTTGAAAAGCTTAAAAATTCTTATTAGTGTAATGATCAACCATTATTCCAGAGGCCTGATAATAGTCTTAATCCCAACTCTTACCAGTCAAGTAATAGGCTCAAGATTCAGAATAAGACATTTGTTTTCAGAATTGGCCAATATAGGAATTTTTTTGACTATGCATATTTGTTACAAGTGTTCAGTTTATCTTTTTTGTCAATGCTTGAGGGGAGAAAGTGAAAGAGGAATTAGAAATATGTTTGCCAAAAGAAAAGAGAGTTGTAGAAGTCTCTGTTTTTTTTTTCTTTCAATGCACAGAAGAGAACAGAAGGAATCACAGACAAGCAGGACAATTTCAAAAGTTATATTTAATTTATACATGCTTAAAAAGAAAATTAAGTTGAACAAAATTGAGATTTACATTGTCATATATAATCCTCGTTTTCTCTTTTACTATGTATTTAGAAATGTTCATTTGGAGAAGTTCAGAATTAGATTTAAAATTCATTTTTTTTAAAGTCTGTGCCTCATGTGTTCATGAGAAGAATCATTTTATGTCACATTATTATCCATACTATTTGATTAAATGTTCTCTGTCTGGGGCAGTGGATGGAGTGCAATGCCTAGAGTCAGGATAACCAGATCTTAAATCTAGCTTCAGACACTTACTGGCTATCTGACCCTGGGCAAGTCATTTAACCCTGTTCACTTCAATTTTCTCATCTATAAAATGAGTTGGAGAAGGAAATGGCAAACCACTCTAGTATCTTCACCAAGAAAACTTCAAATGGTGTCACAAAAGAATAGGACACAACTGAAAAATGATTTAACAACAACTATCTTCTGTCTGACTCAAAAAAGCCCCAAATTGGTAGTGATACATAAGCTGTGGTTTGGGGTGGGCACTGATTCACAAATTGCCTCAAAATTAGAGCAGTTCTTCTGGGGGTTTACATGTGAAGAAATGTTCTGAGTACCATGGTAAAAATTGAAATATAGATGTTATTCACTTCTTTTAGTATCAATCAATCAACAAGCATTTATTAAATGAGGGATATTTACCAGTGTAATAAGGGAATCTGCAGGATGTAATATGGGACTGAAGCTAGGGGTAATAACTGGTAGGAATAAGGAATAAGGCAAGGCAAGGGACCCAAGGCTGGAGGTAATCAAGGGACTAGGCTATAGGTAGTAGCTGGTTGGAATAAAGGATAGGCACTGTGGATAAGGGTTTGTGAATCCCTAAGGCAATATAGTGAATGAAGAAGGTACAATGATGAAGGTTGGTAGTTGAGGTGGTAGGAGAAATAAGGGAATGTCTGAGTTTAGGGAGTATAACACTGAGGTAACAAGGGTTACAAGGGAGAGAATGAGTTAATCTAAGGCAGGCAATAGCAGCAGGGAAACACAGACTGGGACCCAGTTAGAGACAAACACTGAAGGGAAATAGACTGAGCCCTTCAAGTAAAAGGACACTTTTACAGAGCAAGGTTAGAGCCAGCCACGGCCAGCTTGGAACTGACTGGAAGGAAATATTGAAGTTACACTTCCTTCAAAATGGATACCCTCAGCTTCCCTCAAACTCCAGAGAGTATGTTATTCCTCTCTCTCTTCCTCCCTCTTTTATTAATCTACTAATGAAGTAACCAGAAGGTCTTGATTAAATACAAACGGGGTTTATTGTCTTCTAGGATAGATTAGCAGGGTAGGGGATAGAAGGAAGCCCTAACAGCCGCTTAGAGAAACTTCAGGTGGGGGAAGGGAAGCAGGAATGTGAGGCTGAGAAAGGACCTGCCTTAACTCAGCTCTCAGATGGGTTTGTAATCAATGGGGTTAGGAAAGTTGGATACAAAGATTCAATATATAATTTGTTGCAAGGGTAAGCCCTATTTGATTATTTAAAATATCAAGTTTAAGCTAACACTCCGAACTACCCTCCTTTCAAACCCTCACAGGAATTCAGGCAGTGAGAATGAAGGTGGGAATAGGGTATGGTAGGGAGATTCAAAGGAATTAGCTAAATTAACAAATCTCAAAAGAAAAACTGCAAAATATAGGCCAGGTTTCAATCTCAAGAAGGAGCTCAGATAGACACTGGTTCTCTCCACGAGTCCCAAGACCAACTGAACTTTTCCCAAGATTCTAAACTCCTTAACTGACAGAATGAATTCTGCAAAGCCTGCAAAACTGTTATGCCCCCCTCTCTGTACCACACCAGTAACACTGCAAAGTAGATTGTTATTTTTTTAAACCCTTTCCTTCCCTCTTAGAATCAGCTCTGTGCATTGATTTTAAGCTAGAAGAGTGATAAGGGCAAGGAAAAGTGGATTAAGTAATTTTCTACAGGGTCACATTGCTAGGAATGGTCTGAGGCCAAATTTGAACCCAGGATCTCCTGTCTCTAGATCTCAATCCACTAAGCCCTCTAGCTGCCCCCAGTACTTTGTTTTCAAAGAGTACCAATGTTGTTGAATTGGATTTAAGTGAGACAGAGCTGCACAGTTGTCAGCCTTACTCTCTCTTCCAGTCATCAAAGTCCAGTGGCAAGACAAAAGTCAGGACAACTGGTGATGGCTTAGGAGGCAATGGATGGCCTTGAGGGTCTTCAAGGTCTAGCCAAGCTCTAAGCACTCCACAGGGTCTGCTTAAGTCACTTTCATGGCTGATGGAACAAATTGTTCTCACATGCCCATTCTGCCAGAAAGGTGGGAGGGTTGAGTTTTTACATGCTTGGGGTAGACATCCCTCTAACCCGCTAATGGGTTTGAGATTGTTGCAATGAATTTCTGGGACAAGATAGACACCACTTTGAGTGACAAGACCAGCAGTTGGTCTTAGACCTCGGAATATACCCAGGTGCTGTGAGCCAGGGCAAAAGTCAGTTGGAGCCAACCCTATAAATACCCACCAGGCACAGCACAAGGTGGCTCAGTCTGGAGCAAAACTTGGGAGGTGGGAGGTTGAGAGGGAGGGTAGGCCTGTACCTGCAACTCGACTGTTTTACTGAGAGAGCTAGAGAGCAATTGCAACCATCATCATTAGAGCTGAGAGAGAACAGTGACACTGTCATTGCAAGAGGATCATAATAGCCTTCCCTAATCTTTGGCTTGGCTCCGGCCAAGTCAGGCCAGAGTTAGTGAGAGAGTGAAGAACCTCCAGTTTCTACCTGATCTAGCAATCTCCATAGCTTCATCCTTTGTTTAGACAACTAGCAATAGGGTTTCCAAATCCTCCATCCTTTCCCTTGTTCCTAACCCCATTAACTAGAATTAAATATAGTGTTTTGTTACAAAATACCTTTTCTGAGTAGTGAATATATCTAAGCCCTTGGGAAAGGGAGTCAGTCACAGCAGTCAGATCCACAGTGTTATGCGATCAGTGCACCAATAGCCCTTATCAATAATCATTCCAACCGCAGGTTGAGGAACTAGAGAAGTTAACTATACATACAACCTCTCAGTGGTTCCCTGCTTGGGCAACTGTTAAAAGGGGATAGCTGACAGGCTCAGTCTAGCAAAGCCTGTCAGGTGGGGAGAGGCACAGTCTTTCTGCCAGCAACACCTACACAGAGGTCTGTGGGTGAGAGTGTGCTCTCTCTCTCTCCCATCAAATCCAATCCAACCTTTCAGGTCCTCACTATCCTCTTTAACAAGAAATGGTTTTATTTGGATGTGTTTGCTATGCATGTTACAGCTTCTTAGAGCCATGTGTGAGAGTTGGGTGAGAAGTGGACATCAAAGCTCATCCAAGCAGCTCTGAAATGGCAAGAGGTGCTTGGACAGATAGAGTACTGGAGATACAGAGATAAAAGTCAAGTAGTTTCCACACTTAAGGAATTTACATTTTATTTTTATTTTATTACATTTTATTGGAAGAGATAACATATATCTTGACAAATATGAAATAGATAACATATAAGAAAACCTTTCAGAAGGGAAGGAACTAGCGTCTGGATGGACCAGGAAAGACCTGCAGAATATGATATTTAAGTTGAGTCTTAAAGTAAACCAGGGGTTTGAAGAGGCAAAGATTATAAGGGAATGCCCTTGAGGCATGGGATATAAGCAAAGTAAAGGCATAGACATAGGAAGTGACATATTTTGTAGGAGGAACATCATAGTCTAGATCAGTGGTTCCCAAGCTTTTTTGGCCTACCACCCCCTTTCCAGAAAAAATATTACTTAGCCCCCTGGAAATTATTTTTTTTATTTTAATAGCAATTAATAGAAAAGATAAATGCACCTGTGGCCATCACCACTCCCCTGGGTTGCTGCAGCACCCACCAGGGGGCGGTGGCGCCCACTTTGGGAATCACTGGTCTAGATGAACCGTAGAAAGGGTGCTGAAAGGTATGGTAAAAGTGGATGTGAATAGGATGTGAAGAGCTTTAAACTCTAAACCCAGGAGTTTTTATTTGATCCTAGAGGTAATTGGAGTTTATTGAGTAAGAAGAGTGACATAGCCAGAGGTCTGGTTGTTGAGAGCAACATGGAAGATGGAGGAAGGAGACACTTGAGGTAAAGAGACCAATTAGGTGGTTCTTCAAATAGCAACAATCTAAACAAAAGGTGATGAGCTGCTGTATAAGTGGAAAGGATGGCAATGTATATGAGAGACATGGAGATAAAATGCAACTGAGAAGTATGGGGTAATTCAGAATAAGGATTGAGGATGATGCCATAGTTGCAAACCTGAGTGGCAGTGCCTTTTGACAGTAAGAAAGAAGTTCAGAAGAGGAGAGAGTTTCAGAAGATAATGAGTTCTATATTGGACAGGTCAAGCTCAGATGGCTGCAAAAAAAGTTAGAGAGAAAGTAGGACTAGAAAGATAGATCTATAAGTCATCTGCATAGCTGATGAGATTTCCAAGTAACTCACTGCAGATGTACAATTGTTGTTCTGTCATTTCAGTCATGCCTGACTCTTCCTCACTCCAATTGAGGTTTTCTTGGCAAAGATATTGGAGTGGTTTGCCATTCTTTGTGCCCAACTGTTCATGTGTGTATTTTTCCCTCCTTTGACTAGTTCAGATAAGAATGAGACTCAAGGGCTGACTACTCTTCCTTTCGTCCTTATATGTATTGATTTCTACTTATGTACTATGATTATTTGAGATAATTTCCCCTTACCTTCCTTCCCTTTCTTCTTCTAATATATTCCTTTTCTCCTCTCTTTCTATTCTTCTTTTAAAATTACTTAGACCTTACAGAACCATTCTTAGGATTTCTAATTAGACTTCCACTATGACCCCAAATGATGATAGGGTTCAGAAAGGACACATATCTTCCTATATTAGAAAGTAGTTTATCCTTGGTTGGTCCCTTAAGATTGTTTATTCATGTTCTATATTTCATTCAGCTGCCTTATTTGAACTTCAAAATTTCTGGGAAGTTCTGGTATCTTCTCAGGAATGAAAGAAATCTGTTTCATTAAAGGTCCATTTTCATCTCCATATTCTCATACTCAGCTTTTAATTGTAAGCCTATATCATTTTCCTTCTCTCTGTTTCTTTATACTGATAGATGCAGAATCACAGGTGATCCTGACTGGGACTCCTTGGTACTTGAATTCTTTTTTTTTCTAGCTATCTACAATTTTTTTCTTTGACCTTGAAGTTCTGGATATTGGCTAAAATATTTCTTAAAGTTTTCAGTTTTAGGACTTTTTTTCAAGAGGTGACTGTTGGATGTTTTTTATTTGACTTTGCCTCTGTTACTAAGAGATCTGGACAGTTTTCTTTTAAAATTTCTTGAAACACCTGAGCTGTATTTTAAGTTAGGTTTTTCAATGATTCTTAAATTTTTTTCTCCTCAATTTGTTTACTGTTAGTTGTTTTTACTACTAGATACTTGACATTTTCCTTTTTTCAAATATTTCTTATTGCCTTATGAAGTAATTTGCTTTGCTTGACCAAGGTTGTGTCTTTCTTTTGCTTTTCTAATTCTTTCTTTCACTACTCTCATTTCTTTTCAATTTTTCCATTGGCCCTTTCATTTAATTTATAAAAATAGTTTAACTCTTTTTGTTTGTTTTTGCTCCTTTGAGAAATTTAATTGAATTAATGCTCACACTGTATTTTAATTGGAGGTTTTGTTTATAGATGATTTGGAGTCATTCTTTTTCTTTGGGTTTATGTGAAGATTCTTGTTGCCTTAATAGCTTTTTATTATGGAGTTCCTTTTTTGTTTTCTCATTCTTCCAGCCTTCTTTCTGACTTCAGACTTTTTTAGGACAGGACTCTATACTTCTGGAGGCAAAGATGAAGTTGGTCCTGTTGCTGCTTTCTTGGGGGTATCACTGAGTGTTGACTCTGGCATGCCACATGGGACACAGGTCTCCTCAGTTAACTCTAGATGTGTGACCCAGTACAGGGTCAATTCAATTCAATACATTTAATAAACATTATTAAGTACCTGCTATGTGCCAGACACTATGCTAAGCACTAGGGATACAAATAAGAAAAAGAAAGACAAAACCTCTCCTCAAGAGATTTGCACTCTAATGGGGTAAGACAACATGCAAAAGGAAGCCAGAAAAGTATCAGGAGACCACAGGAAGAACCTGCAGCAAAAGGCATCATGTTCCACGGAGTCCAGACCAAGTAGAGCTATAGATGGAAAATGGTGAATCAGGCTGAAGATATTGTAGCATTGAAAGAGAACCACATAAAAGAGGTATAACATTTCTTTTTTTTTAAACCCTTAACTTCTGTATATTGGCTCTTAGGTGGAAGAGTGGTAAGGTTGGGCAATGGGGGTCAAGTGACTTGCCCAGGGTCACACAGGTGGGAAGTGTCTGAGGCCGGATTTGAACCTAGGACCTCCTGTCTCTAGGCCTGACTCTCAATCCACTGAGCTACCCAGCTACCCCCAACATTTCTCCTCATGGCCAAAAATTTTCAGGTCCCAGAAAAGTATTTAGGGGTACATCAAATTCACCTTTATATGTTGTCAAGTGCTATCAATGAGGAGTAAAGCCAGCTGAGCCCTTGCTCTCGTACTCCTTTTCTAAAGTGGAAAAAAAGGAGAAAAGATATGAATCTGTCCAGACCCTATGCTTCTCCTCCCACTGCCCAGATTCAGTAACATAACTTTCCCTTGGGATGGTGCATCTATTCCCAGTCCCCTCCTCTTTTCATCAAGGACAGAAGTTTCGCCTGAAACCTTTGAAGTTGAGTAACCACAGCAATTGAGCTCATTTTAGTCTTTGGGCAAGGTATCCCCCATATGAATGGGTCCATATTAATTACTTTGTTTGCTATGGTGTGTAATTCATATGAGACCAAAAATGGTGTTAAAAACTAAAAACAACTCAGAACCCCAAGTTCAGAAAGATTCTTGATACTCAGAAGTTTAGAGCTTGGTTCTATTTAAATTCTATGAATTTCCAGGTAACCCTTGGTTTCTTCTTTTATCTTTGCCCAGCACAAACTAAATATACAGACACGAAGTATAAGTCTTCATGATCCACCATGAATTTTTTTGTGAAGTAAAATTAGTATAAAGAAAAAGCTTAGGTTAAAAGAGGGGGAAAGATAATGTAACAGTGTTATCAAATAAGTATGGGGAAAGGAAATTTGAAGAGCACAAACCTTTTAGAGCTTCCCTTAGACCTTGAAGTAGTGATTATAATCAGCAGCCTTGGCTTGGATTCTTTAAGGATGGAAGTAGGGACCCAATGGTTTACTGTAATTACCCTCCCTTTGCTGCTGTGCTCCCCTCACCCTTTTATTCTTTGCTGTCCCATAAGTAGACTGTCTGCTTGTGTGCTTTATCATCTTTGCTCCATCATTTCTCTGGCACTGCCTGTGTATCCCTCCTTTTAAAACTTTAAGGATTAACTCTAGTCTACCTCTCAGCTGAAAGATTGTGATTGTCCAAATCTCTCTCAGGGAAAGGAAAGAACACTTATATTTTTGAACTGTGAATCCCAGTTCTGGGATAAAAGAGTGAGGGGAGCTCACAGCAGCACAGTTGTAAATGGAGAGAATTCTACTTCGTTTGTACAATACTGGCAGTGATCTTGCATTAGATTGTGGTGAACTTTGTTCCCTTGGATTTTCCATCTATGGTTTTTCTATCTTTCCACAGGCATTTTGTAAATGTTTGTCTTTTAATCTATTTATTATCTGTGTGACTCTTGAGTTAGGCCATTTTGGTCAACTGCTTATGGCAATTAGATAGTATAATGGGGGGCGGGGGGATTGAGAACATGGACTGTTATCAAGAAGTAAGTAATCTGAGTGGGCCAACAAGGCAACTTGGGTGTGAGGAAGGATAAAGGGGATATTGGGTGATTATAAGGTGATTGGAGGAGGAATGAAGGTAAGGGAAAGTATATAGGAGATAAAGGAAATGGGGTATGTAGGAGAGGGCAGCTCAAACAGGTTTATTCAGAGACTAGAGACAGAGGATATTGGGGAAGATAGGCTGAACCCTTCCAGGCAAAGAAAGGTATCTCTATAGATACAAAGGAGTTGGGCCCTTCAGAAATGTTTAAATCTGGCTGGAGGGCTTCTCTTGTCAGTTTCCAAAGTTCCTTGAGGGAGGAGTCGAGAGAGGGCCCCTCCCTGCCAGTCAAACTGATGGCTGGAGGAAGTCTAGGGTGGGTACTTCCTGCCAAAATGGATGCCCCCAGCTCCCCTCAAGGAAATAGAAGAAAATGATTCCTTCCCCTTGAGCCCTTGTCTTAATTTTCAACACAATGACTCACCAGAGGGTTTGAATAGGTAACAAGGGGATTTATTAATACCAGGGTCAGTCAGAGGGGGGAGGGGTTCAGGGTTTTCTAACTGCTGCTAGGGAGAGGGTGATGGTGGGGGATGGGATGCGCAGAGGTTTAGACAGAGAGAGTCCAGGGGCAGCTGGGTAGCTCAGTGGATTGAGAGTCAGGCCTAGAGACAGGAGGTCCTAGGTTCAAATCCGGCCTCAGACACTTCCCAGCTGTGTGATCCTGGGCAAGTCACTTGACCTCCATTGCCCACCCTTACCACTCTTCCACCTAGGAGCCAATACACAGAAGTTAAGGGTTTAAAAATGTAAAAAAAAAAAAAAATAAATAAAAATAGACAGAGAGAGTCCGGCTCTCCCAGTCAGAAAGATTTGACTGCCTTTTAAGTAAAGTCTTTATCAAATCAATAAAACTAGAGGTAACTTATTTGAGGATATTCTACTTGCTTATAGAAACTAAACCCACAATGTCTAAACACCAAGCCCTCCCTTCCACCAGGACCCAAAGGAAATTCAGGGAAGGAGAGGGATGGAGATGGGAGATCAGGGAGAGGTCCAGAGAAATGAGATAAGTCTAAATTTCCCCAAGACAAAATAAGCACAGGCCAAGGCCGAAGCAATTAGGCCAAAGCCAACAGGTTAGGCCAAAGCAAAAGCCTCCAGCCACAGCGAAAGCCAGAAACTTCACCTCTATTTATAGCTTTAAGTTCTAAATGACTTTCTGAAGATTAAGACTTCTGACTTTTTGTGACCATTAGAAATTACAGAAGCAAAAAGTTTCTGTTAGCCACCTTGCATTACAGGACTCAGTGTGAAAGACTGAGAACTGAAAGGGACCTTAGGAAGTCACTGACCCCTTCGTTTTGTAGATGAGAAAAGTGAGACCCAATTAGATCAAATAATCTGCACAAGGTTGTCACAGGTAGTATAAGTCCTAGTCAACATTTGAAGGGAGGTCCTCTGACTCTCAACCACTACAGTAATGGCAAAGCTAATGAGTATGTTTTCATGACAGAGAACCTTTGAGCCTTAAGATTCTCTCTTAATAGAAGGGGATGGATTCAGGAAGCAGAATTATATGCATATTTCTGGGCAGAATTAATGTGAGAATTTGTTTTGCTTAATTATACATACTTTTTGTCAAGGACTTTGTTTCTCTTTCTTTCTTTTCCAATGGAAGGAAGAAGGAAAGAAGGAAAGAAGGAAGGAAGGAAGGAAGGAAGGAAGGAAGGAAGGAAGGAAGGAAGGAAGGAAGAGAAGGAAGAGAAGGAGGGAGGGAGGAAGGTGGATCATTGGAACATTTTTTTAAATATAGAAAAGAAAGGCCAGAAAGAATCAGAAACATGAAAGCTTTGAAAGTGATAGGTTGAATTCATATATAAATGATAAAAAATATTTAAATATTTAAAAGAAAATCAAGCTGCATACAAGCTAGAATTTCATGTAGAATCCCTTTTCTATTCTACTATATATGTGTGAATATGCATATATGTTAGTGTGAATATGCATATATGTTATCTATACACAAAAATATGAGCTAGATGGCATTATGCATAGAGTGCCAGGCCTAGAGTCAGGAAGACCTGAATTCAAATACAACCTCAGACATTACTGTGTAATTCTGGGCAAGTCACTTAACCTTGTTTGCTTCAATTTCCTCATCTATAAAATGAGTTGAAGAAATAGCAAACCACTCCAAGATCTTTGCCAAGAAAATCTCAAATGGGATCACAGAGTTGAACACAGATGAAATGACTCAACAATAACTGTATACAAGTATTCCTTCCACATGGCAAATTTCCCCATTATGGTTTTGATATATCACAGATTGGCATAAGTAAATGAGAGGTTTTTTTTTTTCTTTCAGGTATTACAGACAACACATGAAGGCCAACAAACAATACAGAAATTTAGAAACTCAGAAATGCATAAAAATATGTATTGTATGATATATATTTTCTAATACCACATGCATAGTTATTTTATTTTATTTAAACCCTTACCTTATTAAGTATTGACTATAAGGCAGTATTGACTCTATCCTGTTGTAAAGGATAGGCAATCTGGGTTACATTACTTGCCTAGAGTCACACAGCTGAGAACTATCCAAGGAGAAATTGGAACCCAAGTCCTCCCAACTTGAGGTCTGGCACTTTATCCTCTGTGCTACCTAGCTTTCCCTCTTCTTTAAAGTTAAAATAAGTAAAAAGGTAGTTCATGAAAAGAACATGAAAGCCAGCAGACAACACACAAAGGTTAGAAATGTAAAGATGTCTTTAAAAATTTAGTAATCATAAATGCATATAAAGTATTGTAAACACCCCATAATAAAAAATCATCAGATTTCTCTTTTATGGTAGGTCTTTTACTAAATTTTTAATTTAATTTTTTTAAATTTTGATGTGGATTTTCCAGATTGAGAGGGTATTGTGCCCCTAAACCCCAAGATATATATTAATATTTTATAATGTGGGTAATAATAAAAAAAGTACTGCCTCCATCTTCAATTCGTATCAGGTCTTCTCAGACAGAAAACGCAACTACTTATTTTTCCAATTTTCTTTGAGCTTCCAGTTCTAGTAATCTAGGATATTAATGGCATGTCTTTTGCTTCCCCCTAATTTCTATCTATTGAAAGGAAGGGATTTGGATAAATTGTGAAGGGTCAGAGATGAAAATAGAGAAGTGTGCTGGATGCAGCAAATGGAATGTGAAAGGAAGCTTGGAACTCTCAGTGGGGATTCTGAGCAGCTGGAGCTGACAGTTGGGGAGAGTAAGGAGTTTGTGGACAAAGACACAGCTCCTAAATAAACCTGAGTTCTTTCCTGATGGAGTTGGAAAACGATTCAAATTGAATATCCTGGTTCTGGTTGTTCCTGAGTGATCCTAGAAAGCTGATTTACATCTACTGACTCCCAAGAAGCTATTACAACAGAAATAGATTTTGACTTCTGAGTCACCTCAAGTGGGCTCAGCCTACCGACTGTTGTGGCTAGGTCACTTCTGCCACCATCTTGCTAATCAAGAATCTAGCGCTGACCTCAACTTTAGTAACTAAGTGGATAGGCTAGGCATAGATTATTTAGACAGGGAGATTGGGAATAGGTAGTGAGGGAGTAGTCAGTGCAGGTCCAACTCTGTTGGACACCGAAGAGGTCTGTGAAGACCAGTTTGGGATCCTAGGAAAGATTGAAAATATAAGTGAATAGGGATTTTTTTCCCCAGCCCTCCTACCCAAATCCTTCTTTTACCAACTCTAATAAATATACCTTTGTTCAAAGCTAAGGTCAGATTGTGTCTGAGGAGTATGAGGCCAAGGAGTAGTCATTTTGCTTCCTGTGCCTGACGGGAGTCACTGTCAACAGGATTTATATTTGCCAACATCATTTACTGATCCAATTACCATCTTTCACTATAACTCCAAGATTTGGAAAAATAATAGTAAAAATTTAGTCTGCTAAGGTTTGCAAAGTGCTTTAAATGATTCATTTGATTCCTACAACAACCGTGTAAAATCTGAGGATCAGAAAAGTTAAATGACTTGTGGTAGGGACATAAACCTGCTGTCAGAGGAAGACTTTGAACTAGTCTTCTGGCTCCAAGTTCAATACTCCATCCATTGCACCATCTAGTTACCATAGATAGAATTATACATAAGCAATTGACAAAAATTTAATGGTATTTCTGAAGCTTTTCTCATTTAGAATGTATTTTCAAGACAGGACTGGAGTAAAAATTACAAACATCAGAAAATGTGCTGTATGGTAGCCAGAAATCTCAAAGTGAGCCTTATTGCTTAATGACTTTTCCAGTGAAGAAAAATTTATTATTTAAGAAATCCTATTCCATTTATATCAATGCTCTAGTTCTGCTCCTGTTGCTTCTTTGCTGTCAAAATTTCTTTTACTGTTTTCTCAGTCTTAAAAGGAAAAGCTAGTAGCTTGTTTTTGGTTTTCATTTTAATAATCATAAGCTGGAAACTTTCAGCAGTTTTTAAGATAAAAAAATATTTCTTGGAAAACACATTTTATAAATTCCTTGTGTTGATTACTAACACTTCTCCTCTCCATGTCCCACTTCCTATCTCAAAGACTTTATTATTCAAAACTCTCCAGTTTTAGTCTACCAAGTAATGTTTTAGCCCTGGTTCTTGTCGTTTTGTTAGTGAGAAGTCTCTTCCAAATATGCCAGAATATCACATATTCCCTCTCTAAGGTCATAGATCATAAAATAGCATTATGACACAATATTCTGGAGATCCTGGTTATATTTAAAGCTGACTTATCAGGAAACAAGGCTTGTGTGAAATTCTGCCTCTCCATCTACTAATGAGAAAACAATGGTGTTATATTTGCCTCATCTATACTAGGAAATTAGTAAGATTTTAAAATATCTGTCCAAATTCTCACTTTCTCCAAAATCACATTCAAGTACTACCTTTTAAAGATGAAGAAAAACTCAGGCAAAAGACTAGGATCAGTGTTAGGGCCAAGCCTCAAATCACATTGCTCTTTACCTCCTGCCATAATCTCTTTCTTTAAGCAGAATTGGAAAACATAAGGCAATTTGTAATTGTTTATTTTTTTAACCAAAAGCAAATCAAAGATAACTACTTACTGGATATACTTTATAATTCCCATATTATTTAAATATTTCATAAGTCAGCAAGAGACAGCTTTGACCATGATAGGTCAAATAAACTCAAAGGGTCAAATATCTAAAAATAAAAAGAAATGGGAAAGCATTGTTTGTGCCAAAGGGTTACTGCTCCAATATAAGATTTTCTCTAGCATCTTTTTGAGTTTACAGTTTTTAAGAGGAAACTAGCTTTGATGTTTCAGATTCTTTGTAGGAAATAAAACACAAAGAGAATTTCAGGGATTACTGAAAAACTGAATTATGGCATGATATTTGGATGACTAGATCTGGTCATTTGAAATGATCTTTTTTTCTAGGTGAATAGATTTAAGTAAATGCCAACATTACATTGTCTTCATAGACTGTATTCTTCAACCTTTCCAAAGACTTACATGGAATAACAGGAATAACCTCTTGTATTTCTTTCCAACAGTACATTATGTAATGCTTATAGAAGCATTTTCCCCCAAAACTATGGTCTTTGTTGCCTATACAAGTCCCAACACCATTAACAGATATTGCCATAGGGTCACAAAATATGACCACTGCTTTTAAGGGGGAAAGGCTATGAGCTACTTTTATAATTTTAAAAAGATTTAACCAAGCACACAATACATCTTTGGAAGTAAATTAGCCTAATGGGTATATTTCATTTTCAGATGATATTGATGGAATTTTGTCCAACTGTAGGCCTTCCATTTCCATGTAGAACTTTAGTGAGTTCACAAGAAAGAAATATTTCCTTGGATTTGACTAAAAAGCATATTCAGTCTCTAAAGATCTGAAATATCAGATGTATTTTTAACAAAAAGTGAAGAGAACATTGGCTTTGGAATCTGAAAACCTAATTTTAAATCTTTTCCTACAATAACAATGAGACCTTGGGAAAATCATTCAACTTCTGAGTAAGGATTACTCAAAAAATGGGATGGTTGGACTAAAAGGTCCTTGAAGTTCCTTCCAAATCTAAATTTATGATCTGACAAAAATCTCTTAAGAATTTTTCAGTAAGATTTTTTCTTGGTCCCTACCTAGTGCTTTTTTCCTCTTCAGAATCAAACTTATTTTATGCTCAATTATTTTTTACATTACACATAAACACAATATCCCAACTAGTCAGTAGTTGATTAAAAGGCACGTCCTGAACAATGATAGACAAGTTCAATTATTATTTTTCAAAAAGGCGAGGAATTTTTAGCTATACCCAAAGTCTTGCCTTTTTTTGCTAAACTACAGTCTTTTCTAGCCTTATTATTTCAATAGATATTTCCTCCTGTTTAGATGTTTAACAATGTGTTGGCAGGCAAAAGCAAAAAAAAAAAATTTAACTTTTAAAAATATATAAATTATATATGTTGATTTCTCTAGCATTTGCCCATATCACTCCTCTGGCACTTTACCATGAATAATCTGTCTCACATTCTTTTATCATTATTTAATACTTCAGGTTTTTGTCTCACAGGGACCATTTAGTGTACTTTGAATTTCCTATGTTGCCTACACATTATATGTTACGTGTTCAATAAATAATAATTGAATGAATATGAAGGTAACCCATATGGATTTTCTCCAGCAACACTGCCCTTTCTTCTAAAAAAGGCAAATCTGAGTTGTAACACAAATTCTGCACTGATATTAAAATACCTCACCACAAGGATGGCAAAAATGTGTTTGGTGGCTCTGATCATACTTTGACATCTTAGATCCATGTCTACTTATCTGTAATTTTCTTATTCCTAAGAAATAAAAATTTGTTAAGGAAATAGCATCAGAAAAGAGAACCCAAACAAAAGTGTTTACAAGTGTAAATCATTTCAGATTAATAAAGCACGGAGTTTATTTAGCCTCATACTTGAGGCTATCACTGATGGAAAGGAAAAAACTTAAGGAACAACGCGAAGATAATTCTCATGATGACAGCTATCAAGATAACCAATCATAGAAATCATGTTCCATATTTTACACTACACAAAATGAAAAACAATAATAACTAGAAAACACATTGTGTGAAGCACCTGAAAATTGAAAGGGAAATGAGCCTGAATACATTAGGTCTATGTTTCTCTGAATACATTACTATACAGTTTTAAAATTCCCACACTTTTAATCTAGACCCTAACAGACATAACAATTCATAATGCTTGTTTAGAACACGGTAAGGTCACAAGGAATTTTCTTTTCAATTAAGTATAAGTACTATACTCATTCCCTCTGAAATAGTGGGATGCCTTAAGATTCCAACTTGATAATACAAAAGTCAAAAACTTTTGCAATTTTCTTCAGATTTTTACATTTCAAATTAGATCAACCAAGCCATTCACTTTAAAACTACAAACTTCATAATTATTTTTTCAAACTTCATAATTGTATACCCTACTGATGCTCTTCAAATAGAGCTATCCTTTTTTCAACACTGAAAATTGTTCTTACTTCCTTGTAAAATAAGGGACTAGAATAATTGTCTCATTCTTAGAAACTTGAGCATTTGATATGGAGCCAGAGGACCTATGTTTAAAATTTGCCTTTGTTGCCTACTACTTATGTAACCTTAGGCAAGTTATTTAATCTCCCTGAGCCTCAGTTTCCTCATCTGTAAAATGAGTATTTTGGACTAGATGACCTCTAAGGTCCATCCATGCTCTTAATTCTGATCTCTGATGATGTCCAAGACTAAAAATAAACCACTGGCACAACAAAGAGCAATGTATTTGAAGTCAAAAAGACCTAAACTTGACAATGGGACTTTGTTACTTGCTACCTGAATAGCTTAGAGCAAATCACTTCCCCTCTCTTGTTTCTTAGTTTTTTTTTCATACAGCTGTAAAATGGGGAGGGGGAGAAGAGGGGGAAGGAGAGGAGTTTGGCTTAAGTAACCTCAAAGACCCCTTCCATGACTAAATTCTTGTGAACCTCTCTAAAACGCAAATTTTTCTTCCCAAAATGTTAAATCCAATAGACAAATAATGAAAATATATTCCAAAGATAAAGTATATACAGTAAGATGTGTTTTAAGGACATGACTTTAAAAACTTAATGGGAAGAAAAGGCATTTGGGATACAGTGAAAAATGTGCTAGAACAAAATATTCAAAAATTTTATCATAGCGATCATTTAAGCATTAGGTAGCATGGCACAGTGTAAAAGAAATGTCACACTTACTAGCTGTCTGATGGCAAGTCCCTTAGAGAACTGCCTTGGGACACTGGGACATTAAGACTCTTAAGTTGTAAAGCAGTTGCAAACTTGTGTTAGTGGAGGTAGTTTCTTCACTGGGAACTCCCTACACCAAGAAATCGGCAGGCCAGTCCAATAAACTATGTTTGTAGGAAAATAATCTTTAAAAAATAGCACTAAACAGCAAAGAAGAGTCTGTTTAATTTGTTTTTAATATCTCTAATAAGTATTTCTACTAGTCCTCCATAAAATTACATTACAATTCTATAGTTTATTGCAAACAGATTGCTTATCTGCTGATATTGAAACTAAAATACATATTATTTAATTATTGGCACTATTTACTCTACAGCACAATGGAGAATGCCTTTTTTAAATAAAGAAAAAATAGCAATTCAATAGGGAAAATGTCAAAACAGAAGGTCCTTTTACCAAGACAATTATATATCTATGTAACAGTTACATTAAAAATGCTAATTTCTGAACAGGTGCAAGATTAAAAAGTCATGATGAAAGTTAGCCAAGTTTTGTCCAGAAATGTGACATATATATATATGTATATATATATACTGCACAGTTTATTATTACTATTATTATTTTTTTAGCAAATCCTAGTTTGCCAAGCTTCAGAAGGCAAAAGCCTAAAGTGTGAGTTTCAGTATTGTCCAACTACTAGTCTTCTTGCCCAGAAGAATTTGGTGACCTGTACTACTTTGTGAGAGAGCACACTGTCACCAATGTTTTATTGTTAAGTAATCCATGAAGACAGCAACATTCTCGTCCTTACGATGCAAGGCCTAGCAAGAAGCCTCCCACAAATCCGCTGGACACCACTATATTCTGTTTGATAAACTCTGTTGACTAAAAAAAAAATAAAAAATAAAAGTATTAATTGCATAATATTAAGATATAATAACTATTACTTAACTTTTTCTAACCTTATTCACTTTCAATGAAAATGGGTTCTTCCAAAACTGTGGATATTAAAAAAATCAAATATTACAAAAGTACAGGACCATCATATTTTCATTTCAAAAGTTCAGGAACTTTAAGCTTACTGCCAAGCACAGCAGGTATCATGGTAACTAAGGATAGCACCTTGAACATTGTGGGTAAGACTGTCATAAGAGGCCATTCATTATCCATCACTTCAAACAACTCATTTCAAAGAGCTGTGGTTTAATCAGCATAGGTATTACCCTCACAGACACAGATAACAACCCTTCTAATAATTTAGCAGAGGTTTTTCAAGATTTTCTGTGCTCTCAAAATTCAGCACCCAGCACAAACTGGTGATGAAGCTCTTCAAATTAGCTGATTCTGAGTCAACAAATTCTAAAGTCCTACACCAATATTAAGTATTAAATAAATTCCCACATTATGTACATTTCCATTTTATCAGGAACAAAGAAACATGATGAAAAAGCTTTAGATATGCAACTATTAAGTGCTCAAATACATTTATGAATATTAGAGTAAAGTTAAGTCTTTTAGGCTCATTTTGTGCTTATTCCAACTAATATAAAATACTGGGTTCTGGATACAGTGACCAAATTTATATAGCCACTGCTTCTGGAAAGGATGCTGATGGACTGACTAGATCAACTCAATATTCCTGTCATTCTCTTACCAAAATGTTCCCCGGTCACTACCCCCCACATTTGTGGTTTCCATCTAATAAAATGTAAGCTCCTTGAAGGCAAGACTTATATTTTTTGTATTTGTATCCCCAGAGCTTAGCATATTGCGTGGCACACAGTAATATCTTCATAAATGTTTGATATATACATTAACTAAGTAGATGAGAGAGTTCAAAATGTTTTTAGGCATATTCCTCAAGAAAAAAATTATTATATACTAAATATTACTTAATCTTCAAGATATCTTGCCAGCAAAATAAATCTGATGAAAAAAGGAAAATACCATATATGCAAAAATCATAATTAACTTTCAAAATTCCCTCAAATACAAGAATATTTTCTCTTACCTCTTCAATTATGGTATTGATTTCAGGTGCAGCTTTATTTGCTCTTCTTTTAATTTGTCTTTTAGCTTTGTTTACATCTTTTTCAACTCTCTTCCAGTCAACTTGCACATAGCCACTGTGACTAGCAATCTAAAAAAATTTAACAAAATGAAAAAATGGTATTGAACCAGTTAATTTGCTAAGCCATTCATTAAAAACTTCCATTGTTGTTGATGTTACATTTGGTTACTAGGACTACTTAGGATATTTATGTATAGGAAGTCTTTGCTATAATATGAGATGAACATTTTAAGGCTACTTCTATAACACTTCCTTTAGGGAAGAGAGCTGGACATTTTTCATTGCAAAAATCCTTTAAATACAAGTATGGATAAATGTTGATTACACACAAAAAAAAGAATTCAACATGTAGAACTGAACTACTATTATATTTGTATGTGAAAAAATATTTGGGTATGAAGACAAGAACACCTATAGAATATTTAAATAGCAAAATCAAAGATGAGAATCAGACTACCAGTAAATAAGCAAACCATATATATCATCTACTAAGAACTTCTTCTTAGATTACATTCTATGTAAATCGATTCTTTGGGCTTTTCAAATAATGAAAATATCT
Organism: Gracilinanus agilis; assembly: GCF_016433145.1. Classification (NCBI taxonomy): domain Eukaryota; kingdom Metazoa; phylum Chordata; class Mammalia; order Didelphimorphia; family Didelphidae; genus Gracilinanus; species Gracilinanus agilis. Next base: position 404,975,244 of record NC_058132.1, read on the forward strand.
AATGCTATACAAATCCTAGACTTTCTTCTATCAAATTTGCCTACTGAAGAATATACTTATCTACAATACTCCAATATATTCTCTTACTATACCACTAAAAACAATGTTAAAAAAATATAATGTGTAGATCAAGTAAAAGGTCAAACTTTTTTTTTTTTCAGAAACTTCTAAATAGCTGGCTGTTTACAAATTAGAAACTTGACCAATAGGGAATTAAAAAAAAGATTTGCTACTTGAGTCAGGTTTTACAAGATTTATATTTGCAGCTCTAACTCTTTACATCTTTCTGATCATGCAGAGCCTATGAGGAGACATATCTATTTCGTATCTGTATATGGCTATAATTTTTACATTTTACTTATAGGGAATCAAAATGTTTCTTATACCAGTTTTCTTCCTGCCAACTTCTCCCAAGTATAATCATTAAAAATATCTTAAATTACAAAGTTAGTAGTTCACAAAATATATACCATTTGCTAGAGATGTATAAGGAGTTACCATTATACTAATAGCTGACATTTATATATTAAAATTTATAAAGTACTTTAAGATAAAAATGAAGTATCCTAACATTTAAGTCTCATCATAACACTGTAAGGCAGATACAATAGGCATTATGTTCATTTTTTTTTAAACAAATTAAGAACCTAAAGCTTAGAGACTGAGTCACTTGCCCATGCCCACATTACATTACTTCTACCTGAGGAAGAATTTGAACCTAGGCCTTCTTCTTGAATCATCATATTTTGGGTGTGTCTATGCATCAGGAAAGTATCTATTACAGGCATCCCTTGCTATATCTCGATTCACTTATCATGGCTTCACTGTATTGCAGGTTTAAAAAAAAAATCTAATTTTGTATTGGAGTTACACTTATCATGGCATACTATTGGCTGATGGAATGAAAGGTGACCAACGACAGCGCTGTGTTCTGTATCCTGGGCTCTGATTGGCTCAGTGACTATAGGTTAATAAGAGTGTGGAAAAGGTTTATATGAGAGTGGGAAGGATTTATAAAGCCTTAAAATATATATAAATAATAAAATAAATATAATGCCTTTACTTCACAGATTTTCATCTATCGCAGGGGTCTCTGAACCTTAACTCCCACATTAGGTGAGGGATCATTATATATTGTTTCATATACACAAACACATTCAAAATACAACTTGGCCTCAAATCATATCTAATATAGAAAATACAAAAGTCCCATCAATGGTTCAGGTCTGACCATAATCAACTCTTATCATATTGTATATATGTCCCAATTCATGCTAGTAACTATATAAACTCTCTCCAAATTAGATTGATTATCAAGATGAAAAACAAACAAGCAAATAAACTTGTCCAGCTTCCAGTGGGGTAGAGAAATATTATCTATTTAGTCATAATAAATAATTAGCAAACATCCATTTTTTTTTTAGTTTTTTTTACCCCCAAAACCTTTACCTTCCATCTTAGAATCTATACTATCAGTTCCAAGGCAGAAAAACAGGAAGCTGGGATTAAGTGACTTACCCAGGGTCACACTGTTAGGAAGTGTCTGAAGCTGGATTTGAATTCAGGACCTTCCCATCTCTAAGCCTGGTTCTATATCCACTGTGCCATCTAGCTACCCCTCTGCATGTCATTTTTGGCATGGACTGCTAATAAGCTTTTAGTGTCGCAGAGGTCTTTTGCCACTATCTCCTCCTTCACTCCAACTCACATGATGAAGTGACCTTATTCTTTAACAAGGCCAACCACTCTACAAGTTATCCTATTCCATCCCAATTCCTCCAAAAGATTTCCCCCTCTCTGTCATCTTTAATCTTTCATTCTGTGCTGGTTCGTTTCCTACTGTCAACAAATATGTTCATGCCTTCTCCCATCCTGGAAAAACTCACTTTATTCCTTCATCCCTGCTATCATCCTATAACTTATCCTCTATTCTGTCCTTTGTAGCTACACACCTTGAAAAAGCCATCTATATAATAGGTACCTCTATTTTCTCTAACCTCACTCTCTTCATAACCCTTTACAATCTGGCTTCTGATTTTATTATTCCACCAAAATTGCCTTGTGAAATTACTAATTATCTCTTAGTTGTCATATCCAAAGGCCCTTTTTCAGTCCTCATTCTCCTTGACCTCTCTGTAGTCTACAATACTGCTGTTTCTTCAATACTCTCTTCTCTCTAGGTTTTCAAGACACCACTATCTCCTACCTATGACTCATCTATCTCTGTCTCCTTTGTTAAGTCCTCCTCCAGATCAGTGATTCCCAAAGTGGGCACTACTGCCCCTTGGTGGGTGCTGCAGCAATCCAGGAGGGTGGTGATGGCCACAGGTGCATTTATCTTTCCTATTAATTGCTATTAAATTTTTTTTTTAAATTAATTTCCAGGAGCTAAGAAATATTTTTTCTGGAAAGGGGGTGGTAGGCCAAAAAAGTCTGGGAACCGCTGCTCCAGATCATTCCCTCTACCCAGAGATGTCACCAGGTTCTGGGTCCTGAGTCCACTTCTCTTCTCTAACTATTTCATTTTAGCTTCCATGGATTTAATCATTTTCAAAGCTGATGATTCTCAAATCTACCTTTCCCGGACTAATCTTTCTGCTGATTTTCAATCTTTCAATTGCCTACTACACATCTCAAACTAGATACCCTATGGACTTCTTAAACTCAGTGTGTCCAAAACTAAGATCTTTTCCCCTAACCTTTCCCTCTTCCTACTTTCCCTATTACTGTTGAAGTCATCAACACTCTACCAGTCCTTCAGGTTCAAAATCTAGGAATCATCCTCGATTCCTCACTATCTCTTACACCCCATATCCCAAGTTTTTGCCAAGCCAAAGCCAGTAGATTTTATCTTCACAACATCCTTTGGCATAGTCCCCAGTCTCTCCTGACAATACCACCATTCTAGTGCCGTCACTAATCAATTCATGCTTTATTACTGCAACAGCTTTTGATGGATCTTCCTACCTCAGTTTTCTCCCCATTCCAATCTATCTTCCATTTAGCCACTAAAATGATTTTCCTAAAGTGCAGGTCTAATAATATCATGGCCCCTGCTCAGTGGTAGCTTCCTGTTACCTCCTGAAGCAAATACAAAATGCTGTTTAGATTTCAAAGCCCTTAGTAACCTAGCCCCTTCCAGTCTTTTTATATCTTATTCCTTAATATACCTTCTTATACCTTACATTTCTTATACCTTACTTCCCCCAAAATTTTGTGATATTGGAATCATTGTGGCTGTTTCATGAACAAACACTCCATCTCTTTTGGCTCTAGGCATTGTCTCTGGCTGTTCTCCATGGCCAAAATGCTCTCCTTTCCTCCACTCTGACTAACCTCCTTGATTTCCTTAAGTTGCAACAAAAACTCCACTTCCTATAGGAAGTCTACCCCACATCCTCTTAATTCTATTGCCTTCCCTCTTTATTTCCTAAATATTGTATTAGAGAACTGTTTAGGGTGGTTTGGAATAGGGAAGAGATGGATATAATTGGGCCAGTAACAAGATGTTAAACTGTGGGTTGAAAGCCAACAGTTAACTCTGACCAGGCCAAAGCCTGGTCTGAGACCAACACACAGACCACTCAAAAACAGGGAAGGTGTGTTTATATTACTAAGGAAAGGTCAAAAGGGAAATGGGATAGCCCTGATGCTAATTTCTATTACCCTCTCTTCCTTATAATAATATTCTGTATATAGACTGTTTCGTATGTATTTGTTTGCATGTTATCTCCACCATTAAATTGTAAGCTCCTTGAAAGTAGGGACTATCTTTTGCCTGCTTTTGTATTTGCAACTCTCAGTGCACTGTGTGGCATATAGTAGGCACTTAACAAATATTTACTGACCATTTGTTGCTGTGGTCTATTAAATCTTTAAAAACCCTAGTGTGAATGATAGTATTGTGAATTTATCAATACTTATTCCCAGATATTTTCAATTTTTTGTTATTGTACTCATTGCCTCAAGATTAGACTACTGAAATAGCCTGCAGATTGGTCTCCCGACCCCAAGTCTTTCTTCATTCTAGTTTATCCTCCTCTTGGCTGCCAAACTCATCTTCCTAAAGCACAAGTCTGACTATGTCATCTCCTTATTCAATCAACACTAGTGGTTTCCTATTACCTTCCAGATCACATATAAAATCCTGTGTGATCTTCAAAGTATTTTATAACCTGGTCCTTTTTTCCACCATTCTAGTCTTTTTATAGCTTATACCATCCTGCCCCCCAACTAATCTATAATTCTGTGGCATTGGCTTGCTTGTTATTCCTCATACAAGATACTTCTATCTTCCAACACCAAGAATTTTTACCTGATTTCCCCCAAGGCTTAGAACTCTCTCATTTCTTCTTCAGGCTTCCTTCAAATCTAAGCTAAAGAAACCCCACTTTCTACAAGAAACCTTTCAGAGTTCTCCCTGATCTTAGTGCCCTTCCTCTGAGATTATCTCCAATTTTTCCTGACATAGTTGTACATTGTCTCCTCCATTATGTAGCCCCTAGTAGTGAGAGAAGGCCCAGTAAAAGCAAAGCCATAGTCTAGATCAGTGATGGGCAAACTATACCCTGCGGGCCAGATCCAGGGCATAGTTTTCCCATCACTGCCTTAAGCAATTCCCTAATTACTACATCTGGATGTGGGGGCGTAGTGATTAGGGAATTACTTAAGGTAGTGATGGGAAAACTACGGCCTGGATCTGGCCCGCGGGAGCTAGATAAAGCCAAACACATAGCCCAGGCATCACATGAGGCCCCCAAACCCCTCCTTTTCCACCTCTTCCTGCAGAAACTGAATGTTCTTTCAAAATACCACTGGCATATATATTCCTTGAGAAACTTGGTTAGATGGTTATACACTGACGTATTGATTTATTATCCTATAGAAAACAAAGTTTCGATGAGATAAACTAAGTCATTGTACTAAGATTATAAATCATTCCTAACCATCCTCCATGTAAAAAGCTTACCTAATCCATTAGCCTTCATCACTTTCTCTATAAAATACTGTGACCAATAAACCTCACTTCTGATAGCTACCAGCTTCAGTGGTCTTCCTGATGCATGTCATCCTTCTCCCCATGCTCTCATTTTCTCACCCTTTCGGGACTCCCAAATATTTGTCAGTATCACCTGGTATGCCTTTCCTGCTCTATGAATAATGACCCTATGACTGGGAGGTGGGGGTGGAAGGGAGTTCTCCTTACCTGCAATCCCTCAATATGCCTCTGGGGGTCCCCACAGTTGGGTGCCATTTGTCAGGTGATACTGACAAACATTCGGCGGTACCGCAGGGGTGAAAAGAATGAGATGTGGGGAGAAGGAAGACATGTTTGTCTGGAGGGCCACTGAAACTGGTAGCAATCAGAGGTGAGGTTTATTGGTCACAGATAGTATTCTATAGAGAAAGTGATGAAAGCTAAAGGATTAGGTAAGCTTTTTACATGGAGGACGCTTAGTAATGATTTACAATCATAGTACAATGACTTAGTTTACCTCACTGAAACTTAAGAGTTTTTTACAGGATAATAAATCAATATGTCAATGTCATCTAATCAAATTTCTCAGGGAATGCATACATCAGTGGTATTTGGAAGAACATTCAGTTTCTGCAGGGAAGGGTGGAAAGGAGGGGGTTTGGGGTCTCATGTGATGCCTGGGCTACATGTTTGGCTTTATTTAGACTATGGCTTTGCTTTTACTGGGGCCTACTCTTACTACTGGGGGCTATAGCCTTAAACTGTTATGTCCTTAAGAGGTCTTTGTTTTTTCCTTTCTTTGAATGCCTAGCTTAGACTAAACACAGTTCCTAAGCACACAGGGGATTCTTAATAAATGCTTGTTGGCTTGATTTGTACTTGATCTTCAGAGAATGGTTTGTATGTGTGTATGAATAGGATATGGCTGACAGGGTTCTGAAGGATATCTTCAGAAAAGCATACATCTTTAGAATTGTTTTTAAAAAGAAATAAACCTTATTTTCCATTCCACTTATTGTTTAAATTCCACTTACCTACTGGAATTGAGGGGCTAAAGAAAACTACGAACAAAACTTTGTAATTACCTACCTGCAGGAGAAGAAAGCCACCACCCACTGCAGTTGCTGCAAGTTTTCCAACTTTCTGGAACAAAAATCCTGCACACCTTAAATTTAAAAAAACAAAACAAAAATACAGAAGTGAAAGATTAATAAGATTCTAAAAGAATTCTGTAGCTTTCCTAGGAAAAATGTTACTTTTGTCTGACTAAAGAAAGATAGTTTTCCATTCTATATTAATGAATTCCTAAATGGATTACCAGTGCCTACCAGATAAAAATCCTAACTCCTTAGTCTGAAACACAATACTATAGATTCTAATCCATCCTACTTATCCAATATTACAACTCTATTCTGCAAAAGGTAGACTGGTCTCTTCACACTGCTAATGAAACACATCCATTCTCATACCCAATTTTGCTCTTACTATTGTAACCCCTTCCTTAGGATGCTTTCTTTCTTTCATATTTCCCCTTCTAAAGATTTCTCATCCTTAAAAAAAAGGTCTAGTTTAGGAGTATCTAGGTGGCATAGAGGACAGAGTGCCAGACCTAGAGTCAGGAGGCCCTGGGTTCAAATCTAACCTTATAGACACTTCCTACCTGTGCAATTCTAGGCAAATCACTTAACCCCATTTTCCTAGCCCTTGCCCTTCTGAGCTAGAGTTGTTACTAAGACAGAAAGAAAGAGTCAAAAAACAAAATAAAGAACAAGTTCAGTTCAGTCAAGCTCTACCTCCCTCCAGGAAAATCTCCAATTTTGCCCAAGCCCACAGAGAGCCCTTCTCTTCTGAAATAATAGTTTACTTAATCTCTGTATTACTCAACACAGCACTTAAAAAGCAAGATTAACTCCATACATAAGCCTTATCTAACATAACCTTCCATCTTTCCTTAATTTTTCTTAAATATATCCTTTTTTCCTCATTATGTCCACTCATCTCTCTATTCCTCATGTACTTTGCTTTCTCATGCTACTTCACTTTCCTCCTTTCTCAGTCTCAATCCTTTAGCTATCTTGTTAATTCTACTCTTGAATTCTTTGCTATATCATCACAATTTGTCTGGATTAATCCCACCATCTTCTTTCTCCACTCCTACTCACATGCTCAACAGATCTGGAGAAAATCATACAATCATGTGGATTAGGTCAGATTTATCTAATCCCAACTGGGTCTAGAATGGATCAATCCTTTTACTCCATCATGACTGTCTCCCCGACTCTCTACAGCAGATATTATAAACCTCTTCCCTGCTAAAAACCTTCTATTATCATCACTTATACAAGTTGAATATGAGAGTAAGAGTGATGTTCCCCATTACCTTGACATTACCTTCCCATTCTTCCAGTTTCTAATGAAGAAATGAACCTTCTTCATGTCAGTAACTGCCCCTCTAAAAATAACCTTTTGCATCTACATCAGACTACTTCTCCTATCACCTCCCCCCTCTGATGTTCAATTTGTTCCTGTCTACTATTTTCTTCCTGGCTATCTACTCACTCAAATCTCATGCATTCTTAGAAAGCCCTGACAAGATCAGACCTATCCCTGAAAGCTACCAACCTACATCCTTTTCTCAACTACACTTGAAACAAAATGTATACTCATTCATTGCCTTCATTTCCTTCTCTCAATCTCTTCTAAACTTTCTATAATCTAGTTGATGCCTCATCATTCAATTGAAACTGCCCATTTCAAAATCATGATCTCTTTCTTAATGGCCATTTATTTTTCAACTTTTCTCAAACCACATCCTCTTTTGACCTCTCCTCTCTGCAGCATTTAGCACTATTCTCTCTTGGTCCTCTTTCTACTTATTTGACTATTCTTCAGTTTCCTTTGCTGACTAATCTTCTACAACATGACTCCTAACCCTGGGTGTACTCCAAAGATCTGTTCCAGGCCCTCTTTCTTTTCTCACTATAATCTCTCTGTCTAATGATGGCCACATCCACTCATATAGGTCTATCATCTCTTACACGAATGGCTTCCAGATCAATATTTCTAACTCAAATCCCAATCATCAAATGCTTGCTGGACATCTCAAACTCAGTATGTCCAAAACTGAACTCCTTCCCTTTCCCAAGCCCACCTACTTTCTATACACCCTATTCTATTAAGGGTAACATCATCCTTCCAATCTGCAACCTTCGTGTCCTACTCAATTCTTCATTTAATCAGATGCCAAACCTTGTCTTTGCTAATTGCACAACATCTCTTATATCCATCCCCTTCTGTCTACTCGTAGGACCACCACCACTACTTGCGCCCATATCCCTTTCATCTGAACCACTGTAATAGTTTACTAAGTGGAATATTCCTACTTCAGGTATATACCCTCTGCAAACCATCTTGTACACCTGTCAAATTGTTTTAGGTACAACTCCGGCCATGTTTTATTTATTTTTTATTCAATAAATCTCAACAGCAAATATAAACTCCTCTTTGGTATGTGAAAATTGTCATGACCTAAGTTTTCAGTATTATAGAATATTCTTATCCCACACATACCTCATATTTAGCATCTGACCTCTCACTTCTTTGTACCTTCACCCTAAAGTTTTCAGCTTTCTTTTGTGTCACCTTATTCTATTAGATTGGAAGCTCATATTTGTAACCCTAGCACTTAGCATAGTGCTTAGCACACAGTAGGCACTTAAATATTTACAGCTTACTGATTTTGCACTGGTTGTACCATCTCACCTCCATCACTTAAGAATCTCTGGTTTTCTTCAATTCAAGCACCATCTTCCACATAAGACCTATCTTAATTACCCTAGCTAAGAGGATCATCCCTAAGATCACCTTGCATCTATTTTTGAATGCGTTCACGAACATATTATTTCCCCTTCGCATTCCCCCCCCCAACAGACTGTAAGCACCTTGAGGGAAGGGACTATTTTTTCTTTTGTCTTTAAAATTCTAGCACCTGGAACATATTCAACACTCAATAAATGTTTGTTTATTGCTTGTCTTCCCAGTAAGAAGATAAGTTTCTTAATATCAGAAACTATATCTTATGCTTCTTTAGTATCTTCGATAGTATCCAATATAGTTCTAGGCATATAAGAGATGCTCAAGATTTTTTTAACTTTTACTTTCTGTCTTAGAATCAACTCTAAAACAGAAGGACAAGGGCTAGTAATTTGCCCAGGGTCACAAATCTAGGAAGTGTCTGAAGTTAGACTTAAAACCAAAATCTCCCATCTCCAGACCTGGAGCTCCATCCACACTCTGCCACCTAGCTCCCCCTCATTAAATATTTTTAGTGAAAAAATTTCATACCTTAGTTATATATGAGCCTTAAGTTTTAGGATATGTAGTAAGGTAGAAATCACTTGCCCGCTATCTAACAGAAAAACAAAATGAACTAAGTATTTGGTCTTTCTATCAATTTAGTTCCACACTTAGAAAATATAGCTTTGTTACCCTTCCAACTAAATGCTAATCTCAAAAGCTAGTGATGTTTTATACATCAAAAAATTTCATTTAATGTACACTGAAACTGTAAACATAATAACAAATCAGCTATGTTATTTGAAAGATTTTATGTAGCAAGTGTTTAATATTCTAAATTGCATAAAATGCTCATAAAAATAAATGCAGGATGGTATGGTGGGAAAAGTTGTGACTTAAGAGTCAGAACAAATGGTTCACAGCTTCACAGACCCTTTCCTTATTTGATGTGGAACCATGGATAATCATTTCTCTCATGTAATTGCAGAAAACTAGTTTTCTGAGCCTAACCTTTCTTAGGATGTTGTTTTAGACAAAGTCCACTTCTCATTTCTGGCATCCTTTAATGGAACTGTCTATGCATGCTATCTTCCATGCTAGAAACTTTGACCTTCCATTAATCCTCACCAAATTGACTGCCTATATCAGAGGAGAATGAGATCCTATCCCTCCCTTTAAAATACTTGCCCTCTTCAGGATCTTTAAATCCCATGATACATGGAGTGACCAGGAGTCCTACCAACCACCTAGGGGCTACAGTGGCAATAATTTGTTGTAATTACTCCCTAAGGGACAGTCTCTTGTATCATGGGCTCTCTCTTTTGCCCTGAAAATTACTATGCTCTTAAAGGCATTGACAACATCTCTAGCTAAAACCCTTTCATCATTCCTCATTCCATCTTGGAGGTATCACCTACTAATCCAGTTTGGAGGGTGGATACTATATTACTTATTTGTTGCCCTTCTTCCTCTCCATACTCTCAGCCTTAAGCCACAAAAAGCTTAAAGCAATTGGACTAGCTTCATTCCTCTATAAAGTTTCCTTAAATCTCAAATATATTAGAATAAATTTTCTGAAGCATAATCATAGAATCTGAGAGTTGGAAGAGATCTTGATAGTTACTAGTCAAATGCATACAAGAAAGGAATTCCCACTATAACATTCATGATTAGTAGTAATCTAGCCTCCATTTGAAGACTTTCACAATAGATGAACCCACCACTTCTCAAAGCAACCTATTCTTTTAGATATCTCTAGTCAATAGAAGTGTTCCTGACCTCAAGCCTAAATTTGTCATTTTGCCACTTATATTTATAGCTCATGGCTCTGCCCTCTAGGAATAAACAGAACAAGTCAAGTCCATCTTCCAAATGACAGCCCTTCAAATACCTGACACAACTATCACATCCAACCCTTCCCTCTCCACAAAAAACTCCATCTTCTCTTCTATGGGTTAACCATGCCCTTCAACTTATTCTTATATTAAATAAACTCAAGTCACTTTACCAACCTAATGTCTTCTTCTGGACAGTTTCCTGATATCAATGTCCTTCTTAATCTTCTTAAACAACTGAATAGAAGCTGGGGTCTGATGAGGTCAGAGAACAGAGGCACTGTCAGCACCTTATTCCTAAAAGCACTTAATGATTGCATTAGCTTTTTGGATTGCCACATCATGTTACTCACTCATATGGAACTTGCAGTCTTCTAAAAGCCCCAAATCCTTTTTCAGAAGTGCTTGTCTAACCAAGCCTCCCACATTTTGTATTTATAAAATTGCATTTTTATAAGCAAGTGTAACACTTTACATCTATCCCCAGTGAATTTCATCTTCACCCAGTGTCTTAGCCAGCTTAGTGCTATAAGCAAATGTGAGAAACATACCATCTATGCTTTTATCCTAGTCATTGAAAAAAATGTCGACCAGCAGAGGGTCAAGCAAAAATCCCTGGAGCACTTCCATTGGATATGTGCTGCTATAGTGTACACCAAATTATTAATAACTACGCTGAGTTAGCCAGTTTCCTCAACTATAAAATGGGGTAAAAATGAGTACTACCTCTTAAAGGGTTTTGTGAAGAAAATACCACATAAATCCTAAAGTGTTTTATGTGTTATTTTTTCTGCATACCAAGGGAACCTACATTTTAGGTAAAAAAAAAATGTTTAATTAAATTTTTATTCTGGTTAAACAAGTTACTTTCTAAGAAAATAAATTTGTTTTGTGCAAGAATCACCTTCACCAACCTTTCAAAAATCCTCTGCTACAATACCACCACTAGGTTTGTAACCCAAAGAATTTTTAAAAATGGGAAAGAACCTGTTTGTACAAAAATATTTATAGCTGTGCTTTTTTGGTGGTGGAAAAAATTGGAAAATGAGGGATTATCCCTCAATTGGGAAATGGCTGAACAGACTGCAGTATGTGATGGTGATGAAATACTGCTATGCTATAAGGAATGATGAATCAATGGATTTCTATAAGAACTGGAAAAACCTATATGAACTGATGCAGAATGAAATAAGCAGAACCAGGAGAACATTGTACAAAGAAACTGAAATGTTGTGGGATGATCAAATGTGACAGACCTTGCTACTAATAGCAATACAATGATCCAGGACAATCCCAAGACACTTAAGAGAAAGAATGCCATCTACATCTAGAGAAAGTACTGTTGGAGTAGAAATGTAGAAGAAAACATTATTTATCACTTGTTTCTGTGGGTATATGATTTAGGGTTTTGGTTTTAAAAGATTACTCTTACAAAATGAATAATACAGAAATAGGTTTTGAGTGATAAAACATGTATAACCCAGTGGAATTGCTTGTCAACTCTGGGAGTGGGGAGGAAAGAGGGGAGGGAGACAACATGAATCATGTAACCATGGAAAAAAAATTAAAAACATTTAAAATTTTTTTTAAATCTTCTGCTAAGCCTTGTTCTCAGTTATGTCTGACTTGCCATGACCCCATTTTGGGGTTTTGATGACAAAGATACTGGAGTGATTTTGCCATTTCCTTTCATTTTTCATATGAGGAAACTGAGACAGAGTTAATTGACTTGCCCAGGGTCACTCTGCTAATAAGCATCTGAGGCTAGATTTAAATTCTTGATTCCAAGTGCAGCACTCGATCCACTTTGCCACCTAGGTGCCCCCACTGAGCCTTAAGCAATTTCAAAAGAATATCAATAGTTATAACAACTGGATTTAACTATAGGCTAGTTTACCTCTATGTTTAACCTTTATATTTAAGAATAAGAAAAAAAATATTGATTTTAACCTCAAGATATGAACTGACAACTGGTTTAATGAAGAGCTTATTATATAATTTCTTCATACATACAACAGCAGAGTGGTTTAAGGAGCTTGAAGTCATTAACACCTGGATTTGAAGCCTAGCTTAGATGTTTTCTGAGTGACCTTAGGCAAATTTATTAATAGATGTCTGTCTCAGGCCCCTCATCTGTAAAATAGGGATAACACCAACTTCAAATACTATTACATATGTACTGGATTTTGAAAAATTTTAAAGCATCATAAAAAATTTTGCTATATTATTCTCAAATACAATTATCTATAATTAGTTAACACCATATGTTATCGATTTTTAAATTCTTTAAAATACCTACCCTTCTTCAAAACGCCAACATATGGTCTACAAAAAAAAATCATTTCTATCACTATGAAACCTTTTATTTATTAATTTTTTTTCTCTGATACTAATAGGGTTAAATAATGGGATCTCTTGGAATTTGGGTCTAAAATAATTGTCTTCACTAAGTTTTCCCTGTCCATGAGTTTTAAAAGACCTGGGGTTATTTCTAAAAGTATAGAAATAATATAATGTTGCTATAATGTTCATGTAGGTACAAAGCTTGCAAATTATTCCTTGACAATTTTCAAGTTCATTTCTTTTACTGCCATCTTCAAATACAAATGCTTCTGATTTTTTCTGATCCACTGCTATCCACCTACACACTGACTCAGATCCACTGTTAAGTTATACCAAATTAAGGAAAGATCCACCCAGAGCCAACAGAAGCATGGCAAACTACACTAAAAATCTAGGCTGAGACCCCAAGTTAAAAGGTCACTCTCACAACAGGATGAGGATAGTCTAAAACCGATGCTTTCTTCTTCCCACTAGAAGAATAAAATGAACTGCATACTTAATTATTCTTCAGTCCTGCATGTGAATGCTTTAATACAATAACAGACTTTGGCACATGTAAAAAGGAATGACAAGGTCCTCCTCTCGTATCAAATGATATAAATGTTTGAGAATGTCTAGTTCTTCTTTATAAGCCTATCAAGTTTTAAATAAGGGTAAAGAAAAGCTAGAAACCTTGAACAGGATGGCAGATAAATACAATGTTACCCAATGTGAATACAAAATTTCAGGATTGGTAGCACAGGGAAAAATGCCAAGATTTAGTGGGGAATACTCCTAATTTATACACTTGTAGTCAAAGCCATTTTGTAACTTTATAGTACAACTAAATGTCTAAATCAGAGATGTGTACAAAATAATTTAAGTATATACAAGGCATTCATTGTTTGTTAACATTATGTGTTTTAAAGCCTCATCTCAAAAAAGATACAATCCACACACACATTAGAACAGCTTGCCTAGAGGAAGCCCTGAATTCAAATCCAGACTGAGAAATTTAGGAGCTGTATGACCCTAGGCAAGTCACTTAGTCCTGTGTGCCTCAATTACCCATTAAGTTTTCTCTAAAATGAACTGGAGTAGGAAATAGAATGGTCTCCAGTATCTTGCCAAGAAAACTCCAAATGGAGTCATGAACAGTTGGACACAACTGAAACAACTAAACAACAATGTGCAGTGCACACATAGTGTTAGAGATTAGTGATATAAAGACAAATTGGAGAGGATGGGCAAGGGAAGAGTCCCTACCTCAAGGAATTTTAAAAAAAAATCTGGCCTTAGACATTTAATAGTTGTGACTCTGGGCAAGTCATTTAACTGCTGTTTGCCTTAGCTTTCTCATGTATAAAAATAGGGATAACTGGACTTCCTAGGTTTATTGTGGGGATAAAATTTGATATCTGTAAAGCACCTGGCAAATTTTAAAGTACTATGTAAATGCTCTTATTGTTGTTGTTATTGTTATTATTATTATCTCTGATTTTCCTCCCACTCGCTCAGCCAATTCCTAAAGCCTTGGCATATGCAGTGCTGAGTTCAGCACTGGAAAAGGAACAGTAAATGATGAGTGGCTACAGGAAAGGGTTTACATTCTATTGAAGGACTTGACATATAAACAGACAGGCAAATGTATAATACGAGGAGAGAACACTAAAAGCTAGAAAGATGCAGAAAACTTTTGCTAGAAACTAGCATTTTAAAAAGGAAAATGCAGTACAACCTGTCAAAAGCACAAGAGGAGCTGGGAGGGCCAAATCAGGGAATAAGCAAAGGAAATGTGAAAAAACCTGGAAAGGAAGGCTACAGCCATATTGAAGAGCTTTAAATGCCAGGTGGAAGAGTTTGTCTTTTATCTAAGAGGCAATAGGAGAGCCACTGAAAATTCTTAAGCAAGAAAGTGATATGGTCAAACCAGTAACTTAGGAATATTATTTTGGTAGTTGTGTGGAGGACAGATTAGAAAGGAGACAACCTGGAAGCCAGGTGAGAGATAAGGCCCTGAAATGGGGTGATAGTCAGGTAAATAGGCAAAAACACATAAATGTAAGAGATGTGGAGGTAAAATTGACAAGATTTGCCAAATGCCTCTAGATATGGAATCAAGAGGGAGAATAAGGGGTCAAGGGTAACTGTGAGGTTACAAATAAGGTGAGACTGGAGGGAAAGTTCTGGGTAAACTAAAATGGAGAAACTATGCAGACTTATCTCTGGTCACCCAGCCAATATGTTTCAGAATCTGGGCTTAAAATCCAGGACTCTTAAGAACTGTTCTGACAAGCTATTAGAACTAGAAGAACTAACTTTCTTAGTTAACTATAAACAAGTCTTAATGAGTCACTGACATCCTACAAAATTTTAAAAAATGTTTTCTCACCATCCAGTAACTCCACCCATTACAATCTGAGTAGCTACAGAATATTTCTCTACAATAGGTCCAGAGCTGTGGCCAAAAACACGGTTCCACCAGTGGTGTCTTCTTGCATACTCTGTTAAATCCAGTACTTCATAAGAGTCATCATCACTGTCATGTTCTTTCAGAGAAAAAGGAAAATACAGACATTAAATTCAGTCAAAAGCCAAGAAATGTTCCTTACATTAAAATCACCACTATTTCTAGTATAATGGTTTTCTGAGAAATCTGAATTTTCTGTGTTTTCTATATTTAATTCCAGACACCATAGATATATATATATATATATATATATATATATGTCTATTTGTGTACCTCTTTTTCTTACTGTAAAAAGGTGATAGCAGTATTCTATTTACCAATAACAAAAGACTTACTGAAATACCAGGTGAAGCTTGGGATAAGTTAAATGGGATAAGGTGAAGTTTAAATGGCAGAAGAATTAATTATCCTCATTCAGTATGTCTATGGAACTAGTGCCTACACAAGGCCTTACAGTAACCGAATGGCAGAAGTGAATTGGTAAAAGGGAAGCTCATATATTCTTTGGACAAAATGAATTTTTTCTTTTCAAACAATTCAAGAAATCCAGATTGCCAAAAACCAGATAAATGCTGCTGTGTGGGGTTAAAATACATATGAACAGTAAAAAAGGGTGTCAATATACTTTTATAAGGAACTTAAACTGAGGGAAAGAGGTGTTTTTGGAGGGGACGAAGATGGGGTTATTGGACAATACAGTTCTCAGGGCAGTTAGAACTGCCCTAAGACTTTTGGGGAAACCCTAAATCGAAATGGGCAGGCCTAAGGTGCCTTCTGGAGGGAATACTAACTAGGCTGTGTGTCATGGGGAAGGAAATGCGGTGCAAGGAAGAGGAGGGGCCAGAGAGAATGAGGGGGTTCTTTTGGGGGGAGGGGAGAAGCTCTGATCAGAAGGGCATCCCTATTGCCTATAAAGGCGGAAATGGGCTATATAGTAGTATGGGGCAAGAGAGGAGATGCTGAGGCTTACTTCTGCAGGGAAGGATGGCAGGAGGGGGATGGGGCGGTATAGGAAAGGTGGACAAGCAATAAGACGGAAAAGT